>NW_023416313.1:89757859-90149118 GCF_014108235.1 Myotis myotis | reverse complement strand
AGAAGAAGAGAAGAAAGAAGAAGAAAGAAAGAACGAAAGAGAAAAAGAAAGCAGAAAGAAAGAAGAAGAAGAAGAAAGAACGAAGAGGAAGAAGAAGAAGAAAGAAAAGAAGAAGAAGAAGGAGAAGAAGGAAGGAGAAGGAAAGAAGAAGAAGAAGAAGAAAGAAGAAAGAAGAAAGAAAAGAGAAAGAAGAAAGAAGAAGAAAGAAGAAAGAGAAAGAAGAAGAAAGAAGGAAAGAAGAAAGAAGAGAAAGAAGAAGAAGATAAAGAAGAAGAAAGAAGAAGAAAGAGAAAGAAGAAAGAAGAAGAAAGAAGAAGAAGAAGAAGAAGAAGAAGAAAGAAGAAGAAGAAGAGAAGAAGAAGAAGAAGAAAGAAGAAGAGAAAGAAGAAGAGAAGAAGAAGAAGAAGGAGAGAAAAGAGAAGAAGAGAGGGTAGAAACATCGATGTGAGAAACATCAATCAGTTATCTCAATCAATTGCCTGCTCAGCAAACTAGGTATGCATGGTGCCCTGACCAGAATCGAATCTGAAACCCTTGGGTTGTACGGGATGGTGCTCCAACCAACTTAGCAACCTGCCAGGGCCACACACACACACCTTCTTAACATTCACTTTCAAGTATAAAAGGGCCATTTTAAGCTACTGATATGTGATTAAGCAGGAAGCATCCAAACACATAGTGTGTTAGTAATAGGTCAGAATTGTGCTTACTTTTTAAAATCTTTGCATATATAATGAGAATTTAACAAATTAAAACCCTGTGGTTGTTTGTATTCATTTAAAAAAAAAGCCATAACAACAGTATTTTCAAAAGTTAACTAATGAAAAGAAACATATCATTTGGAAAGAAAATTTAAGATAGTAAAGTCATGTTCAATTAAGGCAAGGACATACTCCTTTTCAAGTTCCTTGACAATTTTCATATTCTCTAGATCTGTTTTCACCAGCTTCATTTTGAGATCTTCAATTTCTTCTTTATAGGGTTTGGCTCCTAAAGCAACTTTGTCCTTTTTTAGAGAAAAGAAAGATATAAGTTTAGAGCAGTTTCACTTTATTGGTAGAAACATTTTCAAACAGCAAACTCTACATATATGAAAAATGGGAAAGGCACAAATTTGAACCGTAAAATGAATAACAAATAGATATTTGATGTGAAGTATATTTGAAGCTATTGGAAACTAGTGTGTAGAGAACATATGAAGAATTTTATTTCTTAAAACAAATTATTTCCCCAATTAAAAAACAGTAACTACAAAATAAAACACAAAAGTTGAAAATAAAGAAATGGGTAGACAAATGAAACAAAGGTAGGAAAATGAAACAAAAAAAACCATCAGAAATTATAAAAATAGAATTGAATTCAAGGCACAAAGTATTATATAGCATTGTATTCAAAGATGGTTCAATCCAGTGACATAAATATATCTATTTTCCACTCAGAAACAAATTATCCTATCTAATAAAGAGGCAATATGCAAACTGACCATCACTCCAACACACAAGATGGCCACCACAAGATGGCCAGCAGGGGAGGGCAGTTGTGGGCTATCAGGTCAGGAGGGGAGGGACCAGGCCTGAAAGGGAGGCCTGAAAGTTGGGGGTGACCAGGATGGCAGAGGAGGGCAGTAAGGGGTGACTGGGCCAGCAGGGGAGCAGTTAGGAGTCTATCAGGCTGGCAGGGGAGTGGTTAGGGGGTGATCAGACTGGCAGGCAGAAGTGGTTAGGGGCAATCAGGCAGGCAGGCAGGTGAGTGGTTGAAAGCCAGCAGTCCTGGATTGTGAGAGAGATGTCCGACTGCCCGTTTAGGCCCAATGGGATCGGGCCTAAACAGGCAGTTGGACATCCTTCGAGGGGTCCCAGATTGGAGAGGGTGCAGGCTGGGCTGAGGGACACCCTCCCCCCACCCCATGCACGAATTTCGTGCACCCAGCCTCTAGTCCATATATAAATACATACATATAGAATTCTTTTTTTAGTGAATGTCTCATTGAACAAATGTTAAGTAATAAAAAGAGTACACATTCTTTTTTGTTGTTGTTAATCCTCACCTGAGGATATTTTTCCATTGATTTTTAGAGAGAGTGGAAGGGAGGGAGGGAGACAGAGAGAGAAATATCCATTTGAGAAAGACACATCAATTGGTTGCCTCCCGCATGTGCCCCAGCCAAGGCTGAGATAGAGCCTGCACCTGAGATATGTGCCCTTGGCCAGAATTGAACCCAGAACCCTTCAGTCCATGGGCCAATGTTCTTTCCACTGAGCCAAACCAACTAGGGAAGAGCACACATGTTTTACTTCTTTCTAATTAACTGGAATGACAAGACACTGGAGCCAGAATAGCAAACTTAAATGTCTATTAGGGCCAGACTCAAGTAGCAGAAGTGTGAGAAGTGGCTGGAGCTAAAACAAAAGGGAGTGGGTTAAGGATGTGATAAATGAGGATGTGTTGTGTAAAAAACACTGAAATGTTCAAGTTAAAAAACACTGAAATGACTGTTACTTCTAAAGAACATAGGTCAGATTCAGCCCATAGGCTACTGGCTAATAGGTAGACTCAATAAGTAGGGCATTAAAATAGAAAAAATAATTTTTCAAAGTGTACTTATCTTATAAGGAGTGTTAAATATTAAGAAGCATTTTTGAAAAATGAGCACACATCTTAAATTTTAAAAATATCTATTTCTTTTAAAATTTTTTCTAGAAAGATATAAATAATCATTATTATATTCCTGTATTTCATTTCTAAGTTGTTACTTGCTTTTTCAAAGCCTGAGTATTGAATTTGAGACATACCTAGCTAATAGGAAGTTGAAGTAAAAGCCTGGGTTCCCAAATGATCTGCCAAATTCAACAGTAAAAGGAAAAAAAAACAACCCCTCTTATTTATGAATTTGTGAAGTTACCTGAAGTTCTTGGGTCATTTCTTTTGTTTTCTCAAGGCATTTATTTGATTCATTAACTTGTGCTTGTAGTTTTGATATTACATCATAAGTCATCTGAAGTTCTTTCTGCATGTTTATAATCTTGCCTTCCTTATGCATAGCACTTTCTTTAGCTTCATGCAGTGAAGCTTCCAGCTCTTGAATTTTCTATAAAAAAAAAAAGACACATATCAGAAAATTGGACAGGTACATGCGAAAACATGAAACTAGACCACAAACTCTCACTAAACACAATAAACTCAAACTGAATAAAAGACTTAAATTAAATGTAAGTCATGAAACCATAAAAAGCCTAGAAGGAAACATAGGCAATAAAATCTTAGATATCTTGCGTAATAATATTTTTGTTGATATATCTCATAGGGCAAAGGGAACAAAGAAAAAAACAAACAAATGGCACTACACCAAACTAATAAGGTTCCACACAGCAAAAAAACAAAAAGCAAAAACAAACAAAAAAAATCCATAAAAAACCAGCAACAAAATGAAAAGGGAATCCACTGTATGGGTGAACATATTTGCCAATGATACATCTGATAAGGGGTTAATTCCCCAAATATATAAAGAACTTCTACAACTCGCCTGGCTGGCTGGCTCAGCGGTTGAGTGTTGACCTGTGAATGAGGAAGTCACAGTTCGATTCCAGTTAGGGCACATGCCCGGATTGCGGGTTCCCCAGTGTGGGGCATGCAGGAGGCAGCCAATCAATGATTCTCATTATTGATGTTTTTATCTTTCTCTCCCTCTCCCTTCCTCTCTGAAATCAATTAAATATATATAAACTTATACAACCCAACACCAAGAAGACAATCCAATGAAAAAATGGGCAAAGGAAACAAATAGACACTTCTCCACAGAGGACATACAGATGGCTGATAGACATATGAAAAAGTGTTCAATGTCACTAATCATCAGAGTGATGTAAATTAAAACCTCAGGCCTATCAGAATGGTTATCATCAATAAATCAAACAAGCCTATCACACACACACACACACACACACACACACACACACACACACACACACAAAGACTGGTCCATGTTCCTTAATTGATGTATTCAATAGTATAATTCTGCTCTGAAATGTTGTATGAGATACATCTTTAACTTTGTGATGAAGCTGCAAATTGAAAAATATAAAAAATTAACATACCTCTGTGATTGGCTGTGTGTCTCTTGATGTAACATGAAGATTCTTATCGTCTTGTGTAGTAGGATTAGCAAGGGCACCAGGTGTCCGAGAGATCTTCAAAGTTTGGTAGTTTTTAAACAGTTTTTCATTTTCCTCTTTCATTGATTTCAGGTCAAGTTCCCATTCTTTGGCTAAAGTAGCATTTCTTTCCTCAAATTCTGTTGATTCATTCACTATAGTCTATTGAATAGTAAAAATACCATTATAACTCTAAAGTGAATTACATACCTAAAAGAAAAAAACCCTATGAAAAATATTAGAATTCTAGGACAAGATACTAGTATATGTTGAAATTCATTTTCCAAACATTCTAGAACAGTTTGTGAAGAACATAAAAGAATGTAAACATTCTTTTTTATTTTTAATATTTTTATTGATTTTAGAGAGAGAAAAAGGGAGAGGGGGAGGGGGGGGAGGGGGAGAGGGAGAAGTAGAAGTAAAGGGAGAGGGAGAGAGGGAGGGAGAGGGAGAGGGAGGGAGAGAAGAAGGGGGAGAGAGAGAGAGAGAGAGAGAGAGAGAGAGAGAGAGAGAGAGAGAGAGACAGACATTGATATGAGAGCCTAGTATTCATCGACTGCCTCCCGCCCGCACCCCAACTGGGGATCAAACTCCCAACCTGGGTATGTGCCCTGAGCAGGAATCGAACCAGTGGTGACCTTTCAGTGCATGGGATGATGCTCAATCAACTGAGCCACACTGGCCAGGGCTATAAACATTCTTTGTGGTTTGCATTGGTTCCTAACATTTTAGATGATGTTGAGGAGAATAAAAGAAGGCTAAGGACTGGAGAGGATTATATTTATTTGTAAAACACTAGAGGCCTGGTGCACAACATTCATGCACTGGGGCGCGGGGGTCCCTCAGCCCGGCCTATGCCCTCTTGCAGTCCAGAACCCCTCGGTGGACATCCCCTTAGGGGTTCTTAGTGCTGCCACAGAGAGGGGAGAGGCTCCCACCACCACCGCTGCGCTAACCAGCTGTGAACCTGGCTTCTGGCTGAGCAGTGCTCCCCCTGTGGGAGTGTACTGACCACCAGGGGGAAGCTCCTGCATTGAGGGGAATAGCAATCAATACTGTCTTTTACATTGAAGGATAACTAACTCTGAAATTACTCATCCTTTCTTTTGTTAATTCCTATAGAATATTCTTTTTGCTCTCATCACAAATGGCTTATTGGTCATTCTGTCAGACCTGCATCCTAAATTAGTTGTATTCTTACTGGTACCCTGGACTTCCCTTGGCACTGGACTACCGACCTCACACCATAGAAAGTTACCAATTCCTACTGCCAGGGTGCTGACAGACGCCTCATCTCCATGCTGACTCACATGGTAGAAATCCCCCATATTACAAAAAACTCTGAATTATACGGAGTTTATCTAAACATTGGTTTTATTCTTTTCTCTATTGGTTGCGGACTTTTAAACTATCCATTTAACAGTATCTATATTTCAATGTAACTTAAATAGTTTTCAGATGAAATCGAAGTGTTAAGAACTACCCAAACACACGAAATTAAAAAACAATCTTAAAAGCTACATACTCTAGCACCCTTAGCTCCAATTGCATATATAAGAAGCAACTTTCTGATTACTACATGTCTTATCAGATATATATATAAAGCAGGGATTACTTCAAAAAGCAGCATTAATATTCTGATCAGTGGAAAGTATAACAAATTAATAAACTGATCTTAAGCAAGGCTGGTTCTTATGCATCAATCTACCAGGCTGATCAACTTGGGAACAATGATACAAACTACATTTTCAAACCTCAAGTTGAAGGACAGAGCATATGATAGTGACCCACTAGATGAAAAGCACATGAGGCCTCACTAGAGTAGCTTTCCAGACTTGTCTATGGCCGCACCACAACGCACGTCTCCCCGTGTCTGAGGCTACTTAGGGAAAGGGCTCAGTTCCTACAGAAGCAGTGAAAAGTGAGGAAAGAAAGGAGAGTGACAAGAGGATTCACGATTTCACAAGTGGGAAGTGGTATCACACACCCATGTTTTGTTATCTTCTTTACAAGTTGGTATATTTATCTTTAGGAAGCATAATGTTAGAGGAAGAACATGTTCAACATAGTCAATTTTTCCCCCCACAAATAAGTGAAAGAAAACATACTTAAAAATCCGGTTGCTCTAAGTCCTTTTAAGAATGAGGTAGAAAAATTAAAGCACACAACGAAAAGAATAGGTAGCACAATAAAAACTGCTACTTACAATTATTCTGTTATTATAGAACTTATTCACTTGAAAAATCCTTTCGTTTTCTTTCTGGATTCCACTTTTAAGCTTTTCTATATCAAAATGAGTATTCAACCACTCTCCCAAAAAGTGGGTTATCTCTTTCCTATTACTGAGTACTTGTTGAAATTCAGCCTTTATGATGTGGGAGTCACTTTCTGAAAAATCTTTGAGAATTTCCTGTGTTACAAAGCAAGCAGTAAATTCATGAACATTGGGGAAGTTTTTATCTAAATATCACACAAATATCATAAAAAGAGGAAAATATCTTACTGAACTCTCACTCTTGATATTTTTGAAGTAAATATAATTCTAGTTCTTCTAATAATATTAGAAATAAAATTCTAGTCTAAAACTTTATTTTAGTTATTTGAATAACATTTTGACAGTATAGGCTACGTAACAGAGGCATGCCCACAAATTCTGCCTGTTAGAATTAAAATCTGTCAAAACTATAAATCTGTGACTAATAATAATATGTGAAATGCTTCTGGATATCACTTTTCTGTGCATATAGCAAGATGTACATGCACGTTAGGAATTAGATGCTAGCCTCACACTTCTGGCCAAGAGCAAACATTCCATGTGCAGCTGTTGCAATAAAAATGTTTCTGACTCCTAGTCACAGGTCTAGGAAGTGTTAGACGGCACTTAGAAACTTATTCTGGGGTTCCACAAATTCCCACTTGCTGATATTGTTACATTTTTTCTGAATCAGCCGAGTTCTGAAAGGAGGCTCCTCTATGACTTAGTACTCTTTACATCTGGCCAGCTGTTATTCTGTAGCTTATTTTTAATTTTTGGTAAATGAAAATGCCTCTAAGCACATGAAAAGGTACCTACTTGCTAAAAAAGGCTCAAAATCGAATTAAATCCATTTAAAATAAATTATACCTGAATATGTAGATCCACCTTCTGGCTCAATTTGAGGTCCCTTAATTCTCTGGATGATACATCATAACCTTGGGGAAGGTGCTCAAGTTGACTTATCAGCTCATTTTGTTTTTCCACTTCATCAATGAAAACCATTTCAAATTTATTGATGGATTCATGCTGTTCTTTCTTTATCATTATAACATTGCTTAACGCATACTGAAAGAGAAACAAACATTGGGAAATTAAACTTATCTCACATTTAGAGGATGTTTTAAACCCTCAAGACTGAAGGTGGATGGCATTGCATTTATCTATATCCTCTGACAAGTGAGGAAAAAGGAAAGAGCCTCTCTGTCCCCAACTTTCTCCTCTCAGCATCTTGGAAGAGTAACTTTTGGGTCCTTATTTCTGACTTCTTACTGGATATACCTTATTGTTATCATAAAAATACCCCAGATTCAATGTTTAAAAGGTAACATGATCTTTCCTTCCTGAAAATCCAACTTTCTTTAATGGCTCCTTCTGGTTAATTATATCACCAGTCACCCAGGTTTTCCAGCTAGATACCTGATAATTCATTTTCAACACCCTCTTCTGCCTATCTTGGTTTGGTAATCAGCATGGGTGTGCCATGCCTCAAGACTTTCTTGTCAAGCATATTTAGATATTTGACTTCAAGGTGACAATAATTTGAATGTCATATGGTCCATGGACTTCATGAATAAATTCTGGATATCTGATAGGATTTGGGAACAACTATCAGAACCTGAGGGGCAATTTAACTAAATAGGAGACACTTGCTTCCAACTTCCTCAACTTCCACCATTCCATAACCTCTTATAGTTTGGCCTCTTCCTTAACCAATCAACAAAAACTGCTCTGACAAAGGTCCTAATGAGCTCTATTATCAACAAATTGAGGGGACCTCTTCAGTTCATGTTCTGGCTGCTGAGTTATTTGACTTACTCTCCTTTACTGACCTGAGTGACACACTTTGGTTTGGTTCTCTCCTGTCTCACTTTTCCAACCTCGATCCCATGTGTTGCTCTCTTTTCTGTTACTGCTCTTGAAACTATCTTTTCCAGAGTTCTCTTATTACCCCAAGGCTTTTATTCCTCTACTAGAGGCCTGGTGCACAAAATTCGTGCACTTGGGGGAGTGGGGGTGTCCATCAGCCTAGCCTGTGCCCTCTTGCAGTCTGGAAGCCCTTGGGGAGTATTCAACTGATGGTAGTTGGACATCCTTAGTGCTGCCATGGAGGCAGGAGAGGCTCCCACCACCACTGCTGTGCTTGCCAGCCATGAGCCTGGCTTCTGGTTGAGCAGCGCTTCCCCCCGTGGGAGTGCACTGACTACCAGGGGGCAGCTCCTGCATTGAGTAGGATCGACCCGAAACTGGCTCTTTGACATCCCCAAGGGGTTCCGGATTGCAAAAGGGCACAGGCTAGGCCAAGGGACCCCACCAGTGCACGATCAGGGCAGGGGAGGGACACAGGAGTTTGGCCAGGCAGGGAGGGACCACAGGAGGACTCCAGGGTGTGTCTGGCTCATCTCGCTCAGTCCTGATTGGCTGGATCCCAGTAGCAAGCTAACCTACCAGTTAGAGCATCTGCTCCCTGGTGGTCAGTGCACATCATAGCAACTGGTCCACCAGTTGACTGTCTGCCCCTTGGTGGTCAGTGCATGTCATAGCTAGCAGTTGAGTGACCTTAGCATATCATTAGCATATTACACTTTGATTGGTTGAATGGACGACTGGACACTTAGCATATCAGGCTTTTATTATATAGGATTATGCTTTCTGGGTGAACTTACACATATTATCCATCATGTATATGCTGATGAATCCCAAATCTTTATCTTTAGTCCTGACTCTTCTGACAAACTTCAGACTTACAGCTAAATGCTGTGAGCCTTGGGGGGGGGGGGGGGGGGGGGGGAAGGACACCTACGAAGGAGGGCTCCTAGCAGCTAACTGGGCTCAAATAAATTTTAAAAAGCAAAGCCTAGCAGCCATTCTTGTACAGCAGCCTCTCATGCAAATTGCATTTCATGAAGAAGCCTACACTGAATTGCCTGACTCTGTATTGCACAGCCTGTTTCTGCACTGTTTCAGCCATCTGAGCCAGCCCTTATAAAGGAGTTCCTGGAATCCCATTTCAACCAAAGGACTGAGGCTTTCCCTATCAGCTGTGCAGCTTCAGTCAGAGTGGTTCTATTCTAACCAATTAGGACAGTGCCTTTTGGACCAAACTGTGAGGATTTGGAGTCCTCACTGGCATGAGACAGGGGTGGGAACTTCTGCCCATGTAAGCCAACTCTTCGCTGGCTCTGAGAGAGTACTTTCCCTTTCCACGGAAGCCTGAAGTCTGCATCTCCCTGGCTGAGGGGAAACACTGAAGATGTCTTGCTAGAGCAGAATGGAGCAGACCAACACAATGCAGGGTGGAACAGCATGGAGCAGAGCAGAGCTGTCTAGCTGGAGGGGGGTCTGGCCCCAGAGCTGGTCTATAGCTCTGCTGTTTTCACAGCTATGCTGTATCACAATTGAGCTGTTTTGCACTGAATAAACTTTCCTTCTTCACCACACCCCAAACTGGGGATTCCATTGGCACTGAACTGGCACCACTGACCACTGGTTGACATGCCTAGTGAGTTTCTCTTCTTGAATGTCCCCTGATAGGTATTTCTACCTCAAAACATCTCAAAGTAAACACTTGATCTTCCTTTCCTGCCTCACCCCACTCCTCCTTCCACTACTCACAAACTTGGCTAAACTCAAATCCTGGGATGCAATCTCAACTTTTCTCCCTATCTCCACTATCCAACAGACCTGTGATTTTAAACTGCTAAATATTTCATTTATTTCATCTCTTCTATCCCTATAGAATCCTTCACTAGTAGTTCAGTCACCCATAATATCCCATTGGGACAATTGCTTCTTGGCTCTTCTTTCTGCCACTAGGCTTTGCCCCTGCAAACTCATATCTTCTTTATCTAGAGTGAAGTATCTAAAATCACAATCTAATCACATTACTGCCCCCACTTAAAAATAACTTTCCAGTGGCTCCCCATTATCTGCAAAATGAACTCCATCCCAGCTTCATTGAATGAGTCTGTCTTCCACTACGGTCTTATCTTCTTTAACATTTTCCCTAGTATGTCCTATAACCTGCACATACTTCTATCACTGCACTTACTATTATCTGTCTATATATCTGCCTCACCCTTTAGACTATGAAATATTTGAGATGTTATTCATACCTGTGTCTGTGCCCATAGGCAGAGTTCAGGTTTTATTGAATGACCAGGTTCTGGTGCACTGAGAATCTTGCACACTATTCTTAGACCCATGTAATCTTTAATTCAGACAGAAGTACATTTACTAAGAAGCAAATGTGTCAACTTGCGAAGTTGGACTTAAATAAAATGAAGTTTGTAACCAAAATTTATAGCAATATTTACAAAGATATTACTAAAAAGGTGTTACCTTTAGATTCTTCATGACTCTGTGGAATTCCATGGAACACCTTTGGTTTACAGTGAGAAGTTTTTGAATCTCTTTGGTTTGTTGATATGGAAGTGAGAGGTTTGCTTTTATTTTAACTGAAAGCTGTTTTTGGGTTTCAATCTCCTTCTCCAAGTCAAGAGACAATCTATGTAAGAATTCATAATGGTTATCCATCTCTGAGTATCTCTTCAGAAGCTCCTAAAGAAAATTAGAATTCATTCAACTTAACAAATGATTCCAATTTAACAATAAGTAGTTCTAGCCTTAGAATTATAACAAAACTTATGCTTTTATATTTTCTGTAGGAGAGTAATAAATTAAAACCATTGTGATTAAAAAACAACAAAAAGAAACTGATATTATTGATTTTGGATTATAGAAATAATACACAATTATTGTGAAAATAAAAATTTTAAGCAAATCCAACAAAGAAAATCAGAATTAACATTTGATATTTTCTTTTAGTCTTCTGAACATTCATGATTTGAACGAGCATTTACAAAGTCTGAGGAGAAATTTAAGTGAATTCAATGTAGTATATATTGTAGTTCAAGGCTGAATGCTGTCTCATGTTTATAATGGCAGAGTGAGGTAGCAGATAAAACAAGTGACTAAGGAGAGAGAGAAAAGAGAAAATTGAGAGAAAGTGAAAATATAAGAAACAGAAAATCAGAGAGAACAAAGCGAAAAGAGGGAAAAGAGAGAACAAAAAAACTAAGGGGAAACAAAGAACAAAGACAAAAAAGAAAACCCCAGAAAGAACAGAGAAAACAGTACAAAGAACTGAGAGAACAACAACGAGAGAGAGAGAGAGAGAGAGAGAGAGAGAGAGAGATACATATTGAATGTTGACTCCCATTAGGGATGTGCTAACCACAAAATAAGTCTTCAGTGATCTTGCATTCTAACGGGAGCAACGGAAAATATTGTTGGTTTTACCCTCAATATACAGACTCCAAACACTCCTCACTACTTCCATTTCTACATCTCTGGTCCAAGCCACTATCTGTCTGTATTACAAATGGTCTTCCCGCTTCCACTCTATGTTCAACACAGCAGTGAGAGTCACCCCTTAAAATGTAAGTCAGATCATGTCTGTCATGTGGTCAAAGTCTGCAATGGATCTCCATCTCGGCTCAGAGTAAAAGGCCGTCTTTTTAAAGCCCAACAGCCCGCCTCTTCCCCATTAACTCTCTGACCTCATTTCTTACTAGCTTTCTGTCTTCATGATGTTCCTGGGATCCACATGGCAGGCTCTTCACAGGAGCTTTGTACTTGCTGTTCCTCCTGCCTATACTCTGGTCCAGCAGATACCTGGATGGCTCAATCCTTCACCTCTTTCAGGTATTTACTCAAATGTCATCTTGCCAGTGAGGCCTTAAACCGCAAGCCCCCCACTGGTTTGTTTATAATATGTATACTAGTATATGCACACCTATATACCTGCACTAGAAAGTTTAGGGACATATAGACCATTATCTTTTCATTCCACAGAGGTTCCCTTGAATCCACAGACAATTTTCAACCTTTTTCATCTCATGGTACACATAAACTATTAAAATTCTACGGCTCACCCTAAAGTATATTTTTTGCCAATCTAGCAACAAAAACAACAATAAAGGTATACTTTTGATTCATTCACAACCGATTGTTGTGCTGGCTGTTGTCATTTTTTTATTTGACAATCTAAGGGGAAAGAGGTCAGTGCCCCTGACTAGTCAGGTATTACGTGTTTAAAAATTAAAAAACAAAACAAAAACATAGACACACACACACACACATACACCTGATTTTAGAGACAGAAAGGAAGGGGGAGACAGAGAGAGATTGAGGTGGGGAGGAGGAGGGTAAGTAAAGAGAGAGAAAGATCGATTTATTGTTCCACTTGTTTATGCATTCACTGGTTGATTTTTGCATGTGTCCTGACCGGGGATCGAACCTGCAACCTTGGCATATCGGGATGATGCTCTAACCAACTGAACTATCCAACCAGGACAGGTATTGCATGTTTTTAAAAATTCTTGCTGCACACTGTTTGAAAATCGCTGCTATCGACCTCTGAAGGGTACAAATATTCATTTGTAATTTAAACAGGGGGCACTTACTTTTATCCTAAAGCACTTTTCTCTCAGGCTTTCTGTAGGGTGCTCTTTTTCATCACACAGTAACTTTTTTTCATGTTTTACTACTTCTTTGTGGTTCTGTTGGTCCTGCTTTGACACAAAGAAATAAATAAGGTGTCAACTATAACTATATTCATAGGAAATGTCTACACATACTTTTTCAATTATGTATTATATATCAAGGTTCAATGATGGAATTAAATATTATATCTGTAGTTCAAAAGCAATGTTAAAAATGGCCAGAAAAGGAATAATAGCACTACTAAGTCTTGTAATGAGTGGCCTCAACTCATTGGGGAAAAAATGGGAGAGCCACATACTTTTTAGAGATAGAATTTGTTCTTCTAATATTCATAGTTGCAAGTTAGGTTTTAGATTTATCTCTGGTTCCAATTCCTCCAAATGTCTGAATCAGAATCACTGCTGCCAACTAAACACACTAGCAAACACATCTGTACTATCTACAGTGTTCCAAGCCCTACGAATACATTCCTCCCAGCACCTGGAAGCAGAAAACTCATATCCTGTTCACACTTTGAATTTCTGTATAAAACAAAATATTTTCTCCCATTTGTTTATCTTATATATTATAGGACCTAAAAGAATGGTTAATTGTTCAATAAAATATTTTTTTGAGTGATGTAAATCTCTATACATTTAGTTAGGTCAAGATAAAAGATGATTCCCAAGTGTCTATTGAGATTACAAATGATGTTGTTTTCCACTTGATTCTTTACAGATTTCACACATTTTCTTATCTGAATTTTGTTTTCTCATATTCAATTTAAAAAGTCATACTAGAACAACTTCATTTTTTTTTTTGTATTCATCTTGTCTAACTTTTTCCCTTCTAACTTTGTTAATAAGAGCCCATATCTAAAACCCTTATCATGTAGAAGTAGTGAAATGGAATATTTAATCTTTTACAAATATAATTCTGCAAATTGAGAATAATACTATTTCTCTATTTTGAAACACTTTAAAAAACATTTTGGCTTTAAGAAAAACCCTGTATTTCTTATTTGTGTGAAAAATTATAGTAATAGTTTCCCCATTACCCTTTACTGTTTGTAGACATTTGCAGAAAAACAACAAAACAAACCATTGTTACCCTTTTCAAAAAAGCTTGATTCTTATAAATAGTTACTAGATAGGAGAAGATTCTGAACTCACTCTAGCTATCATTTTTCTTAAGGTTTCTCTGCATTGTTCTCTTTCCATTTTGAGAGACTCTTTTATCCTCCTTAGCTCATCTCTTTCCTTAGCTACAATTCTTATTTCTTCAAAGCTTTCATGAAGTTTCTTAGTCAAGTGTAAGTTATCCGTTTCCAAACTTAGCATAGATAAATTTTGAGCCTCAAATTGTTTCTTCAATTGTTCCATTTCATTCACTTTTTTATGACTTTTATTGACATCTTCTTTCATTTTAAGAAGTTGAATATCTTTTTTATGAAGTTCTTGGATCTTGAGATAATTATAAAACAAGTTAGAATGCAATGAGAATCCCTTAAAGGAAGGAAACTAGTGTCTATTTGTTATATATGTACATATATATATGTTATGTATGTACATATGTGTGTGTGTGTATATATATCTATGTCTACATATCTGTATCTATATCCTCTTATTTCACAAATAATTTTGGACACGCCCAAAAGAACAAAACAACACATACCTTTATCTGTAAATCATCTTTTGATTTATTAAAATCCTTTTGAATATTTGAGATCTGAGTTGTTTTCTCTGAAACACTTTCTCTGAATTTATCAATTGTTTCTTGGTGCTCTTTCAAATGAATACGAGCAATTTTTAGTTCCTTTTGTGTTTCCAGATCCTTTATTATTAGAATTGAGAAATGATGACATAAAAAAACATTACTTTTTCTTAATGAACTGGTTAAACAAAATCTTAAAAAAATGCATGCTTGTCGTTAAAAACCACCACCATTCCACCACTACATTAGAATAGTGCAGAAGGATCTAAAGCAAAAGTTCCACCTACCCCAGTCCTGTTCCCTGATAAACTCTGCCACTTACTTTTCACCTTTCATATCATTTGGACATCTCTCTAAATCATTATCACATGCCCTGTTCTTATGCTTAGTATTCCATTACACAGATGAGCTCCATCTAGCCAGTGTCTTATGGGTGGACATTTGGATTACAATGTTGTAGTAAGTGCTGCTGTATTTCTGCCCCAAATGTGTGAATATACGGATAGGTTAAATTCATAGACATGGAATTGCTGTAGCAAATGCATATGCTGATAAATTTTTAATAAGATATTATCAAACTGTCTTCTTAAAAGATTATAACATTTCCTAAAAGATCACCAACAGTATCATTTATTTTCAAAGAATGGAGCCTCTTATATTAAAAACATGTTTACTGGATAGAAAGGAGCACAACTTACTCTAACTATGGTTTCTTCTAGATTTGCCTTGAGTTGGTCTCTTTCCAGTTTGAGAGTCTCTTCTACTCTCTTTAGATGATCTCTTTCTTTCATTACAGATTTCATTTCTTCAAGGTTTTCATGAAGCTTCTGAGCCAAATTTAAGTTCTCCATTTCTATTTTATCCAGAGTTAAACTTTGGGTTTTGAATTGTTTCTTTAATTGCTCCATTTCAGACATTTTCTTCTGTGTCTCACTGAAGTCTTCTTTTAACTTCAAGAGTTGATGTTCATTTGCCCTAAGTTCTTGGATCTTAAGATGATCATAAAATATTAGCAGACAGTTGGTTTTTAGGGAAAGGATAAAGAAGTTTCTAAATTGATTTAGACAACTGTTTTCCCATGTTGCTTTAATGAATACATAATTCCACCCGGAAATTATTTTCTTTTGAGGTATAAATAAGTAAGTGGTCTATTTTTAAGTGTATATATAGATCAATTATTCTTAACATTTATGTACTTACAACCCAGATTAAAATATAGAACCTTTCTAAAGCAGCCATCCTCAAGTTCTTATGTATACCATCCTATAATCATTATTCTGACTTTTCTCATCCTAGATGAGTTTTGCCTGCTTTTGATCTTATAAATTACAATTCTTTTGATAGATATTTGCATTATTTTCAGTTTTTCCCTATTATGATTAGAACTACTAAGAACATTCTTGTACATATCTTTATGTTGAAGTATGTACATTTTTCTTTTAGGTACATAACCAAGTAGAAATACTGGGTCACAGGCCGGTATATTTTTGGTGTTAGTAAAAACTGCCAAGCTGTTTTCCAATGTGGCTAAACCATTTTACATTCCCAATGTATTTTAGGCAAAAATAAATCAGATATCTAATCAAAGCCTCCCCCCCTATATCTTTTCTTGTAATATAGTGTTTAAATTTTCTAAAACCATTTGCATATTTGACATTTCATCTGTCTTCTCAGAAACAATCCCTGCCCAGTGCTTTTTCAGATGCATGTGAGCAATTCTTAGCTCCTCTTTCTATACCCACCTCCCCGCCCCATCCCCCACCAGATTCTTTATCATTAATGAAATTTTAAGAACAGTGACATATGTTAATGTTAACTGGTATTATTTTTAATGAAAGTACTATATTTTCTTAGTAAAAATAATAAAACTATTACTTCACTGAGCCACACAGCTAGGCAAGGTAACTAGTATTTTTAAATGAAGTAATATATTTTCGTAGTAAAAATAACAGAACTCTAATTCTTACTCTACATTTTTGTTAGAAAGTTAAAAGTTTTTCCCTCTTCCGTTCCTCCCTTCCCCACAAACCTCTCTTTTCCAGAGGCAAACACATTATGCACATACTATTTTACAACCTGCTTTTCTCACTGAGAGTTATTTTGGGATTTCCAATTAGGACACTCAAATCTATTTAATTTTTTTTTTCTTTTTACCTGTTGTATAATATTCTTGACACATTGCTTATCTTTACCCAGTTTCCTCCTGATTAACATTTTGGTTGTTTCCCATTTTCTGTTACATACTGTTACAATGAACAACCTTGTGGTTTATGTGTGCTTTGTGTATGCTTCTATCAAAGAAGGGCTCACACTTCCTCACTAAGAAGAGGTATGAGTGTAACTTACTTTAGCTTCTGTTTCTCTGAGGTTTTCTTTGAGCTGGTCTCGCTCCATTTTGAGGGTTCCCTCCATTCTCCTTAGGCTATCTCTTTCCTTAGTAACACATTTTATTTCTTCAAGGTTTTCATGAAGTTTCTGAGTCAACCTTAATTTCTCTGTTTCTGTATTTTCCAAGATTGAATTCTGGGCCTCCAATTGCTTCTTTAATTGCTCTGTTTGATACATAGTTTCCTTGAGATCATTTTTTACCTCAAGAAGATGATGTTCTTTCTCCTGAACTTCTTGGATCTTGAAATAATCATACAATAAATTCAGATATAAACAGATTACAAAAGCTAAACAGTAGTTTCTAAATTATGCAGACAAAATCTCTACTTGTCCTCAATTTTAGGCTAATTCATATCCTGTCTCACTACACAAAAGACTTGATTAAAATTGTTACTTAGGTAAGAACTTAAAAGAAATACCTGTGCTTTTAAGGCACTATTTTTGTTTTCTAAATCCATTTGCATATTTGATATTTCATTTGTTTTCTCAGAAACAATCCTTCGGAGTTCATCAATAATTTCCTCATGCTCCTTCAGATGTTTGTGAGCAATTCTTAGTTCCTCTTGTCTTTCCAGGTCCTTTATTAGAGAAAGAAAAATAATATATTCAGATGAACGCAATTCAGACCATATGCACAAAAGTACAGAGTAAGAAATAAAATTTCCTCTCCCTCCTTATACCTCCTAGTGCTCATCCTCCAATTGACTCTCAGGTGCTAATATAAGCTACATATACTACTTTACAATTTCCCCTACCAGGATACCTCCAAGTCAACACCATAGCTCCACCTCATTCTTTATCTGTGGCCTCGCATCCCATGGTCTGAATGTGCTGCACTTATTTAACCAGTCTCCTATTAACAGATAGTTAGAATTTTCCCTATTTTTTTTGTTTGCTTTATTTTGTTATTGCAACATGCTGCTATGAATATCCTTCTACAAATATCTTCGCATGGTTGCGCTAATGTGTGCAGAGTAAATAGCTACAACTGAACTTTTTGGGTAAATGAATAAACTTACTAAAATATTTGGAAGATATTACCAAATACACTCCCTCTTCTTCCTTCAACCTTAGAAGGTTGGACCAGTTTTACACTCCCACCAGCCCTATTGGCTATGGTTCTTTTGAGATACAGTGTCATTTTTACTAGATGGGGAAAAGATGGTAACTCACTCTAATTGCAGTTTCTCTTAGGTTTTCCTTGAGCTGGTTTCTCTCTACTTTGAGAGTCTCCTCCATACTACTAAGGTCATCTTTTTCTTTTGTAACAGATCTCATTTCTTCAAGGTTGTCCTGGAGTCTCTGGGTTAATCTTATGTTCTCTATTTCTAGGTTTTCCACAGTTGACTTTTGGGTTTCAAATTGCTTCTTCAAGTATTCTATTTCACACATTGTCTCCTCAGTCTCATTTACAGCTTTCATCTTAAGAAGCTGATGTTCTTTTCCCGGAAATTCTTGAATCTGAGAAAATCATAAAACAAGTGAGGGCAAAGGCAGGTTTTTAGAACAAAGATTTGTTTCTAAATTAAGTCAATCATTTTTACATTTAGTTTAATGTATGTACTCTTTTTTCCCCCCAAGAACATGAGGAGCACAATAATCTGATGTCATTTTCCAACTTAACAAGACCTACCTTTCCCCATAATTCAGCATCTGAATTTTCTAAATCTCTCTGAATATTTGCTCCTCGATCTGTCTTCTTTGAAATATTCCTTGTACTAATAGTTTCTTGGTACTCCTTTAGAAGAATGTAAGTAGTTTGTAGTTCCTCTTTGATTTTCTGTCTCTATGATTGGAGCAAAATGAATAAAAGTTAATAATGAATAGAAGTTAATAGTGAGCATTGCTATCACCTTAACACACTATTTGTGTTCCCAAAAACATCAGAAGATGGAAACTTACTTCAGCTACAAGTTCTTTAATGTTTTCTTTGAGTTGGTCTCTCTCCATCTGAAGGACCTCTTGCACCCCTTTCAGCTCATCTCTTTCTTTAATTATAATGTTTATTTCTTCTTCACTTTTCTGAAGTCTCTCAGTTAACTCGAGCCTCTCCCTTTCCGTGCTTTCTAGTGATGAATCTTTGGCTTTGAGTTGCTCCTTTAAATGTTCCAGTTCACTCATTTTTTCCTGAGTCTCACTGATTTCTTTGATGCAAATAAATTGTTCCTGTTTTTCATGAAGCTCTTGCATCTTAAAATAATAATAGCCAAAAAATATATATACACAAATGCATAAAATTTGTTTTTATATGTGTGCATCTGTATATACATGTATGTATGTTGTGTTTTTATGTGATATATATATGTGTATATATGTGTGTGTATATGTGTGTGTGTGTGTGTGTGTGTGTGTGTATATGCATATATATGGGCAGTAGGTTTATAGTTGCGAGTACACAAAGCAGTTTATTCTTTGTTTGTAATACTCATAACCAGTACGTCTTTCCTTCTGAACAACTGTAAATGTACTTTTACCCACTCTTGTATGTGTATGTTGTGTGTGTGTATATGTGTGTGTGTGTGTGTGTGTGTGAGTATATATATATATATATATATATATATATATATTCACACACACATACATATATATACAGATTTTTTTTTTTTAGGTAAAAAATCCAGTATGCTCGCCAAAACAATTTAGTGTGTAAAAAGTAAGTATTTGCAATTCGGTTAGCTACCTCCCTCAGGTTTTTTTCCCCACTGTCCCTTCATGCCCAATTTACCTTTTTCTGTAATTCATCATTGGTTGTTTCTAATTCCTTTTGAAAGCTTGATAGTTCAGTTTCTCTCTCTGAAAGATTCACTCTCAGCTTATCAATAGTTTCCTCCTGTTCTTCCAGGCGACAATGAGCAACTTTAAGTTCCTCTTCAGTTTCTAGGTGCTTTATTAGTAGAGGAAATTTTAAGAAATTTATAGAAACGTTATAACCATTACACTCTGATTCCTTTTTCCAAAGGTTTATTTTCCACAATAATATTTGCTTACAAATTAGTTAAAACACACACACACACACACACACACAAAATGGAAAAGAATGTAACCTACCTTAGCTGTGAGTTCTCTCATGTGTTCTTTGAGTTGGTCACTTTGAGCCTGAAGAGCTTCCTGCAGCCTCTGTAGGTCATCTCTCTCCTTCGCTATCGATTTCATTTCCTGATGACTTTCTTGAAGTCGCTCCGACAACTTGAGTTTTTCCTTTTCTAATCTTAGCAGTGCTGACTCTTTAGCTTTGAGTTGCTCCTTCAATTGCTCCATCTCACTGATTATTTTCTTAATCTCATTGTCTTTTTCCTGCATATTAAAGGACTGTTCTGGTATGTCTTGAGCCTCTTGTATCTTAAGAGAATCATAAAACAGTACAGTTGATATCCAAAGATACTTTATTTTAGGGGAAAAGAAGTCAGGAAATTTTCTAAAACAATTAAGACAGGATTTAATGGTTCATTTACAGAGCAATTCTCCCACTTCCCTACTCCTCCATTATGCGGGTATTTAGCAGTTATTTATGGAGGGCTCGCTGTGATGTCAGTGTACTACTGGCGGTTGGAGATAAAACGGGAATGAGACTTACAGGATCTCTGCCATTTTGAGACACTTTAGGGGAAAAGTAGACATTAATTCAAATCTTACCAAACAGAAGTACTGCTTCTCCTAGAGTATTAGTGGCAAACCCAACCTATGGTGAGTGTTTATGAAGTGGGGGAGTCAGTATGGCAATGCTGCAGGTAGGGAGACCATCTGAAAGCCATGAGATGAGGAAGAACAATGGACTAGAGTTGCTGGAGTATAATGAGCAGGACGACGAGAGAACTGAAATAATGCTAGAGACCAGCAAGGTCTGGGATTCTCTGCTTTACGAAGGATTCCGGCCTTGATGTCTAAAGTAACAATGTGTCATCAAAGGGTTTTAAGAAGAAAAGATTGGGCTCAGAATGGAGAATAAATTTATTTCTTACTGAATCAATAAGAAAGACAGTAGTGCCTTGTGAGATGCTGAAGGAATAGATTTAAAGAAGGGGGAAAAAAGTAGTTTTGGCTTTATCTTTGTCTATATAATAAAATATTGCTTTTAATTATTTAATATTTAAATAATTCTGAATATTTATGAAAAAAGCTGTTTTCTCTAAAACTTTCATTTTCAATAGTTTTAAGTATATATGAGTAATTTTTAGTTGTTTCCAATTACTTCATTATAGACTGAATTTTGTCCTCACAAAATTTGTTGAAGCCCTAACCCCCGATATAACTATTGCAGATAGGGCATTTAAAGAGGGCAATTAAGGTTAAATGAGGTCATAAGGGTAGGACCTGGTCCCATAGGATTAGTGCCCTTAAAAAAGAGGCAGAGCTATCAAACACTTTCTCAGCTCTAGTGCACAGAAGGACTTGTAAAGACACAGGAAAAAAGACAGTATCTACTTTCCAGAAAGAAAGGCCTCTCCATAACAGAATTCTCAGGTGCCTTAATCTTGGCCTTCTAGACCACAACTAGGAGAAAATAAATTTCTGTTGTTTTAGCCACCCAGTCTATGATATTTTGTTATGGCAGCTTTAGCACACTATAATACACCTCTTTTTTAAAAAAAATCATCATTACCATCCTAACTTTTCTTGTGTGTTAGTTAACCGGTAAAGCAGTTATTCTCATAAGGTCTCAGGAAAAAACAAACCATACTGCCTAGAAGGAGTAAGGTAAGATTTAAGCACCTACTAGTAAAATTATGGCTGAAGAACTAGAAATAGGCATATATATGATATACACATTGATTTTATAGTAAACTCTAAAGAAGTTTAGTATAAAAATCTGATGTAAAATAAAATATCAGCTCAAAGTGTGAACTAATGGCCCTAGCTGGTTTTGTTCAGTGGATAGAGCATTGGTCTGCGGACCGAAGGGTCCCGGGTTCAATTCCAGTCAGGGGCATTAAAAAAAAAAAAGTGAACTAATATTTTTTGCCATTTTCCAAATTGATTGTAAGCAGTTATATTTGAAATTATTTCAAAGCTATTAGGATGAAGTTTATGAATTATTGTTAGTTATTACCACTGTGAGTAATAAATAAGATTGAGATTACTGTCATGTACTTAAGTGTTTGAGGTTAAGAAGAAAGCTCATATGTAAATATATGAAAATTTTGAACAGGAACTCTTTACCTCTTCCTGAAATTCATCCTTAGTTTCTTTTATGGTTTTCTCTACAGGCCAATTCTTGGAGCTTTCCTCGGAAATTTTCATTTTTAGCGTGTTGATAGTTTCTTGGTGTTGTTTCAAAGATTCAAGAGCATTTCGTAATTGTTCTTGGGTGTCTATGTTCTTTGTCAGAGAAATACAAAACCATTTCCGTTAGAATAAAGTGAAACAATAAAAATAATTTTATAGTTTCTACTTGATCATAAATAATAAATGATGGCTCCGATAATGTTTTTAAAGATGTTTCAAGTTTTCAACACTTAACCAGTCAAAACCTTACCATGTTTACAGTATCCTCAATGTCACTTTTCAGCTGGTCTCTCTCAACTTGCAGGCTCTCTTGGAGTTGTTTTAAGTCATCCTTTTCTTGGGTTAAGAGCCTTACTTCTTCTAAGGTTTGGTGAAGCTTCTCAGTAGTCAGTACTTTCTCCCTTTCTATAGTTTGCAGCCTGGAATCTTTACTTTGTAATTGTTCCTTCAGCTGTTCCACTTCATTTAACCTTTCTTGACTTTGCTGAAGTTCTTGGGTTTTCTGAGAAAGCTTTAAAATAAGACAAAGTGTGAAAAGCAGAACATTCTATGGCATATATATGGAACCAAACTGCAGCAGACTAAAGATCATTTCTCTAGAGGGTATCTTGTACCAACCTCTGTCTTTAAGTCATCCAAAGTTAAACCAAGTTTTTGAGATTCTTTAGAGAGATTTTCTATTTCCTGATTTATTCTTGTATTCTCTTCAAGGACCATGTCATACTTTTGTTCAAATTCAATATGATAATTTTTAAAATCTTGGAATTCTTGATCCATGTTTTTATAATTCAACTGGGTGGTTGCAAGGTCATCTTTAGTTTTCTTAATTTCTTCAAGTAAATCTTGAATTCTACTCTCCTTATGAACTACTTCAGAACACAATTTGTCTTTTTCTGATGTTATTAGATATAGCTCTTCAGATTTATCATTTACCTATAAAAAAAAAAGAATACTTATCATTGTTAATAATGTATGATCTACTGAAATTTTCAGAAAAACAAAAACACAAAAAACTTTTTCTACAAAAAGACACTGAAAATTAAGCAAAGATCTGACCGAGAAAAGGCAATATTTTTTTTGTCCCTTTTAACAGTGTATTTTCTTGTTTAACTTTACCATCAAAATAAGAATTATTTGCTTAAAAATGTGTTTACCTCTTTCCTTAGCATTTCTACTTCTGAAGGTAAAGATTTCAATTCTGAGAGCAAATTAACTTTTTCATGCAAAGTTTCATTTACTTCAACTTCTTTCTTCAGTTCTTTCTGGAGATCTGTAATCTTTCTTTCCAATTCCAAATTACAGAGCAAATCTAGAAAATTTTTGGTAAATTAAATAAATTATCCCCCAAAATTCTATCCATCACCATACATATTAATATTTCTTGAATCACCTTTTTAAGAACATGTACAATTTTTAACCCTTATGATCTGAAGTCCATGGAAACACTTATACATACTGATACATATAATATTGAAAGTTAATATTAAGTTATTAAAAATCAGAGAATAATGGATTTCCAATCATTAGAATATTGTTGCAAAATCCTTTAGGTACATTTCAACAGAAAGTTAGATTTGCAAAGAGGTAGCCTGAAATTTCAAGATACCTTTTGGAACTTTGCCATCTAAAAGGGAGTTGAGTTTTGTTATTTCATTAAAAGAATATTGTAATTCTTTCTCCAGATCAACTTGTATTTTCTTTTTTGCCTCCAACCGGCTTTGATGTAACTGATTATCACTTTCCATTTGCTTGAACATACTTTCAAGTTCTTTCTATTAAGAGAAACATTGCAAATTTACAAAAATGTACTGATCATTACAAGTGCTCAATTTTGAAAATATTACAAAAATCACCTACCATTTTCTCTTTCAGCTCCAGATTTTCACTTCTAAGAAAGGCTGATTCTCTCTTGGCATCAAGGGCTATAATTTCAGCATCAAGCAGAGTTTGTTTCTTTTGTTTTAGATCGTCACTGTCTTCCTATACACATGACAAAAAAGATTTTAGTGAAATCTAACTTTCTCAGAATTGGAAAATGTTAGCACACTTTTGTTCAGCTAGCATGCTAAAGTTCTCTATGTATTTTTATTTTGTTATTCTCTCCAAAACACGATAGGCTAGTAGTTAATAATTAAGATTAAGAATATTAAATTAGCCTTGGCCAGGTGGCTCAGGTGGTTGGAGTGTTGTCCTATACACCAAAAGGTTTCAGGTTTGATTCCTGGTCAGGGGAAATACCCTGGTTTCGGGTTCGATCTCTGGTTGGGGCATATGGGAGGCAACAGATAGATGTTTCTTTCTCACATCAATGTTTCTCTGTCTCTGTCTCTCCTCCCCTTCCTCTCTCTAAACATATCCTCAGGTGAGGATTATTTAAAAAATTAAATTACCACTTGAAAAGAAAATTATCCAATAAGAAAATAGAGAAAAGATACAAACAGGTAACCTAGTGAAGGGAAAATGCAAATGACCTATAAATATATGGAAAAAAAAATCAGAAGTCATATTTAGAGAAAAGTGACATTTTAACATGACTTTAGCTTACATAAATTCAACCATATGTAGTTGGAAAATTAATAATGCACCCATGAATGAAGCGTAAGAAATAATTTTTTTAAAAATTGGCAATTCTGCTTGCTACTGTATCAATCCTACTCTCCAGGATTATATTAAAGCACCTTTCTTACCCACAGCTCAGAACAGTGAGAATACTTTTTTAAAATACTAGTATATATATTTTTTATTGATTTCAAAGAGGAAGGGAGGGAGAGATAGAAACAACAATGATGAGAGAGAATCAATGATTGGCTGTCTCTTGCACACCCCACACTGGGGATGGAGCCTGCAATCTGGGTATGTACCCTGACCGGGAATTGAACTGTGACCTCCTGGTTCATAGGTCGACGCTCAAGCACTGAGCCATGCAGGCCAGGTGAGAATACTTTTAAAAAGAATCCTCTGTCATTAATACAGTGGGGCCTTGACTTACGAGTTTAATTCGTTCCGAGACTAAGCTCGTTAAGGAGCTCGTTAACTCAAATTACTCTATCAACTCAATGCAAAAAATCGGCGGAGAGATAGCTGGTATCTCAAAAAACCCGTTAGTTGGAACACTCGTAAGTCAAGGCCCCACTGCAGAAGGTACCAAAGATTACTATGAAAAACTCAAAACAAAACCAATAGAACAGAAACCAAGATTTAAAAAATTCAAGCTAGAAATTGTTAGCTTTCTTGAAGTAGTCAGGTGTATTGATAGCAAATAAATAAAAAAATCAAAATTTCACCATGTCAATGTTACTTAATACCACAATCTAGTATCAAATAAAGTCATCTAGAACAATATATTCCGAAAAATATTCAAACTGTTGAAAATATTTAAATTATGAGAATGCATTAATATCAGTGAAATTAATGACATTTATGAAAACATGCTCATTTATGTTTTAGTTCTAGATATTTATCAACAATGTAAGTGCTCACCTGAAGACACTGACTACACACTTCTTTTTTTAAATAAAAAAAAAAAATTTAAAACATTTTTAAATAACTAATTTTTTAATGGAAGTTCATAACCTACTTGTTTATATTCACTCAAAGGATGATATCCTCAACTCTTTATGAATGGTTCCTTATTGGTAAAAATGGCAATGTTCCTAATATAGTCCCTCTCTCATAGGGTTATTGACAAGATTAAATAAAATTCTGTATGTAAAACATTACAATGCTCAGCACATAGTTGGCTCAATATAAGCATTTGCTTTAACGATGATGATGAAGGTATGCTATAAATATTAACATTATTACATAATAAAATAAACCTGATATTTACCGATGAGTATGACAAGTCCATTTTCACACTTTCTGAATTCTGAGAGTCTATGTATTTCTGTAACTTTTTAATCTGGTCTTCTTTTTCTCTAAGTAGATCTACTTTTGAACTTAGTTCATTCTAAAAGAAATCAAAGGAGAGTAAAACAATTTAATTGGATTTGAATTCTAGGGGATTACAAGGAACTTATTAACAGTTCAAATTGGTAAACAGTAAAATTCAAAAAGTTGACACTTAAGAAATATAATTTATTTTCTGAAATCATAAATCATATTCAATTATGTATGATTTTTTTTATAGTTCTAGGCCCTTATTAGTAGAAATATGAACATAAATGCTCACCTCAAGGTCTTGATTATATACTTCTGCATGTTTAACTAAATTCTTTAAGTTCGAAATTTCATGAATTAGTTGCATCTGTAAGAGCATGTGAACAGGCAACAGAGCAAACCAATAGTTAATAAAGCAAAAAAAAAAAAAAAAATTGAATCACTGCTTTAGAATCACCCAACAAGAAGAGACTGAGAGATAACTGTTCAAGCTAATGTAACAGAGCATCTCATTATTTAAAAGTACCAAAAAAGACCCAAATCAAACCCCAAGACCAATCAACCAAACAAAATCTCTGCAAACCCCAGGAAGCAAGCAAACAAGAAAAAAAAACTTATTTGGGCATGACCCAAATAACAGGTTTGTCCTCTGTTAATAAAGCTATAACTTCAAAAGCAAATTAGTATGCACCACTTGGAGGAAATAAAGTAGTAATCAAACTTTACAAAAACATGCTTCTATTAGGCTTTTGTTTTGGGTAAGTACAGAAATGTATTTATCCTAAAAGATTTCTTTTCTTCTCATAAATTATCTATTTGGTTTTACACTGGCATACTTTTCAATGAGTTGTGATCTGAAATTTAGGTTTGGATTATAGAAGTTTCATGAAGCCTTTACAATATTATTACTGTTCACCAAAGCTATAGAGATTTGCTTGGAATTATCAACTGTTACTTTGATGGTTTATAGGAAATATTGGAAAGTTAATGTTTTTGCTTTATATTGTTCAACTGTCTAAAGTATAAATACTTAAAGATGTAAGTATTTCTCTTAAAGTTTCCTTTCTATCAAAACATTTGTAGCATTAACTATTTGAGTACTGGCAATTTGTGCTAAAAAAGGTAAAATAAAAATTTTTTTTTGTATTTAATTCAGTCCTAGTTTTAGATTTCAGACTACTGCTAGTTATTTTAGATTAGCACCAACTGATAGAAATATAATGCGATCTCTCTCTCCCAATTTTTTTGGGGGGAGGCAACATTTGTAATTAATTTTTCTAGTAGCCACATTAAAAAGAAGTAAAAAGAAACAGGTAGAATTAATTTTAATATATTTTATCTAGCTGAATATATCCAAAATATTATTATAATTTCTTCCTGTAATCAATAATAAAAATTAAGAAAGTATTTTAAATTCTCTTTTTTATGCTTAAGTCAATTCAGACTAACCCCATTTCAAGTGATTAATTGCCACATATAATTAGTGGCTACTATCTTTTTCAGCAAACGTTTAGACATCTGTATTGGTTAAAGTTTAAATTGGCTCTGTTACCTTTTCTTCCACTTCTAACTTTTGCATTAGAAAATCACATTTACTTATACAGAACTAAATAATCAATCATAAACTTTTAAAGCATTCAGCAAGAATAATTCTCCTACTTTTATTTGAAACAACACTTTATTTTAAGTACTGGAAACAGGAAAAGATTATGTGACTTTTGTAATGATCTGAGTGTAACCACTACTTGATGTATTATTTAATGAGCACAAAGAGAAAATGTACAGTATGATCAAAAGATCATCCATTGTTCCATACAAAATAGTATAGATTTCAACTGTAATTTGCAGCAGGTGAAATGAAATTTAACTTCTTAAGACAAAAATCTCCAAGTTGTGAAAATTATAAAATTAAAGAGATCAAGTTAAAATAGGTAGAGGGTTGAAGTTTCTCTTGTTCTCTGAGTATGATGATACTTGACCTTGTTTATTCCGCCCTCTAAAATTACTGTTTAAACACCCTATATTATATTCTCACTTGAAAATTATCCACAACTTTGATGATTTTTGATGAAACCCTTAGGCAAACCAGGGTACATATCTTCAGGCTATCATATGACTTTCATTCTCCTTTTGTTAAACTTTCCTCCCAAATGTACATTTTGAAACATGTTTTACTGTATGCACATAGACTTATGTTTTTAGTTTAACATGCAATGGATGTCGTAAAACAATCTTCAAGCAGAGTAAGCCTTTGGTATGTAATATTTTAGATTATCTTATGGACCAAGAATTTCAATTTGTGTTTGAGTAAAACTGAAGAGAATTGTATTATTTTCCCCCTGATGGTGGTTAAAAAGAAAAAAAGAAAATCAGATGTGAGTTTTAAGACATAGATTCTGTGTTACTTTGTAATCATGTATGCCCAAAGTTAATTTTGTCATGTTATTTGCACCTGATCTAACCTGAAGCATGGAGATATACATGAAGTAAGCCCTGAGATGCAATGGCGTGCTCAAGAACTTGCCGATAATACACACCAGGCTTGAATCTGTGAGCTATTTAAGCAGCAAACTGGCGCTTAAAACCAGGTAGGTTGGCTCTTAACCATGACACTAGATCATACCCCTTTCTTTTTTTTTTTTTTTAAATATATTTTATTGATTTTTTATAGAGAGGAAGGGAGAGGGATAGAGAGTCAGAAACATTGATGAGAGAGAAACATCGATCAGCTGCCTCCTGCATGCCCCCCACTGGGGATGTGCCCGCAACCAAGGCACATGCCCCTGACCGGAATCGAACCTGGGACCCTTCAGTCCGCAGGTCGACGCTCTATCCACTGAGCCAAACCGGTCAGGGCGATCATACCCCTTTCAATAAAATTGGTTTTATTGATTGAAGCCCAATATTCTTTTCATGACATTTTGCATTATGTTATATGCAAATTTTAAAATAAACTAAATGGAACTGTGAACTTACTGACTTTTGCCTCCCAGGATATAATGTCTGTAAAATGCAGGAGTCACTTAAATTTTAGGTAGCATGGAAATAATAGTTTTGGTACAGAATTCTTTTTGCTTTTAAAAAGGTAGAGGTTGAGAAACTAATCAATGATACTGAGGGAAAAGGACTGTGTTCCTTTGGGCTATTCATATAGAAATCTGAGAAGTATCTGCATATTAACTCATCTTTTAACTATACTAAAACACTGGCTCTTATTTTTGGAGGTATTTGTGGATCGCTTCACAAGTCTGATACCAGCAAGGGATTTCTGTTCCATAAAAATAAATATGTATTCAAAAGTTCTGCAAGAGAATTCACAGTTTCTATGAACTGTAAAGGACTATCTGCACTAAGAAATTTATTGAATCTTTAGGACAATTTAAATTCCCCAAGTTTCATGGTTTCTGGGTTAGGTTCTCTTAACATGTAGCCTAATATAATATACTTAGAAAATTTAAGTGATCTATTTTATTTCTAATATTTCCATTAAAACTATTTAGTATTAGTTTCACAATAACTTTCTTATATGGAAAAAGAAAAGTGCAAAATTAGCTTCCCCAGCTTTCTAATAATGTTGTTTAGGAATACACTTTCAATGGAAAAATTCCATTAATATGTAGTATCTATACATAAAGCATTCAGCTAGATATTAAAATTTCTTCAATACAAATCCATCAATAGACAGATTAACTAAACTTTCCCAAAGATGTTTTTAATTCCTTCTTCCTCTTGAGCATAGGAACAGGTGAAATAAATATGATTTAACTATTTTAAAAACAATAAATCAATTATTTCTTAAATTCTCTAATTGTGTATGCATATGGAAAATGGCTGGATCCTCAATCTCAACCTTACAAATAAATATCTTTAAGAAAATGATATTTCTTATAAAAGAAATATCATTGTTTTAGTTTAGTGTTGTTTCGTAACCTTACCTCTTGATCTTTTTCTGCTTTTCTTTCTAGAGCCTCAAATTCATCCAAATCATTCTTTTCTTTTAATTTCAATTCCATTTCTTCATTTTCTTTTCTTAGTTTTTCATAGTCCAATACCAGATTATCATAATCAGCACGAAGTGAATTCAACTCACTTTCTAAGTTTTCCTGTGGTAAACAAAACCAGATTTTCAAGCTGGAGAGAATTCAGATTATATGTTTGTTTACTTAACTAAACATTTGGATTAGTCACATAAATTTAACCTTGAATGATTTGGTAATTTAAGCCATTCTCTTTTGCAATATCATCCTAATGTTTTAGCTTGATCCATAGCAAAATAAAGGGTTTGCATTTTGGTAAATGAGTTAACTTAGAATACACAACTACTTTGAAAGGGGTAGAATAAAAAAAAAAAAAGACCATATAATCAAATGCTCTGCCTGTGCCTGTCTGGAAAAGTTCATCAGGAGTAGGAGATAGGGAGCATAATGGAAAATCCATCAGCTTTATTCCTAAGGAGCTTAAGGATCTGTGATAAAATGTTTCCATTGAAAGTGGCAAAAACCTAGCAGCGGTTAGAGTTTTAGAGATCAATCAGTAATACCTCTGTTTCACTCCTAATTCAAATCCATCTGAAAAATAAAATAAAATTCATAACCGCTGCTAGGTTTTTGTCATCCTCAACAGAGACCTGCTTCTGTTTTCTATACTTTTATGATAAAGAGATAAACTTTATCATACAAATCCATCAATGGGCAGATTAACTAAACGTTCCCAAAGATGTTTTTAATTCCTTCTTCCTCATGAGAATAAGCACAGGTGAAACAAATATGAGTGAAAAAAAACAACAACAACAATCCACAATCAATAAAAACCAAAAACTAAGACCAAGGATTTTATAAAATCAACAAGCTCCTGGGGTATGCTTTAGGGACACAGAAGCACTTTACCAATAATACTTAACTAATTATAATAACTAATTTATGACTAATTACAGTGGTTAGCTAATAATAACTCCCAAGAAGGTTCCAATTTTATTCCAAAATTAACATGAAATTACTTTAACAAATACATATACAGAACTATATCTATTTCTTTGAACATTAGAAGCTGGGGAAGTAAACATGGAATCTACATTTACTAAGGTATTCACTACAGGAGTCCTTATTCCTAAAGTTGTGATAAGACCAGATATAATGCAGTTACTTTTATTTTTTATTATTATTTGGCAACATTACCCCTCCCCGATGTATTATTGTACTATAGGCCTGAGAATTTTGACACTTTTAATATCAGCCTTTTTTTTTTTTAACCCTTAGGTGATTTTCCAAGGCAAAATAGAAGAAAATAAATCAAAGATACCAAAATCTGCTGGTAATGGCCTGAAAATTTTACTACCATACACTCATTTTATAAAATTTTTAGCTTCCCTCTGGATGGCACAATTATCATTTGGAAGTCTAATTAGTGAAGAAGACTTAATTAGAACCAACACTGTTACTGAACTTAAGTCAGAGCCATAATGTGCTATAACAACAGTAAACACCAATAACAAATGACTTTAAAGAGTAAAAGTATAATGTTCCGTAAAATACATTCAAGTTACCTGACTTAGTAGCTTTGTTGCTGGATTCCACTCTATATCTGTTACTGTATCAAGGGTGTTACTGAAAACATCAGCCTCTGAACAGACAGCTGTTAATTAGGGGAAAAGAAACTTATACATAAATATGCTGGTAAGTTTCCTAAAACTCAAAGTATAGATTATTAAAAGAATTCTGATCAGATGTAATAAGCTCAAATTAGCTATTATGTGTTCATAGCATGACTGCCAAGAATACATTAAAAACAGATGTGACTGTATATATTATTTTGTGAATTGAGATCACTGGCTAGAAGATAATCATAAAATATAGGCACCTTAACACAATACAGGTAAAAAGAACAAATTCTGAATTTGCGATTTGATAACTGTCAAGCAGTTTTTTAAACGCCCCTAAAAATATTTCAAGTGTTAGGCATAACTTTGAAAATTTTGTGTAAATTCCACCTTTTTAAAATTAGCAACATTTAAGGCAGATGTTATATGAATAGTAATTTAATTGGATAAAGATTAGAACAAAAACAATAAAAATATTTGTCTTATGGAGTCTAATGACAGTGCATCATTTTAAAGAGATCTGGAAATAGAAAACGTCTTACTATACACACTAACTGAGATATAATAAGTAAAGTCTCCCATCATAGGGACAGTTTTATAAAAAAGCACTCACATTCATCAATCTCTCCTACTGAAGTTACATCACTCCTTTGTCTTTTTGTTGTATTTACTGGCATATTAAACTCATTCACATAGTTTAAGTCCTTCATTTTGTTAATTTTGCCAGGGCACCAAGTGACTCTTCGTTTTATTTTTGCCTAAAGAGGAAAAAAAATGAAAATGACCTCCCCCAGATAATAAAAGAGGGAACTAGCTTCCGTTTTAAAGAATGACTGGCTTGGTAGAATTCTTATCAAGCCTAGTTTAAGATCTTAACAGCCTAAGGACACACTGAGATAAGAAAACGTACTCAAGCTTTTCTAATCAATGTGTAACCCCATCATAAATCTGATGAAACTACTTAAATTTTTTTAAAAATTGGAATCTTTACTTATAACTTTCTCCGGGACCTAATTGAAAGAAATTGGGTAACACGTAATCCTTAAAGTAATCTGTGTTATGCAGAAGAGACGACTATGGCTGCCACCACCATAGCTACCACAAAAAGCACCTTTGGAAACCCAACTTGAAGTGGGAAGAAGCAGACAGGTGGCCCATTTGAATTTCCTCTCACAGGGCCCTTCACAATGTCAATTATCTTCCAAGTTGGCAAACTAATGCCTCCACCCGTGCCCCGGTCTCATTTGTTCCTTTCTCTCGAGGTACTCTGCCCCCTTAATGACCTGTTCATTTGTCATTTTCACTAGGCTCCTTTCTCTCAGCTTTACAAATGCACAAGCCTCTGTTTGCTTTTGATTAAAACAAAAAACAAACAAAATCTTGATTCTTTACTGTCCTTAGCTACCATTTTCTTTCTGTTTCTACACCACCTTCCTCATTCCTTCAAAGACACCTGCCTCCTGGTTCTTAACCCACTCAGCTAGCTGTCCTCACCACTCACTCCACTTTGCTGGTTTCTTTTCCTCTGCCCACCTCCTGTTTGTGGTCTTCCATATTTCATAGCTACCATTCTTCTCTTATCCCTTTACTAGTACAAGCAGTATCTCATCTTATTTGATCCTCTCAACAATCCTCTATTACCACATCCATTTTATAAAGAAGATGAGGGTCCAAAAAGTTTGGAGAAGTTGTGTACAATCTTACACCCAATTGGTGGCTGAGCCCATGCCTGTAACTTCAGAGCCTATCCACTAACCACTTCATTGCATTGCCTCTCAAGATTTTCTGTATAATATAGATATTTGTATAAATATATATATAAATATATAACTATATATAACAATATATATATAACTATATATAACTATATATATAACTATATATAACTATATATATAACTATATATATAACTATATATATATACACACACATATATATATATCTGCATGCTTTCATGCTCCTACCACACAATATCTTTTTGCTTAAAATAGACAGTCCTTTCCACAGCCTGCTCTGCAAAAGCTCAGTCATAAAAATCCTTCACTTCAATGACTTTCAGCTCAAATCCATTTGCTCCCAAACCCACTCTTGGAGCTTGCCATTATCTGAAACTCATAAACCTAGACCTCCTACTCTATGTAAAGTTCCTATCCTTCCACCTCATTGATTCAGTCAATCCCATTTTGGCTATCAAGCATAAGAGGGAGCTCTATTCCCTTGATCCACTACTTTCTTCTTGCCAGCTCCCTCTTGGTTCTTATCTCATCATCTTACATTCCATAGATGATCACTTCAATCGTGTTTTCGGGTCAACAGCCTCAAATTATTTGACCCATTCTCTGTTCCTTACACCTAGTCCAATCCGGTGAACACTCAAATGAATTACACTACCTCCTCCGCCTTTATCAGTCTCCCGAACGCTGTCAGAGCCACACAACCAAAGTCTGGCTGCCAACATCATCTGGGTCTTTAATGCTGCCTGGCCACACTCCTCTCCACGTGGGCTTTCTTTTCCATTCCTTACAAAGGCTAAACTGTTCCAAACCCTTAGCATGTCTACAAACTTGTGTCTTTACCATCTCCTGCCACCACAGCATAAAAATAAATAAACCTCCTATTTCACAAAGAAAATATAAGCCTAAATTTATGAAAGCATTACTTGCACTGAAGCCTATTCTTTCCTCTGTCCTTGTTATAATTAACAGGTGTTTCTCCTTCTAAGTCCAGACCTTCTGCTGTATTTAAGATCCCATCCCTTTGGGCCATCTCAACCCAAGCAAGGTGGCTTTCACTCTCAACACATAATACAAATTGCTTTTGCAAATGAGCTTCTTGTTTCTAAATCCCAATTTTTTTTGGTCTACATGTATCTTATTTAACTTCTCAGTAGAATGTGACACACTGCCTCTCTGGAATAGTCTCTTCTCTCATGACCACATTCACTTGTTTCCTTAACTCTACAGCTTAACCCTAGGCTCCTTTATGGCTTCTTCTTCTCTGCCTTTATACCTATAAAGTTGCTGTTTCTTGGGGTTTTGTCTTTGGCCCTCTGTTCTTTTCATTCTCAACATGCTCCCAAAGCAAGCTCATCCATTCACAAGGCTTTAATTTGAATCAGTCTGTAATGTTTATGTCCAAATGGCTATCTCCATTTCAGATCTTTCACTTGATTTTCATACACTTGCATTTTCAACTATCTGACACCTTTAACGGGTGATGTCTCAAATCCAAACACTGAGCAGCGTCACTGCTCTATATTCCTTGACCCTTAATGCAACGAGTACTGCTACCAGCTATCCAGTAAGCCTAGCAATGCTTGCAAGTCATTCTGGAAACCTCTTTCTCCTTTTCCCTGCCTCCCACATCTAAACAATCACAAACTCCTGTTGAGTCTCCCTCCCAAATAGCTCTTCAGTTTATCCAATATTAGAGCCACCATCCTTGTAGAGGCCCAATCAATCTGATGTGCACACCAGCTCTATACCTTTTTAAAATGCAATTCCGATCATGTTACTTACAAGGCTTTGTTCCTGTCCTTAGCATAACATAATGTTTAAAATTTTCAATGTGGTTTTAAATGCCCCTGCCACCAGAACATTTTAAGTCGAAGAAACATGTTTTTTCACAACTTCTGTACATGCAGATGTCTTCCTGAACCACTCATCTCTATACCTTTCATTGGGCTATTTCCTACTCATCACTCTCAATACATAATTCCTGAAGTCTTCTATATACTTAACATGGTAATTTGAATATAACGTATATTAATAATAACCTTAATAGCAAATCTTTATTGAGGATTTGCTGTATGGAATATTAAGCACATTCTATAATACTTCTCACATCAATCCTATAAGGTGGGGATCAGGCTGTCTCACTGATTAGGAAACTGCAGCAAAATTTATCTATAATAATAAAAGCATAATATGCTAGTTAGGACAGATGTCCTTCCGGATGAAGCGGGGCTATGAAGAAAGCCTGGGTCCCGGGTGCCAGAGGGAAGCTGGCGCTGGCAGCCGGGAGAAGGAAGGCCTACTCTTGCACGAATTTCTAGCATTTAAGAAATTGCTTGCCCTGACCGGTTTGGCTTGGTGGATAGAACGTCGGCCTGCGGACTGAAAGGTCCCAGGTTTGATTCCGGTCAAGGGCATGTACCTTGGTTGCGGGCACATCCCCAGTAGGGAGTGTGCAAGAGGCAGCTGATTGATGCTCCTCTCTCATCGATGTTTCTAACTCTCTATCCCTCTCCCTTCCTCTCTGTAAAAAAATCAATAAAATATATTTAAAATATATATATATATATATATATATATATATATATATATTAAAAAAAAAAAGAAAAAAGAAATTGCTTAAGGTCCAGAGTTAGGGACTGACAGAATTGGGATTCAAATCCAGACAGTTCAGCTCCAGAGGTCATTCTCTTAACTATTACATAACCAGACCCCAAAAATATCTGTTGGACAAAAGATATCCAACTATTCTAGTATAAACAAAAAGAACACATACTGGAAGCCAGAATTCTGATCACTATGTTAACTTATATGCTAGTTCAATTTCCCTGAGATGAATATTTGTTTAAAGAGAAAATATTCCCACTCTAGATGTCTGTGGCTCCCAATCACTTAATCAATTTCATAAGAAGCACATTTCAAATCTATTCCTTGACTATATACCAGACTTCTTGATTGCTATCTCTGCATGTGGGAATCAGGAATGTGTATAGGCAAATACACAAAAAGTTCCGAGTTTCTTGAAATACAGTATCAAAGGATAAGGAATACATAACTAGAGAATAAACATATAGGAATGCCAATTCTATTCTCTATATGCTAAGTTTAAGCTGTCAACATTTACACTTTTACCTTTAATTCCTGTTGTGATGTGAGGGAAGAAGAGGTCACCAGCATTCGTGTTAAGTTTTGAATTTTCTCAATCTGCACTTTTTGAAGCAGATCTTTTTCTTCCAAAAGTTGGGCCAATTGGTCTTTTTCCATTGCCTGGGCCCGAGTCTCTGTAGAAACCTATACAATATAATATTCGGTTATATTAATGAATATGGCTAGGCTTTAGAACCTTGAAAAGTAACCTAAAAGAATATAAATTTTTGTGAACCATGAACATTTTAATGTTATTAAACTAAAATATCCTACCAGCAGAACACCAATATGCAGTTACAACAGTTTCTCAATCTTATAATAAAATCAGTAAAATATACAGTTCTTCTCATGTGCATACTCCATATGCCATGTATAAGATTATAACAATGCTGTTAGAAAAATTCTATTTAAACAAAAAATAAATAAAAGGGAGGGTGAGAGAGAAACATTGATTAGAAACATCTACAGCCACCTCCTACTGGGGATCAAACTGGCAACCTGGGCATATGCCCTGACCAGAGTTGAACCATGACCTCTTGGTTTATAAGTTCGATGCTCAACCACTGAGCCACTGGCTGGGCTAGAGCAATTCTATTAATTGCCTGAAAATACATAAATAACAGGCAGAGAAGTCAGAAAAGTAGAGACCTGAATACCTACAGCAAAAGAAGAGATGTTCTTTTAAGACTACCATATGGTATCTTAGAGTTCATCTTTTAAAAGATCACCGGGGGACCATAATGATTAGAACAAATAAATTACAACGACAAGTGAGTATGCTATTTTATTAGATTGACTAGAGGCCTGGTGCATGGATTCGTGCACCAGTGGGTCCCTCGGCCTGGCCTGCAGGGATCGGGCCGAAACTGGCAGTCCAATATCCCCCAAGGGGTCCCTGATTGCGAGAGGGTGCAAGCCAGGCTGAGGGACCCCACTGGTGCATGAATCTGTGCACCGGACCTCTAGTATGCATATAAGATCTTTGGTTATTCTCTTCCCGCCCTCTCCCCTTCCCCCCTTTCCTCCGAGATTCATCAGTCTGTTCCATGTTTCCATGCCTGTGGTTTCCGTTTGTGTTGAGCATCTTCCCCCTGGTGGTCAATGCGCATCATAGCTACCTGCCGGTCAGCCGGTAGCCTAGGCCCGTGGTCAGCAAACTGCGCCTCGCTAGCCACATGTGGCTCTTTGGCCCCTTGAGTGTGGCTCTTCCACAAAATACCACGTGCGGGCGCACACATACAGTGCGATTGAAACTTTGTGGCCCATGCGCAGAAGTCGGTATTTTGTGGGAGAGCCAGTATTTTGTGGAAGAGCCACACTCAAGGGGCCAAAGAGCCGCATGTGGCTCGTGAGCCGCGGTTTGCCAAGCCGCAGTTTGCCGACCACTGGCCTAGGCTTTTATATATATATATATATATATATATATAGATATAGATACTGCAGGGTTAGAAGAGGAATTAAAGATAACATGAAACTATAGAAAGTAGTTTTACATAACCATACATGGTCTTCCTTTTTAACCCACTTCCCTATATTTGTGACAATTTTTAAAGAGTATCTACTGGGCCTGCCTGGTGTGGGTCAGTGGTTGAGCACTGACCGATGAACCAGAAAGCTTCAGTTCAATTCCTGATCAAGGCACATGCCCAGGTTGCAGGCTTGATCCCCAGTAGGGGGCATGGAGAAAGCAGCTGATCAATGATTCTCTTTCATCACTGACATTTTTATCTCTCCTTTTCCCTTCCTCTCTGAAATCATAAAAATATATATTTTTTAAAAAAGTATTTACTTGGCCCATTTCAAAATCCCAAATTTTTCCCTTTGGAAATGAAAAATGAAAGAGAAAATAATTGCAAGAAACCAAATCTTTCAGTTTATAGTGAATTAAACTAAAACTTTTGCGTTGATTTCTTCTTTAGTTAAAAACTGTTTTAAAGTTAGGTCACATGACACAGATATTGATGATTTAAGAGCCTTTCTGAGCATTTAGGCAGATTTCAATTCTATTTCTGTCCCATTCTTTACTGAAATACATGGTTCATACATACCTCCTCTAATTGTTTTTTAAGATCCATTATTTCTTTTCTATATCTTTTCAGGAGCGCTTCATCACTCGATACCTCATTTACATAAGGAGTATTCTTCATATATTTAGCAGTACTGGCAAACTGGAAAAAAAATATGAGTGTTCAGTGCTTGACACTAAAACATTTATTTTAGTCAACATTTAGGTTTCTTGTAGTTAAGTTCTTTAGAGAAAAAAATCAATGCTCTTTCAGGGTGGGATAATATTTTTCAACACAAAGAACATTCTGTGTGCTGTAGTAATTCCTGTAACCTACCCTGGCACTGAAATATCTTCAAGGACAGTCAAATATTTTAAAAACAGATGGGGACAGAAAACCTACAAACACTGGCTTACTAGAATCCCATCTACCCTTCAAAATCCAGTGTAAATCGCTCCCTCTACCTGAAGCTTTGCTTCAGGTCAAAAGCAGCTGTCCTTCCTTTGAATTCTATCCTACTTACTAGCCACGTAACTATTAATCCAAGGCAATTATGTTGGAAGACAGTCTAATCTTCCCCATAAGACTATAACTTCTGTGAAGCCAAGGACTCTATCTTCTAACTTTGTTTCGCTGACAGTATCATGATCCAGTGCTCAATAGCTCTTTAAAGCAATGTTTCTTAAAGTACGATTATCAGAAGTAACTTTAAGTGATAACATGAAGATGACCATTAAATCACTGAACCCTTCATTGAAAAAGCTATTCTATTGAAATTTCTCATTTTTCCTTTAACTCACACCCCCAACCTTCCCCCCCCTCCCCCACAAACAAAAACAAACCCAAAACAGAAAGTGCAGGCTTTAAGCTCATTAAGGCATGCAGCAATTAGCTAGCAGGAATTTAAGAATTATTGTTATAAAGACAAACAATTTTTTGAAACAACTTCCACTTGTTGCAAGTGATACTAGTTTTCATTTATGGGACTGATAAAAAGTATCCTTCTATAATAAATTAAGTAAAAAAGTGAGTTATTTAAATGAAAATATCATGTTAATTTCAGTAAAAGTGTTAGATGTGGCAAAAATTGTGGAGATGAGATATGAATGACTGAAGTCTGGGAAAATTAAAAAATTCTATTTAGTAGACAGCACATTAATTTTATCAGGTATGTTATGTTAATAGAAAAAAAGAAAACACAGCTAGCCTGGCTGCTGTTGCTCAGTGGTTGGAGCATCAGCCCACACAAAAGGGTTGCAGGTTCGATTCCTGGTTGGGGTGTGCACAGGAGGCAACCAATTGATGCATCTCTCTCACATTGATGTTTCTCTCTCTTATCTTCCTCTTTCCCTTCCACTCTCTCTTAAAAAAAAAATTATGAAAAATGAACAAAAACAAAAAACCCAAAATAAACCCAAAAAACCTATAGCTAAGCTTAGTAGGTATTTTTTCTTCTTTAAGATGATCACCCCACCCCCCCCCCCAATTAAGTTGAGATAAAAAAACAAACAAACTCACCTGGAGAGTACTAAGAGTTTCATCAAAAGACACTGGAGTAATTGTGCAGATAATACGTGTTTTGGCATTTCCTCCCAAGGAATTCTGGAGAATTCGTGTTAATTTGCTATCTCGATAATTTATGAAACCCCTAGGTGAGAAATGAGTTTAGGAAGAAAAAGAGTAAGAATTTTTATATAACAAAAATGGTTACTTGATTAATGCAGAACTTTAGCTACAACTTTAAAAATAAATTATTTTCCGATTAAAGAGGGCAGGTAAAATTTACTGACTCGAAATCTATACTAATAAAAGGGTAATACATAATTAGACCAGATGTCTTCCGGACAACCTTCCGGATGTCCTTCCGGACAAAGCCATGGTGGCGGGGCCGAGGCAGAGATGGTTAGGGGCGATCAGGCCAGCAGGGGAGAGCAGTTAGGGCAGTGGTCGGCAAACTGCGGCTCTGTGGCCCCTTAAGTGTGGCTCTTCCACAAAATACCACGTGTGGGCGCGCATGTACAGTGCGATTGAAACTTCGTGGCCCATGCGCAGAAGTCGGTATTTTGTGGAAGAGCCACACTCCAGGGGCCAAAGAACCGCATGTGACTCGTGAGCCGCAGTTTGCCGACCACTGAGTTAGGGCGATCAGGCCAGCAGGGGAGAACAGGGGGATCAGGCCAGCAGGCATGGGAGCGGTCCTGGATTGCAAGAGGGATGTCTGGCAGTCGACCATCCCCTGAGGGGTCCCAGATTGGAGAGAGTGCAGGCCAGGCTGAGGGGACCGCCCCCTCTCCCCCCGCCCATGCATGAATTTCATGCACTGGACCTCTAGTATTTAAAATAAGTTAATTTAGCTGGTCATAGTCATAGATATAAGAAGTCATGCATGCTCACAGAATCACAAAAGCTTTTGAATACATGAAAGGAATTAGCACTTTGTCACTGAACTATAATAATTTTCAACCTCATGAAAAATGTAAGCATTAACAGGTAAATCACCATGGGATAATCTTACCCAACTTGTCCATCACTAAGTTTCTTGATCACTTGTCCCAAAATAAATAAACTTCGATTTATATTACAGCCTTCCTTAAGTCTCACACCTGCATTGATTAAACAAATATGAAAACTAAAATTGATTTCTGTACTACATGATGAACTTATTTACCAGCAAGTTATAAGACAAATTAGAAATAAAAGGGTCAGATGCTAATGTCTATGCTTTGCACTAGATCTGAGCCCACCTTTTATACCACTGGTAGAAGGAGCCCTCTCCCTATTCCTCCCACCTATAGAATGAATCAGCAAAGCTGTCACCTGAGAGAACTAGCAAAAGGAAAATGACTAAGAATCAGAAGGAGGAAAAGCCCATTTCCCAAAAGAGCCTCTGACTCCTCAGTTCAAATTTATTTTTTTCAAACCTCACAAGCAACTATAGACATACAATCAAGTTAGTTCCTATAGGCTCACAACCAAAAAGGTTTTCATTTTAAAATTGTTAATATGCTCAAATGACTCAAACATTAAAAAAAAAAGTACATTGAAAAAACTCTCTCACTTTTATGCTTCATTCAACCTATTCCTGTTTCTATTCCAGCAAACCATTTTTATTAGTTTATTTTTCTAGAGATTTTTAAAAATACAAGTCCATACATATTAATTTCTCCCCTTTCTTTTTTACACTAATAATAGTATAGTAAATACACTACTTTTGCACTTCGCTTTTTTTCATTTGGCAGCTGTTATTTCAGGTGCATTATTCAGCTATGACTATAATATTGCTGCTTAACAAGCCAGCTTAAAACAAGCATTTATTTCTTATTTACAGGTCTGAGAATTCACTGGTTTGGTGGATATAGGCCACCCTCAGCTGAGTGTGTCTATGTCAGGCTGAAGGAAATTAATGTAGAGAGGTTTGACGTCTTTTGATTGTGAACCTTCCCATCTAAGTATGCTTATCCATTTGTGTAAGTATATGGTTATGTTCTTCAGGTCTGTTTTAAAGTTTCCTTTATGCTGGTCTTGTGAAATTTTTGTTGAGTTTCATCCTAGGTATTACATCCTTTAAGTCATTGCTGTAATTAGAGTCTTTCGTACGCTTAATATTCGAACTGGTTGTTGTTTGTATCATGAGAGTTATTTATGTCAGCATATTAATTTTGTACCCCACTACCTTTCTGAATTTTCCTATTGGTTATGACGATTTGGTTTTCATGGTACTCTCAGGAGCTTTCCAGCTATACAATCCTAACATCTGCATAGTTTTAGTTTTTTAATTGGTGCTACAGTAGCCTGAAGTAACTAGCTAGATACAGAAGCTGGTTTTTGCATTAAAGACCTTTATCACAAAATTATTATTGCCATTACGTTATTAGTTTCTAAAATGCATGCTAGCACTTTTTATTCTGTAAAACAGGAAAACATTCAGACCAACACTACATGAGTTTTCATTACCTTCAGCACCTGTTTGAGCAGCTCTTTCACTGCCTGCAAGATCAACCAAATTCTGAAACATAGATGGAAATAAACCTTTAGGAAGGATAACGTGAAATAATAAAATCTAAACTGAAAGCACGTTTTTCATGCATGGTTTATCTGAACACCACTCTTATACCGCTGTCTCTCACCCCCCTGTCTATGCCTTCTCTTTTCTGAGTCATCTACACCGTGTTCCTTAACTATACTGTATCCTCCACAATGCTGACAGAATAGGTTCTCTATTTCCTACACGAAGTTCAAAACCTTAACTACGGTGATTATGATTCTTTACAATCTGGCAATTGTGTTGCCCCAACATTATATCTACCCATTGCTTACTCTTAACTACTCACTAAATTGAACTATACGCACTATGCCCTACACACTTCCACACTTGCACCCTTTTAGTTAGTTTGAATGTTCTAGTATGCCCTTACTCATTATTCAGGACCAAAGGCAAATGTTACCTCCTCAATGTAGTTTTGCTGACTTTACCCTTCATCCCCCACACCTTGAATGAATTTCAATAAATCTATGAGCTTTATTCATAGCAATATAAATTTCTATTAACTGAATTATATTAAGCAAATGACATTATAAATATCCAAACTAAATATCCAGACTAAATATGCAGCCCACAGGGCGGACATTCCCCACCCTTGCATTAGACTAAGATCAGAAATGACAGAGAAGAGGGAGCCAGCCATGCAAAGACCAAGGGAACTGTATTTAAGAATAAAGAATAGACTGTACACCCAGTCACAAAGCAATAACAAGCTTAGTGCATTCAAAACATAGAAAGGGCAGCACTGGCAGAGTGAGTGAAAGATAGGACAAGATAGAGTAAGAACTCTGGATTTTCTAAGTGCAACGGGAAAATATGAGAGGACTTTAAGCAAGAGCGACATGTCTTGATTTAACTTTCTGAAGGTGGAGAAAGGATTGGGGAGGGGCAAGAGAGGCAGCAGGGAGCCCAGAGAGGAATGTCAGTGTGAGACAATGGTGGCTTGAGCTAGGCAGGTAGCAGTGGAGACAGTAAGTAGTGGAGGGATGTTTTCTTTATTCTTTTAATCTCCAGAGCCCAGTACTAACCTCACAACATGGTAAAGGCTCAGTAAATAGTCTTAATGCATTTAAAGTCAGAGATTTAAATTGTTTCTCTGTGGAGACTTGCAGGAATGGCGGGTAATTCTGTACCATTACATTGCAGTTCTATCTCAGATACTTCTTTCTCTAAAATACTCAGAGAAGTCTAATCTTTTTTCTAGAGTATCTATTACAGATATCCCTGATACATAATAACAAGGCAACGTGTTGAAGGCAGCATGAATTAAGGTATAAGATGGGAATGAGCATTAGTATTCGAAGATATGAAGAATCTATAAGAGAGGAGCTCGTGTGGAGTAGAAGGAAGTAAAGTTAGATGGGCCAAGAGTGGCCAGATCTTGACTATGGGAGAGACACAACAAAATCAGTACTTAATAACATTTGAAATGAAGATCAAAGTCATGGAAGCCAGGTCCAGGAGAATGATGTAGCAATTTAAGAGAGATGAGTGCCTAAATGAGTATGACACCAAGGAGAAATGTTGAAAGATGAAACCAGTAAGAAATGGTTATAACTGGATAAAAGGGAAGGCAGAAAGAGAGCCAAAATGACTTGGGTTTTTAGCCTACGGGACCAGAATAATGCTGGTACAACTGGAAAAAAGGAATATTCATTGCAATAGGAATTAATTTGGTTTTAGACACACTGAAGTTTGAGACAAGAATGGGACATCTGATATAATAAAAGGTTAATATGCAAATAGACCAAATAGCGGAACCAAATAACCAGTTGCTATGATGTACGCTGACCACCAGGGGGCACGCACGGAACATGGTGGGTGTTGGCAGCAAGCGGCAGAACGCGGAACATGGCAGGCGTTGGCTGCGGCAGGGTGATGGAACAGGTGAGCAGGGGTGCCAGACCAAAGAAGGGCGCCGGTGGCTGTCATCAGGGAGAGCCTGTGGTGGTTACTGAAATTTCTTTGATCCTGCCTATGCCGCGGTCCCGCCGGTACTCGCACCTGCTGCTGGCGCCCGTCCCCATCACACCCACTGCTGGTGCTCAGCACCGGTCCCAATTGCTTGGCGCCGTCAGCAGATGCGAGTGGTGGCTGCTGGCCCTGATTGCCCCTCAGGGCTTCTCCACCTCCCCCTGCTCCTGAGGGGTGATTGGACACACGCTGACGGTGCTGGTCCTGCTCGCACTGGCTCCTGCTCACTCTGCACTGTCAGCAGTTGTGAGTGGGACAGGTGCTGTCAGTGTGTGGGAGCGGCAGCAATGGGAGCAGGGCTTTCGGGAGACAGGGGACTGGGGAGCCCCGGCAGGGTAGGGTAGCGGGGGGTCTGCGGCAGGAGGGGCCGGGAGGGGCACAGAGGATGGGCTGAGACCTGCCCCTGTGCCCACTGCAGCCTCGCAGCCCACAATTCCTTTCAAGGTGCACGAATTTGTGCAATGGGCCCCTAGTACGATTATAATAATCATTAGGAAGACATGTATTAGAACTCAGAGACTCTAGATAAAATAAACATTTGGCCATCATTAACACAGAAGTGATAACAATGTCTGAGAACACGCATGGGAAGTAAGAAAGGCCACAGAACAGCCTGTGTTTTTGTTAGAAGGGTAGGAGAAAAGAGGCCACACAGGGGAACAGAGAAGACGCACAGCTAAGAGAACCTGGATCTTATCACAGAAAGGCTAGGAAATGCTCAAAGGCCACCTACAAAGAGTCAGAAAATGATCCTTTGGGGAAGACTTCTTTCCAGAAGATACTTAAGAGAGGCTGGAAGGTTGTTGGATCAGATGGGACCTGTGGTCCCTAAATGAGAGCATCAAACAACATGAGAAAAGTCATCAAATGGATCACTGACCATGTCAAGAGTATTAAAGCTAAATTAAGAGAAAAGTTGGAAATGTAGTGATATATCACAGACCAGGTTTGGAAAACAACACAGAAGTTAGGTTTTTTGCTGTTAAATTAAAGCAAGACTAGTTTACTAAAATAAACTTTGCACTTGTATGGTAAAGTAAGTAAACTAGAATTAGATTTAATTAAGACTGAGTTTTCAAAATCTAAAAATGAACAAACATAAACTATGTACAAGTGTTGGGACTACAAGATGAATAAGATATCACTCTTGCTTTCCAGGGATTTACAGTCTAAAACACTGTGTTTATAATATAAAATATATTTTTTTATTTACTCAAGAATGAACTTGAATGTGATTTATTTTTAAACCATCCCACTTAAGTTTTTGTTTATCGTACAAGTCTTAATTCTATTGGATGAGACTAAAAAGCCAAAAAACAAAGACACTGACCCATTCCAAAATTACGTTAACTCTTAAATGTGTATGAAAAACAAATAAACAAAAAAAAAACAAAAAAAAACCCAAACAAAAAAAACAAACCCCCCTTCATTACTGTCATAGAAAGCCTCAAATCCTACAGTCCTAACATCTAAATTTTAGGAGATGGTAGCCATACATAATAGGAAGAAAGATCCTCTAAATTCTTCCTACATTTTAGCTAGCAATTTCATGCTACATATGTCGCTAGTTAAAACACCATTTATAGATGGTTCTATTTAGTTCAGTTAACAGTCCTTATGAAACCAAACAACCCACAACTCAGTCCTATTTTGCTTTGGCCTATAAGGTACATTATCATGGTTTATCAATACTCACCAAGTGGGACACCTTGACAGATCCTTCACAATTAGAAGGTTCACCTTTCTCTCTACTTTCCAAAATCTAGAAGGAAAAGGAAACTTGTAGAAAAATTAGTGCATTCTTAACTGGAAAGACCAACTAGAGAATTACCTACCATCCTAAAAATGGTATGAGAGCGACTGCTTCTTTGATTCATTTTTGTAATTCCATAATGTCTATTCTCTGTAAAAAATGAGTCATATTTCAGCAGTGTATGTCAAAATTTTTAAAAATTAACTTTTATTTTAGCTTAAAACTGAAAGTGTGACTTGCAGCCTAAATGCATTCAACTGAATCGTTTTTACAATGTCTTGAAGAAATACAGAATAAAGTCTTACTTTCTCCCTTTCTGATCCACTTCAAAGCCATTTCTGATGTAGAAACAACTTCTTCTGTGAGGTCAGATACATACACATTCCTCTGAAACAAGTTTAATCATGGGAAGAGTAAAGAAATAGAAAACACTTAAAAGTTTGCATATCAAAAAGAAGGTGCGAACTATGATAGAATACATGTTTAGAAGTTAAAAATGCAAATGAAAACTATAGTATGAAAATAACAGTAAACTTATGATATTTACAATTTACTTCCTATATCAAAGCACACCAAATTCTAACCTGAAACTTCCATCTTGCTTTTTTTAGGCATTTACACCAATATATTACAGCTGTCAATATTTAAAAACTACACATATAGGGGTGGGCAAAAGTAGGTGTATAGTTTTGAGTATACAAAATACAAAACTTATTTTTTTTAGAATTTATTCTTGTATTATTGCATTACTAGAGGCCTGGTACAAGAAATTCATACACTCAGGGCAGGTGGTGGGGGGGCACCCTCAGCCCATTCTGTGCTCTCTCCCAGTCCGGGAGCCCTTCGTGATATCCTTAGAGCTGTCACGAAGGCAGGAAAGGCTCCTGCCACCACTGCTGCGCTCACCAGCCGTGAGCCCCGCTCAGGGCTTCTGGCTGAGTGTCACTCCCCCTGTGGGTGTGCACTGACCACCAGGGGGCAGCTCCTGCATTGAGCATCTGCCCCCCTGGTGGTCAGTGTGCGTCATAGCAACCGGTTATTCTGCTGTTCAGTCATTTGCATATTAACCTTTTATTATATAGATGTTACAACTGAAAACCTACTTTTGCCTACTATGTATTGCTTAAAAAGGGATCTTTATAATCACTTAAGAAAAAATAAAATAAACCATAGATACAGCACTTAAAAATATAGAAATTAAAGGTAAATATTCAAGAACAACAATCGCAATAAATAAGTCTCTTTTTTGAGCTACTTTGTTAACTCTGCTACTCACATTGAAGTCTTCCCGAATTATTAAAGGCTTCATTTTTCGAGTGTCACAAAGTAAGTCTGTAATGGTTTCATTATATATTTCCATGTAAGACACACGCAAGAGAAATTCCCTATCAGGGAACTAGAAGATAAAACAACAACAAAACATTAATCATCCATTTAGGAAAACCTAATACTAAACGTTTATGTGTTAATATTAAATATTAAAATATTGTTTGAGAAACTATCTCCTTAAAACAAACAAACAAACAAACAAACAAACAAAACCCCTAAAAGTCCCCTTTATGGTTCTATATTAACAATGATAAACACAAAACTATAAAAGCAAAAGCACTGTTTCAGAAAAATATAGTATCATAGAATTAGAAGAGTGCCCTGTCCAAATCTAGAAGTTCAAAATAAAACCATTCCCACAGATGTTCAAATACAAACATTAAAAATCATTAAAATAATAATAAGTAATTTAAATGCAATCAACTCTTAACTAATTATGCTGCCATACTGGCCCTCTGCTGCCCTTGTCTTTTATCTACATCTATTTTTACTGCTCCTTGGCAATCAATGGCAGTTAAACAAAGGCAGTGAGGAGTTAACCATTCTGATAAGACTTTCCTGCTCCTTAATGCCCATTTTGTGGTCGGAGTATTACTATTTCAAGCAAAAAATGAAGAACTTTAAGCTCTGAAGTAAGTTTGTGGAAAAGAAGTAAATCTATGCATGCCTTTCTTCTCTCCCCATAGATAATCAAGAGATAACTTTAATCTACTTCCTTTCATCATTACAAGAGAACACTGAAGTTGCTATCCTATTATTACTACTTTTACCTGTATATACTAAAAATTTAGCTAAGTTATTTACCTTCTCAATTTTATGGAAAATGTCATGAATTGCCCTGGGTATTACTCCCAAATAATCTCCTGAACCCATCATAGTAAATGTTTTTCCCGAAGCAGTCTGCCCATAGGCAAATATAGTACCTACAAAAACAAAACACACACAAAGATTAAAAAAAGAGAGAGACTACAGAGTATAAAACTATTAATATTTGTTGAACAGACAGCCCAGACTAAAATGTTTCTGCAATGAATACAAACCATTATAGCCTTGTATGGCAGAATCTATGATGGGCACTGCTATTTCTTCGTAAACATCTTTAGTGGTTTCATTACTATCAAAGACACGATCTAAAAAAAAACACACATGAGTTAAACCAAACAAACTGTGTTTTCTTCTTAATTAGTAGTTGCTCAAAGAAATAAAATTGTCAGAATCTATAATAATAAAAACGTAATATGCTAATTAGACCATACGTCCTTCTGGACAAAGTCAGGGCTGCAAGGGAAGCCCGGATTCTGGGTACCAGAGGGAAGCTGGTGCTGGCAGCTGGGGGAAGGAGGGCCTACTCTTGCATGAATTTTCGTGCATCAGGCCTCTAGTATAGTATAACATATTTAAGACTGTATTTTCTTCAACTTTTTGGTCTTCTGAAAATATACTTTTCTATAAGGTAAAACGTGTTGGTCCTAACACCTATACCCCATCCAAACAAATAAAAAACCCACCCAAGAAAATGTCATCTATGCTATGTACTTTCAAGAGGCAGTAGGGCATAGTGGCTAAATATGGAGTCTTAAAATAGATTGTCTGCAAATCCTGGTTCTGAGACTTACTAGCTGTGTGACTTTGGGCAAGGTGGTTGATATCTCTGTGCCTCAGTTCCCTAATTTGTTAAACCAATACACTGTATTACCTTCCTCACAGAATTATTCTAAACATTAGGTTAATACTTAGGAAATGAGAACTATTACTATTCTTTGGGAAATTTCAATGTTTAGAATATCTAGCAAAAAGGACTAGCCCAAACTAAACCAACAAATGCAAACATTTGAAAGAAAAGTACTGAAAAAAGCTGAATTTAGAGGGAATGCCCAGTTTGCTGGTTGCCAAAGACTAGGTTTAGGACAGCATTTGCCCTGATGAATTCACTAGTCTAGGAAGTGGTTTTCTGCTTTTCTTAGCACATTAAAAATGGACCACTCTTGCAGTGGTAGCCTCACATTAAAAAGCTCACAAGCAATCAATTTGTGCATCAGGAGGGAAATGGATTGACCCACAATGAGAAATTCAGTGATCACACTGCTTGCACCACGCCCATATATCTACCCTGTTGGCAGAACTATATGGAAAACCAAAGTTCCATCCAAAGACTGCTTAGGCATCATAATTTCTGAGCAAGGAGAGGTGACCGGATGATTCAAATCTTAATGCCATCTGCTTCAGATAGGTGAATGAGTCAAAATCCTCAATGGCATATACGGCTTCCGAGAATCTGTAGTACCTGAGTCGAAATGCTTTCGCATTCATTGCTTTTGGTTTTATAATCTCTGGCACATATTGCTTTACCTTTTAAAAAATTATGTTAATCCCCTCAAATAGTCCTTTACCAGGAATCATTTTCTCTACTATACATCTTGGCTCCAGAACCTTATATGTTGGCTTTCTACATTAACACTGTTTTGACACTCATTCCTAACGTTGTTGAGAATACTTTGCTGTCGCTCTTTGGTGCCTAAGTGGCTAGGACACAGATCTGGAGCCTGACTTCCCCTTGCTGTCTGTGTGACTCTCAGCCTCTGTTTTAGTCCTGTTCTAAAACGGGAAGGTCCCTATCACATAGTATCTACTGCACAGGCTTGTTGGAGGGTCAAATGAGTTAAGATTATGAAGAGCTTAGAACAGTGTTTGACACACTGGCAACACTATATACACATTAAATCCATACAACAAATCAGTGTAGTCAACCTTTAGGGCAGGGGTGGGGAACCATTTTTCTGCCAAGGGCCATTGGGATATTTATAACATCATTCTCAGGCCATACAAAATTACCAACTTAAAAAGTAGCCTGCTACATTTGCTTAAATTAGCTTACCCTAGTGCCTTGGCAAGGCCAGACCAAATGGTTTCATGGGCCTCTATGTTCCCTACCCTTGCTTTAGGGCCTTTAAGTCCCTTTGTCCTAGGTAGCTCTCCCTCATCCTGCAGGTCCCAGTTTAAGTGGTACCATTTCAGATACCTAGCTAGATCCCCCACCTATAAGCTTCCAAAGCTTGTCATAATAAGTGTAATTACTTATTAAGGTGTCCCTTCTGACACATGATAAGCTCCATAAAAATAGGGGTGAGTCCTTGCTGTATTTCAGCAAAGAACGAATATCTTCCCTACTTACTGTTTCAAGAGATTTCTTGGAAATAATTGTGGAAAAAATACTAAATTGAAAAGATGATCTTAAAGATGACTTCACATTAAGTGACACATTTTAGGCTTACGAAGTTTTAGGCCATAAATACACTAATAAATAAGAGGGGAAAATTATAGTTTTAGTCATAAGACACTCTGACTATTTTAAATATCAATTTATTATCTTACCTTTCATACACGGATGAACAATTTTTAAGGTACCCACTGAAGCAGTTACCAAAAGGCTTGGTCTCTTCTTTAATGACAAATCCAGTATTATTCACAAGCCTTTGTACTTTTGTACTCTTTTTGTTATTGTTTTTAATCCTCACCCTACGATATTTTTTCCATTTAAAATATATATATATATATATATATATATATATATATATATATATTCTTATTGATTTCAGAGAGGAAGGAAGAGGGAGAGATAGAAACATCAATGATGAGAGAATCACTGATCAGCTGCTTCCTGAATACCCAGTACGGGTGATCGAGCCTGCAACTCAGGCATGTGCCCTGATGGGAATCGAACCCGGGACCCATCAGTGCACAGGCCGAACCTCTATCCACTGATCCTAACCAGCCAGGGCTTTCCATTGATTTTTAGAGAGAGTGGAAGGGAGACGGAGAGACAGAGAGAAACATCAATGTGAGGGAACCACATCGATTGGTTGCCTCTGCACAAGCCTTGACCAGGGCTGGGGATCCAGCCTGCAACTGAGGAACATGCCCCTGACAGGAATCAAACCAACCGGAGACCCTTCCGTCTGAGAGTCTGAGCCAAACCAGCCAGGGCTTTTTAATTTGTACTCTTAACAGGAACAGAATAACAGGTTACCTTTTGATGCTAGCACAAGCTTACCAAAATTAAAGGATTTACTCCCATCCACTTGATAAACAGCATTATTGCCAGTTTTCCAATAAACTTGGGTAGTTTCTCCAAGAGCTTCTTCTCTAAAACAATAAAACACTGCATTTTACTATTACTGGTCAAAGAAGCAATGTTATAAGAAAGATAATTTAAAATATTTCATCTTCTGAAGACCATTTTAAAAGACGGTAATGACATCTATATCAGATAAACATGGAAAATCCACCTTTTTTTTTTTTATTGATTTCAGAGAGGAAGGGAGAGGGAGAGAGATTAAAACATCAATGATGAGAGAGAATCATTGATTGGCTGCCTCCTGCACGCTCCCCACTGGGGACTGAGCCAACAACCTGAGCATGTGCCCTTGACCGGAATCGAACCTGGGGTCCTTCAGTCCGCAGGCCAATGCTCTATCCACTGAGCCAAACCAGATAGGGCTGGGGTTAACACTTTTAAACAGGGCTTCAATAACCTCCTACCCTCTCATGGGAGTTACATTTCGAAGCTCTTCACTCCTACTGTCTTACCCAGTACCAGCAGCTGAGAAGACACACCCAAAATGCAACCCTGCTTAGGTCCCTCTCCCTTAAATCCTTTATTTATTTTATTTTATTTTATTGTTTTTATTCTATCTATCTATCTATCTATCTATCTATCTATCTATCTATCTATCTATCTATCTATCTATCTAATCCTTTAAAGGTCATCTGAAGTCCTTGCTGTGGCACAGGAGACCTGGATTATGTTTATCTCTCTTCAACCTCATCTTCTAAATTCCTCTATCAATATATCTATCCTAACTCCCTACTAATCAATTACCTGAAGGTTCCCAGGGGATAATAGATTCAACCCCTCTGCGCCTGGAATTCCCTGACTAACCTTTCCCTTAAGGAACTTTATTCTTTCATTCATGAAAAGTGTCAGGAGTTTCCTGGCAGTAGCCCTGCCTTCCCCCAAACTGTCATCTCACCAAAAGGCTATGAGGCCTCCAGCCAACACTCTCCGCCAGGATATGGTAACACTTGCCAAGATGTATTGTAATAGTTTCTTTATGGGGCGAAGGCCGGAGACGAGAGAAGCAAACAGACTTCAGTACCTCCCCTCCCTGCTTTTTCTCTGTAGCATTTATTACTCGCCTATCAACGTTTTCATTCTACATTTTTTTTTCTACTTTACTTTCTGTCTCTCCTGCCCCATGTAAGATCCACAGGGCCACGATGACAGTATGTTTAGTACAGTACACCTTACTAAAAAAATAAACAATCTGTATATATCCCCAGTCATTCCACTTTCTGCATGTTGTATGCAGTCATTGTCTGAATGAAGTCTTAGGTGCCTACTGAATACGATGCAAAAAAAATAAAATAAAAAAGACAGGCTCGCTCTGGCTCTTACAGGGTGCACAGCAGGAGGGAGACAGGTCGGTGTCACCCGCCTGAGTGCCAGCAGGACCCCTCCGACAGGACCTCCCCAGGGGCGGGGTGGCTGGGTGGGTGCAGATGGGGCGTGGGGGGGAGCAGCGCTGGGCTAAGGCTCTCACGCTGACCACACTGAGTTTTTCGATGTAAGAGAATCCGCAGCTGGAGTGTGTCTTTTAGACCCGCCGGTCCTTCCCTGCGACTTGACACATGAGGGAACCCAGGCGAGCAGAGGGTAAGCGGATCAACAAGGTGAAGGGATAACAGACCACTGTGCACACCCCAAGGACGCCGACAACAGTTCGGAGAAGGTCAAGGGGGGGGGGGGGGCAAAGCCCGGGGAGGGAGACACCTAAGATAACGCCAATATTAAAGTGGTTTTTTTTTTTATTAAATATTTAAAAGGATAAGCGGCCGAGTTACTGAGCAGCGGCGCCCGGCGGCAGCAGCTCTGGGGAACCCCGCGGGCTGCACCTCTTGGGCTGGGGCCGCAGGGCGCCGGGTCGCGGGCGGGCACACCTACCTGCTGTTGAGCGGGCGGACCCGCACGCAGACGGCCACGGCCCCTTCCTCCGCCATCCCGTCCTGTCACGTTAGGCCCCGGGGAAGTGGCCTAGGCCCTCCGCGCCGGCGATGCGGAGGCCGCGGGCCGCCCCGCCTTTAAGTTTAAATTTTCCCAAACGCCGCTGCTGATTGGGCGAGGTCTCGACTGACGTCACGGGCCGTTCCACCTGCGTCGCGGCGCGGGGGGCGCGAGGCCGGCGGGCGCGTCCACGGGTATGGGAGGGGGTGTCACTGTAAAGGGTCTGGAGAAGGTGGTTGTGGCGAGGGATCCGTGATAAATAAATAGCTATTATCTGCTACAAGGCGCTGAAGTGCAGGACGCCACTTCACCCTAAAAGTTTGCAATATGCAGAAAAAAAACCCAGAATTTTTTTTCGCCAACGAAAGAGAATTATGACCTTTAAAGAATCAAAGTGCCCACCCCCACCCCACCCCCGACAAAAATAAATAAATAAATAAATAAATAAATAAATAAATAAGAAGGAAAAATCTTCAAAGTCACTGTCCAGCCTGGAAACAAGAATCTTGTGCTCAGAAACTCTGAGGTTTAGATTTTCTCTTTTCCTTTTTATCTCTCTAAGTTCCTGTTTTCATTGGCGTTGGGTTCTGAAAGGAATTAACAGTTTGCCACCCTGAAGCTGCCTTTTGTGATACTGATTTTAAGCTGTTTGTTAAGAAACAAAACACGAAGAAAGAGCCTTTGATTCTTCCCCCTTTCCTGCCCAAGAGAGTCAGAGAAGCCTGCTTTAGGAAGGGAGCCTTGGCTTAACCATCACTTTAAAAACCTGTTGATTTGATTGTTAGCCCAGCTAGAAGATGCGGGCTGTATCTAATAAGATGGTAAGAGTTAAGAAAGCTGTGCTTTAACTTAAATTGTGTGGTCAGGAAAGGTGAAGAGATTTGTTAAAGATACACTGAGGCATATTTAAAAAATGTAAAGGTTTATTTGAGCAAAAATCTATTCAAATCAGCCAGTATCTCATCTAGCAGATCGAAAAGAGCTCTAAGGACCTACACAAAAATAAATGACTTTCATGGGCAGAAAGGAGTGGAAAAGGGAAATTACCCTCAGCCCCAAAGTGGATTGGTTATTAAAAACTGACTTTCCTTTAGGGGGTGACAGGGTCCTATCAGGCAGATTACCTAGTTGTTGATTCCTGATTGACTGTTTAAAATCCTATTTCTGGGAAAGCCAAGAATATATTTAAATCTTAATTTGGTGGCATGGGGTTTAGCATGAGCAACTCCATTTTGGGCCTGTTGTCTTGTTTTCAACAGATTAAAGAATTTGAGGTTATGGAACTTTCAGAGAGTTTTAAAGTTTGCATGCATACTACTTCTCTAAAAGGTGATTGAAATTTTTACTATTAACTTTTTTCTTACTATTAATTTTTTCTCAAAGATTAGTACATGCGTATGATGAAAAAAATGTAAGTAGCGTAAGAAGAATCACAGTGAAAAATTAACCTTCTTCCCACAACTGATCCCCAGGGTACAAGTTTGTCTCTCCAAAGGTAACTTGCAATTTCCTAGAGCGTTATCCTCAGATTAATCTACAGATATGCACATACATATCTCTTTTTCTTTATTGCATGTCTTTTGATATAAATAGGTACCTACAATATATACTGTGGTGTACTTTGCTTAAAATATGATCTTTACATAGCTATTTGTATTCAGTTCAGGAAGGGAAAATGAATACCAGAGCATGCATGTTAATTGCACACGCTTCCATGTTGGTGTTTAAACCACAGTTTTTCCATCCAAACTGCTGATTTCTGTTGAAGCTGCAGAGGGCACTGTCATCCCTCCAGAAGCATGGCAAAGCCTTGAGTAGTGTTTTGCAGTGTTTGAATGCGTTGCCAATTATAGGATTCTGAGCAGCTCCTGGCATTCGTACACATCAATTCAAATCACTCACTTGTGCTCACTTCTTATATATGTATTTTATATAAAATTAATTGCCATATGTGTTCACATTATGTCATCATCCTCAACAGGGATAATTTTTGTGTAATAGGTACAACATTTAATTTTGAAAGCACAAATCTTAACTTTAATTTTGTAGCCATCTCTGCAATGATCACAGACATACTATCCTTTTCTTTTTAATTATGATTACACGAGATTTGTGTGGCATCGTGGAAACTGTACTGACCGAGGTCATCCAACTCCACAATTTCTGAACTGTATGCCACACCAGGAAATCATCCACAAAATGAGGAGATTGGATGAGAGTATTTTTAAGGTTCCTCTTAGCTTCAATAAGTTTATGACATCTTCCTAAAAAAACAAACAAACACACCTGTTAAAATTGAGTATGGGTGAGTGTTAAATAGAATACGGATGAGTGAAGGGTTGGGAAAAGCATTCTAGGTTACAGAGAAAGTCTAAGACAGCTACAGTGCTGCAGGGACTGATGACAGGCCACCCTAACTCATTCTCCTTTTTTCGGGCCAGAAAGCAAGACTACAATACCAGCCTGTCTTGCCCTTAGGCTGCTACTTCTAGGCCTAGATGTAAAAACTGCATGGGTGCATTTTTCCTTGTGATCAGTCTTTCCCCTTGCCTCACTGACTATTGCAAACCTTGGCCATTCTCCTCAAGGCTGGGTCCATCTTTACTGAGAAACCAGGGCAATCTGGTAAGATGTCTCTCCACCCAGCTCTCCCAGTCTGCTCGCCTGCACTCCAACTGATCTATATCCCCACCAACTCTTTCCTTCTTTCATGCAGTTACTGAGAATGAAGTCTCTGGTCTAAGGTAGATCCTCCCATTTATGCCCTTGATTCCTTCCTCTCCAGCACCTTGCTCCAGCAATTATTCTCTATTTCAAAAAAACTCCAAAAAACAAAAAACTACAAAACAAGAGACGAATCACCCACTACTCTAACACAACAACAATCTAAAGTTGTCAAGTGAACATTCCGTATCACCCATCAAACTTCATCTTCCCTAAAGTGAGTTAAATATTTTTACTTCTATTTCACAGTTGAGCAAACTAAGCTTAAAAGATTGAGTTCTTTGCCATTAAATTAGAAGCTGAATGCAGACCCAATGCTTTTGTGTCACTACTACAGTTGTTTAAAAAGGTTTACTTCACATCCATTTGCATAATTAAACTTTTTCTGACACTCTTCACACTTTACTTTTTCTCTAAAAGGCTATCGCCACGTAATAAATATTTTAGGCTTTGTAGCCATTGTAGTGTGAAGGCAGCTATAGACTATTTATAAATGAATGGGCGTGGGGTGTTCTAATACAACGTATGTATAGACAATGAAACTTAAATTTAATTTTACATATCATAAAACATTATTCTTCTTTTGTTTTCTTTTCAATCATTCAAAAATGTAAAAGCCATTGTTGGTCCTGGGACATACAAAAATGGGTGGTAGGCTGGATTTGTTCTGTGGGCTCAGTTTGCCACCCCCTATTTTAGGAGATCTATTTGCGGTATTGATACGAATTGTAATTTATGTCCATCATTTTTGTATTTCTTTTTCCCTTTAATAAATATATATTTTATTGATTTCAGAGAGGAAGAGAGAGGGAGAGAGAGATAGAAGCATCAATGATGAGAGAGAATCATGAATTGGCTGCCTCCTGCATGCCCCCCACTGAGGACTGAGCCTGCAACCCCGGCATGTGCCCTTGGCTGGAATCGAACCCAGGACCCTTTATTCTGCAGGCTGACGCTTTATCTACTGAGTCAAACCAGCTAGGGCCATTTTTGTATTTCTTTATAGACATGGGCAAGGAAGCAGCCAACCCTATACTGTGATGCTCTTTAAATGGTAAAATTTCCAGCTTATTTGACACATCACTAATTTCATGGCTCATAGGTTAAGCAAGAAAGTTCTCTGAAGACCAGTTTTGTTCTCTCTTATGTTTGCTTTCATTTCTTCCCTTTGTATTTAATGAGAATAAACAAAATGTTCTGGGATAAAAACAAAAGTTTTTATCAAAAGTTAATAGCTGTTGAGCCATCTGTTACTGTAAAAGAGTTTGATTAGCATCCTAGAGCAATTAAGCCATTTTAGGTTGGAATGTACTAGGAAAAAGGAAATAGAAGGCATAGCTAATCAATGATGGGTATTGTTATTGACAACAGCTCACCTCATTTGGAAAAGGATGTAGATAACAAAAGAAGTAGACTCCTGATCAATCATCTTCTTTAAAATTTTTATATTCATTTTGGTAAAAATATAAAAGGAAGCCAAGTGAAAAGAACGAGCTGGGAAAATCAGTTGTGAATTTGTAAAAATAAAATTTGATGGTCTCAAATTTGTGATTCTCAATTTGTTTCCTGGGGCATGTGTGTTATAAAAGCCCCCACAAACATGAGGGGATTTGGCTTGTTGAGTTTTGACTGCATAGACAATAGAAATGATTGTAGTGATGTCTGGCAGCCTGAACCCACAGCCATGAGTGCAACAAGATGTGGTGAGAAGCGGAGCACAGCTTGCTGCAAGGAACATATAAGAGGTGGCGTCTATCACCACGTTGGTACCAAGGAAAAGCTCGTGTTTACTGGAATGAGTGAGAAATTGACCAGGTGAGTTTATGGGATGGAAGTTAAGGCAGTAAAAATTACAACTCAAACAGCAAGATAATGCTGAAGGTCATCCAAGGGTCATCTGTAAAAACATGCGTATACAATTGCATTCCTTCTTGCAGCCCAATATTCTAGTGTTTAAGATGTGCCATGAACACAATCATGGTCTAAACATGTGTTTTTCAACATGGCCACTATTGAGACTTTGGGCAGAATAATATTTTGTTGTAAGGACAGCCTCACTTGCTTTCAGGATGTTCATCATCTCTGGTTCTACCCACTAAATGAACAGCAGTATCCCCTAGTGTGCCGTGCCAACACAGCCATGTTTTGGTGAGCCTGGGGGGAGAGGGCGGCGAAGGATGTAGAAAAGGCAGACAAAGAGAATAAGCAGGGTCTAGGTGGATCTCCTGTGCCTGGCTGAGGCCACAGAGAGAGATCCAGAGGCAAGCTGAGCCTTTATTTTATAGCCAGAGGTAAAGAAGGTAGTGGTCACCATAGTTACAATGTTCTTATGAGTTTCACTTATATTGGCAGCACTTGCTGTAGCTCCCACAGCCCATTAGCTACCCAGATAAGATCCAGGGAGCGTCATAAGGTCAAGCCTAATTATGCTAAGAGGGCTATGCCCTCTAAGCTGGGACTTGTTTGTAGCTTTGCCAACAGGTCAGTCCGAGGCTTAACCCTATAGCCGCTCCCTACACCCTAGGTATTGTGACAACCAAAATATCTTCACATTCTTTCAAATGTGGTATGGTGCCACCACTCCTGGTCCAACAACACTGGTTTCAATTATAGAATTCTTCCATGTTGCCAGCCTTATCCTCTGCCAGGTTGTTTGTTGGATAGATGGATTATACACAACCAGAGTTTGCAATAATAGACATCTTAGCAATAACACATAAAGATATGAAATGTCGTGTAAGACTCCCTCCACGTTCTGCGTGGAGTAGGGTTCGGTATCTGAAAGAGGAGCCGCACAACAAATGAGAGAAAAAGACACGAGATAATTTTGCAATATTGGGGGACCAGGCGGCAAGTCCTGAAGGACTTCCTCCGTGCTCAGACCTCACCAAGCTTTTATTGATCTGGGATGCCCCCATAGCATATCCCTTAGGCAGGTGACCCCCTAGTAACAAGCAGACTAGCCCTTGTAAATGGGGGAGTAGTTTCAGCTACCACTGTCTGGACAAACAGAGGTGGCGCCTAGCTCCGAGCTTTGCTAGGGTTTCAAAGGCACCCAGCCTTCGGGGGGTTTCGGGGAGTTCTCTGTCTATGCTTATCAGATAGTGAAGGAAATAAACAGTTTCCCACAATGAAAGGTTTCTTCTATCCTTCAGGTGAACAAAGCAAAAAAGACACATTGAATAAAAGATATGCCATCCCTAAAGTACATTGTTCTTTGTTTTCTCTTTATATACAAGGCTGGTGCAGTAGAAGTTTGTCTATGGCTATTTCTAATAAGCACAGCTTTTTATCAATTTCAATACATTGATCCTATTATCCCATTTTGGATGATGCATATTGTATTTGTCTTTTCTTTCACATATCAGCCCTCATGTAAAGTAGTTTCCCTGGACCTCATTGTCCTTGTCCTCTCAACACACTGTTGTTTGTCAATGTACTTCTGAAGGTATGGTGCCCAGAATTAAACCAATTGCTGTGGCAGGTCGTTGTCAGGTTACAGTGAGTATTGAGTACTATGACCTCCTTTGATCTGGGTGTTAACTTCCTGTTAATGCAAATGATGAAATATATAACTATTTTAAAACTATTTTAGATATCATGAGTCATTATTTGATGTACTTTTGCTCATGTAAAACTTCTTTAGTTGTTTTTATTGGAATTGTTGTCAGTCTTTTTCATCTTATACTTAAGCTATTGAAGTTTTGTTTCTATGCTTCAAACTTTATGTTTTACTTTTACATGTTTTCTTGTTCATTTTTAACTTACTTAAACTTATGAAGAAAAGTTTGCATTCTGATCTTGTCACCCATTACAGTAGCAATTGGTTTTATCCTTGTGTCAAATACAATTTGAGAAGTATGGTTTTTGTCTTTATTTAAATTATCAATTAAAATGCTGAACAGGACAGAGCCAAGGACAGAGTTCTATAGCAACTCACTAGAAAACATTCTCCTAATTGATACTTATTAATCAGCAACCTAGTTATTATTTTCAATAAGCAATAACCTATCAATAGACAATTAGATTGTTCCCATGGTCTTAGCTATTAGAAATAGTGCTACAATGAACATAGGAGTACATATATCTTTATGAATTAGTGTCTTTACTTTTTTTTACCATAAAGAAAAATTGTTGGATTCTATGCTAATTATTTTTAATACTTTTGAGGCACTTCCATACTGTTTTCCATGGTGGCTGCACTAATTTACATTCTCACCAACAGTGCACACGAGTTCCCTTTGCTCTACATCCTTGCCAACACTTTTTATTTTGTGTCTTTTTGATGATAGCCATTCTAAAAGGTGTGAGTGATATCTCATTGTGGTTTTGATTTGCATTTCCCTAATAACTAGTGATGTTGAACATCTTTTCATATGTCTGTCAGATATCTGTCTTCCTTGGAAATGTACATATCTACATTAATAAACGAGAAACATGGTAATTGGCATACGACCGCTACCCTTCCCATTGGCTAATCAGCAAGATATGCAAATTAACTGACAGCCAAGATGGCAGCTGGCAGCCAGGCAGCTGATGCGAACAGGGAGGCTTGCTTGCTTCGGTGACGGAGGACTCCAACATTCCCCGCCTGACTTGCAGGCCTCTCAGGTGCAACTCTAAGTATGTTGCAAATATAGAAGCTAAAAAAACCCCAGAAACCTGCTTTACTCAGCGGAGCTTCAGCCAGCCGGACCGCAACATTGTATCAAATACAGACGGTAAACAAAGGCCAGAAACCTGTTTTCAGCAGCCGAGGCCTCAGAGCTAAAGCTGGCCCAGAATAAAAAAAGAAAAAAAGGAGCAGTTGGGAGCTTCAGTCCCAGCCTGAAAACAGCCCTCAGCCCTTCACCCAGACTGGCCAGGCACCCCAGTGGGGACCCCCACCCTGAAGGGTGTGTGACCAGCTGCAAACAGTCATCATCCCCTCACCCAGGCTGGCCAGGCACCCCAGTGGGGACCCCTACCCTGATCCAGGACACCCTTCAGGGCAAACCAGCCAGCCCCACCCATGCACCAGGCCTCTATTCTATATAGTAAAAGGGTAATATGCCTCCCAGCACCGGGATCAGTGGAGCCGAAAGGCCTCCCGGCGCCGGGATCAGCGTGACAGGGGGCAGCGCTCAAACCCCCTGATCGCCCTGCGGCTCTGTGTGTGACAGGGGGCGGGGCCCCAACCCCCCCGTCCCCCACGGGCCCTGCTCTGTGTGTGATGAGGTAGAGCCATAACCTCCCCATTGGCCCTGCCCTGAGTATGAGAGTGGCGGTGCCCCAACCCCCTGATTGGCCCTGCTCTGTGGGTGATAGAGGGCGGCACCCCAACCCCCTCCCCGCCACGGGCCCTGCTCTGTGTGTGATGGGGTAGAGCCATAACCTCCCCATCGGCCCTGCCCTGAGTGTGAGAGTGGCGGCGCCCCAACCCCCTGATCGGCCCTGCTCTGTGGGTGATAGAGGGTGGTGCCCCACCCCCTGATGGGCCCTGCTCTGTGTGTGATGGGGGCAGTGCCCCAACCCCCTGATTGGCCCTGCTCTGTGCGTGACAGGGTACAGAGCCCCAACCCCCCTGATGGCCCCTGCTCTGTGAGTGACAGGGGACAGTGCCCCAAGCCCCTGATTGGCCCTGCTCTGTGCATGACAGGGGGTGGCGCCGCAACCTCCCCATCGACCGTGCCTTGAGTGTGACAGGGGACGGTGCCCCAACCCCCCAATCGGCCCTACCCTGAGCGTGACTGAGGGTGGCATCACAACCTCCCAATCTCCCTGCTCTGTGCATGACAGGGGGCGGCGCCCCAACTCCCCAATCGGCCCTGTTCTGAGCCCGACCAGGGGCTGCACCTAGGGACTGGCCCTGCCCTCTGCCACCCGGGAGCAGGCCTAAGCCAGCAGGTCGTTATCTCCCGAGGGGTCCCAGACTGCGAGAGGGCACAGGCCGGGCTGAGGGACCTCCTCTCCCCCCGAGTGCACAAATTTTTGTGCACTGGGCCTCTAGTCTTAATAATAAAAAACTTGACAATATATTCTATTGGCTGGTGGGAATACAGAAAGATACACCTCTAAGGAGTGGAATTTGCAATATCTAGACAAGTTATATTTGTATCTTGGCCCCAGAAATCCCAATTCTAGGAATTTACCGCAAGTATGTGGACAAAAGTACCAAAACAGCTACTCACAGCAAAACTGTTTTCAATAGAAAAAAGACTCAAACCTTAAGTCAAATATCCATGAATAAACGATAGTTGAATAAATTATTATACATCCTCATAATGAAGTACTATGCCCTTTTAATAAAGAATAAAGAATATGGCCCTGACTGGTTTGGCTCAGTGGATAGAGCATCAGCCTGCAGACTGAAGGGTTCCAGGTTCGATTCCAGTCAAGGGCATGTACCTTGGTTGCAGGGACATCCCCAGTCGGGAGTGTGCAGGAGGCAGCTGATCGATGTTTCTCTCTATTCCCTCTCCCTTCCTCTCTGTAAAAAATCAATAAAGTATATTTTTAAAAAAGAATAAAGAATATGTCTATATGCTGCTTTGAAATGAACTCCATGGTAGATCATTAATGTAAAAAATAAACATGAAATCTGTATATGATGCTTACTGTTATTCTAAGGTAGTAATATTTTTTGGCTTGTATTATAACAAAAAAGAGTACCAAACTAACAGGAAACAGTGTTACTTGTAGATCAGGATTTCTCGACAGCAATACTATTGAAACTTTTGAATGAACAATTGTTTGTTATAGGATTGTCATGGGCAGGGTAGGATGGTTCGTAGCATCTCTGGCCTCCACATGCAGATGCCAGCAGCACTGCTTAGTGGTGAACCAGATATCCCCTAGGGGGCACTATTTTCCCATTAGAGCAGTGGTTCTCAACCTTCCTAATGCCGCGACTCTTTAATACAGTTCCTCATGTTGTGGTGACCCCCAATTTCATTGTTACAAATTGAACATAATTAAAGCATAGTGATTAATCACAAAAACAGTATGTAATTATATATGTGTTTTCCGATGGTCTTAGGCGACCCCTGTGAAAGGGTCATTGGACCCCCAAAGGGGTCGCAACCCACAGGTTGAGAACCGCTGCATTAGAGACTCACATTGATGGTGGTAGGGAGAGTGGAAGGGTAAGAAATCTTAGAATCTATTTTTTGGTTTTAGATTTGACTTTGGAACCATTTTTATGTTTTATGTAACCATATAAAAATTAATATAAAATAGAAAGCAGTTCCTAAAAATTGAGAGTAAAATGAAACAAATTGAGCTGTTAGGTGAACCTCGCTGAGAGTAGATATTTCATGTGACTTTAAACTATAATGATTTGACTGTACAGCTCTAGTGAATATACTCCAAGAAGGAAAAAAAGAGCAGCTAGGAAACATTAAAAAATTTTTTTTCAGTAGTCAGTGTTAGTAATAATGTTGATATTATTGTTAGAAAACTGGTAAGTAATTATGTTAATGTTTTAGGAACTAATATTTTTAGCAAAAGAGAACACACATATAAAAAGTATGAACAGAAAGTGAAATATCCTAAATTTGGATTGGAAATATTAACATAAACTCATGATATATATTTTCTTAAAACAAGTGTTTCCTGGCTGAAAAAGTCCTGAGAAATACCTTATAGTAGCCTAGCTGTGGTCTTCAATGATTTTTCTCCATAAAAAGAATTCAGAGTTTCCTGCAGAAATGAGTGTTTTCAGGTCCACATCAGACAATGTACAAGAGTCTGAAAGATCTTGTCATCAGAAAATGAGGAAGCTACCAAATAACTACTATGATCAATGACAAAATGACACAGGAGCCAAATTAAAGAGGCTTCCCCAACGAACAATAACTGCATTGAGTAAAGCACATCAAATATGTTAAATTTCATGACTTCATAGTAAATAAACCTCATTGGGTACCTTTGGAGAATGTCACTCCTTCCACATATGAATCTGTAATCACGTCATTATTTCTTCCTCCCTCATGGAAATGCTCTCCACTAGACTGGCACAGTAAGGCTTATGAACTAAGAAACCATATTCTTGTACAACATCTATGTAGCTGCTGTTCTGTTTCATTTTCAAAATCATCATCTTCAATAGAAGCAGAAGAAACACCACCTGTGCCCTCAAACGCTCTGCTTTCTACGTCGGCTTCAAGGTTGCTCAAGTTAAATTTCACTATTACCTACTACATTGTTCCTTAGAGTGAATCAGCAGAAATCCAATATGGGTTTCATATTTTGCCTGACTCACTTCAGAGCTACTTCTTCTCTATTCGACTATAAAAAATAATTATTTTATCTGTATCATGAGTTATATTCTGTTCTCAGTGATCTAACTAATTGCGGTCATTTCATTCCTTGTTTCAAAATTTTGAGTTGATTAAAAAAAAATTATTAGCCCTTACTCCATATATCGTTATGGAGAGGTAGCATGTTTTAATAAAAAGAACACACACACACACACACACACACACACACACACACACAGTAAAATAAATAAAATAAAATAAAATAAAATAAAATAAAATAAAGAACACTGAAACATTATTTATGTTAAACATAAATGCTGGCATTCTGGTTCTAGAATTTACTTGCACTGTGTAACTTACTAGCTTCTCTAATTCTTTAAAGTAGAAATAATACTATTTGAGATTTTTATTAGTATCAAATGAAAACTACATGCAGAAGTAGACATTTCAGACATTTTATGTACACATGCAACTATAAGCTCATGTTATTACTTTTGTTATATCAGTCCTTGAGGCCATGTTGTTTTTGCTGTTTGTTGTTTCTTCCTGTTCATGGTTAGGCACCATTTGTATCAGGACCTTTCTCTGTTGGTCAGATTTCTATCTGGGAGGCAGGTGCTGAGATAGAGTCTCACTCCCTTGGTTTTTATCTGTTCTATAATTTACAGACTGGTTCTTCATTTGTAAGATTAGAATGATAACACTGAGACTTAAATAGAAAAAAATGATAAAGCAATCGACTTTTTGTGTTGGAATCTCTCCTGAAGCCATGCAATAGATAGTCCCCTTTTGATTTTCACCATCTCTTCTAGCTCAAGTTCTTTAAAATTAAGTCATTTTCTTACACAAATATCTTCTTGTGCTCTCTCTCTTAATGAATGACCCTCTGATGCATTGCTAGCCCAGCCCAGAAATCTGGGACTCATTTCTTAATATTTCATCGATGATTAAATCATATTGAGCTGATTCTCTTAAAAACTTAAAGCTTGTGACTCTCCATTCCTGTCATCACTACCTTAGTTCAGGCACTTGTCCTTTTATTCCTGGATTATTGCAACAGTTTCCTAAATCTGCTTTTGGCCTATAGAATTCTTTGTCCTTCCTCCAATTTATTCTCCTCATTGGTGTTGGTAGATGTGTTTTGAATCGTGTTTGATCATCTAACTGCCTTGAAATGTTAAATACTACTAATGACAGTAAGCAAATGGTCTCAGTAGACCTGTGCAGAAATTCATGTAATATTCTCCTGTTAAGCATAAGATCAGATGAAGGGAGCAACCAGTGAGTCCATTTCATTAACTATTTTCTTTCTTTTTATGATCCAGAATTGCTTTTTAATATTGCCAGATGCCTTTTCAGCACGTGTGGAGATAATTCTATGATGTTTCTTTCCTTTGAGCTACTAATGGATTTCCTACTATTGAACAATTTTTACATCCCTGGAATAAGAATAAGTTGGTCATGTTGTGTTTGCCTTTTAGTGTACGACTAGATACCATTTGCTAACATATTATTTAAAAATTTTTACATTGATAATCTTCGGGGAGATGGGTTGTAGTTTTGTTTCCTATGTAAACTTTTAAAATTTAGGTGTAAATATTATCCCTGCATCTTTAACTTTAATTTAGTTTCTCTCTCATTCATATGCTCTGAAACAGTTTAAATAGCATTAGAATTGTAGGACCTTAAAATATTTAGTAGAATTCTCCCTAGAAACATTTGGGTCTGGTGCTTTTTCGTTGGGTAGCTCTTTCATATTTCTTCATGTTTCTTTGATGAAAATTGGCCTATTTAGCCTGGTCAATGTGGCTCAGTGGTTGAGCATTGACCATGAACCAAGAGGTTGCCAGTTTAATTCTGGCACATGCCTGAGTTTTGGGTTTCCTGAGTTTCAGGCTTGGTGCCCGGGTTGCAGCTCAATCCCAGGTGCAGGAGACAGCTGATTGATGTTTCTATCTCTTTCTCCCTCTCCCTTCCTCTCTCTCTAAAATCAATAAAAATATTTCTTTAGAAAAGAAATTGGCCTACTTAGAGGTTTATATTTCTTCTTTCTTTTGTAACTTGTGCTAAGTTGTAATTTATCAAAAATTTGTCCATTTAATTCAATTTTAAAATTTATTTATTTATAATTGTGCAAAGTAGTCTTAAATTTTTTTTTTTATTGATTTCAGAGATGAAGGAAGAGGGAGAGAGAGAAAAAACATCAATGGTGAGAAAAAATCATTGATCAGCTGCCTCCCACATACCCTCTACTGGGGATTGAGTCCGCTACCTGGGCATGTGCCCTAACCGGGAATCAAATCGTGATCTCCTGGTTCATAGAGGGAGGGAAGGCTGGGTTCCAGGTGCAGGGTGAGGCAGAGGCAGTTAGGGGTGACCAGGCCGGTAGGGTAGCAGTTAGGGACAATCAGGCAGGCAGGCGAGCTGTTATGAGCCAGCGGTCCCAGACTGTGAGAGGCAGTCGGACATCCCCTGAGGGGCCCCAGATTGGGGAGGGTACAGGCTGGGCTGAGGGACCCCCACCTGTGCAAGATTAAATTGGCCCACTAACAAATAACTTTTCTTTTTTCCAGAGAGAAAGAGAGAGAGAGAGAGAGAGAGAGAGAGAGAGAGAGAGAGAGAGGCCATCTCTGTGTCAAGTAGTAGGCACTGTTAGGTTATATTTATCTCTAAATTTGCTATTTTAAAATAAAAATAACTTCTTTTTTAGACATGCTTTCTTTTAAAAATATTTTTTACTGATTTTTAGAGAGAGAGGAAGGGAGAGGAATAGGGAGATAGAAACATATAAGAGAGAGAAACATCATCGATCAGTTTTCTTCTGCATGGGATTGCGCTCACAACCCCATATGTGAGCCCACAACCCGCATATGCCCTGAGGAGGAAATTGAACCAGGGACCTTTTGGTGTGTGGGTCGATGCTCAACCACTGAGCAACACCAGCTGGGCAAAATAACTTCTTTTTTTAATGTGGGAATTTGGCCATCTTCTCCCTGTTTCTTTACATTGTCTTTCCCCTGTGCATGTCTGTGTCCTAATCTCCCTTTCTTGTAAGGATACCAGTCATATTGGATTAGGGTCCACCGAAATGGCATCACTTTAATTTAATTACCTCTTTATGGACTCTATTTCCAAATAGTCATCTTCTGAGGTATTGGGGGTTAAAACTTCAACATATGAATTGGGGTGTGTGTGTGTGTGGGGAGGGGGGGGGGTGGCATCAGCCCATGGCAGAGCACTAGTTTGAAAATTAAAAATCAAAAAGTGAAAACTGAATTCAATTTGTTCCAGAACAAGATTTCCCTAGTCAGAATCTGCTTGAATATTTCCTATTAGCCTGAAACTCAAGTTTCTTTTTAAAACTGGTTGTTTCTGTGTGAGCTCTCTGGACCACTGGAGCCAGATTCAATCAGTCAGTAATATTTATCGAGCATCCGCTGTGTGCAGAAGCTGTGCCAGGAGGTCTGAAGTATTCAGCACTGATTGTGCCTGCCAGCCAGGGTCAGGCTGTGTTGTGCAACCCCTTTGGCCTTTGCCTCGTGCTATGAAAGGAACTATGCAAGTGTGAGTTGGGTATTCTAAACCCTGAAATCTAAAGGTCCTTATCACAGGAGGGAAGTCTCCAAAAATGTTCTTCATCCATAAACCTATGGTTCAGAGACTGATGGTATCTGTAAGCAGAAGATCCTAAAATATGCACATTAAGCCCTAGCTGGTTTGGCTCAGTGGATAGAGCGTCGGCCTATGGACTGGTTCCAGGTTTGATTCGGGTCAAGGGCACATTCCAGGTTGTGGGCTCGATCGCCAGTAGGGGGCGTGCAGGAGGCAGCCGATCAATGATTCCCTCTCATCATTGATGTTTCTATCTTTCTCTCCCTCTCTCCCTTCCTCTCTGAAATCAATAAAAATGTATTTAAAAAATATGCACATTAAAATGCATTCCATTAAAAGCTGTGCTAGGGAGAAAACACTGTCTTACTTTAATAAGCTATCGCAGAGGGTTCATCTCAAGGAGAGAACTATCTTCATTTGGAAACCTCCCTTAATAATGTGTTTGATTACCAATGTGAGACTGTCTGGAATTCAGGATGGAGAAGAGAAAAGGGGTGGGAGGAGGGAGGACACCCTGCAATCTGATGGGGTGGCTGGAGCTCAGGAAGATGAAACCTTTGAAAAATGCCTCTGAGGTGGAATGGCAGAGGGAGGTCTGATCGGTAATTGTAAATTGTTGGCCGTGCTGTGCAGTGATGTGAACCTCGTCTGCTCTCTCCAATTTCCAGTGGAGTCTCCTGCAGGCACAGCTTTGAGGTTTTGAGTGCTGAGAGACAAATGGTGAGGCCAGATGGAGTGGGAAAAAGAGAAACAAAATAAGCACATGACTCTCCCCATACTAAGAAGTAATATTACCAATAAGGTTGAAGCTGCCTTTGCAATGTTCTACTAAAGCAAGTAACAAATGCCAACAAATGTGGAAGACTACTTTAGTATATTTCTGGTACCAAAGGCCTAAGATTTTGCTTGGTCTGTGGTGACCTCCTCTGGGACATGAGTATGTGGTGGCTGCAGTGGCGGGGATAATGGGTCATGCTTCTTAAGCATGGTTGAAAAGACTCCCAGTTTCTCTATACTTGGCAGGCTAGAGCTGTGGTCGGCAAACTGCGGCTCGCGAGCCACATGCAACTCTTTGGCCCCTTGAGTGTGGCTCTTCCTAAGCCTTAGGAGTACCCTAATTAAGTTAATAACAATGTACCTACCTATATAGTTTAAGTTTAAAAAATTTGGCTCTCAAAAGAAATTTCAATCATTGTACTGTTGATATTTGGCTCTGTTGACTAATGAGTTTGCCGACCACTGGGCTAGGGCATCTATTGTCTTTAGCTTGATCCATTAGTGCAAAGGCAGGGCCTATTTATCTTATTGATGTGTTGTACTTCACATCTGTCCTTCCAATTCTGAATTTGCATTCCCTAAGTTACTACTGATATGGCTAAAAGCGAGACCTTGTGCCTGCTTCTTCTGATTGCCTAAACACACCTCCTTCCTAAGAATCCTTATATAGTCGGATTGGGGTCTTAAATCTCTAATATTTCATTTTCCATAAGCAAAAACTCATATTTCAAGGCTTGATAAGAATTTTCAGTTTAGACATCTGAATATGATACCCAGAAGGTATGTGCCAGGGTCTTACCAGGAAAAAGATGGCATGCTTAATCTGGGTAACTGAGCAGCGTTTAATAAAAGGACAATTTACCCTCGCTGGTTTGACCCAGTGGATAGAGCGTCAGCCCTTGGAATGGAGGGTCCCGGGTTTGATTCCAGTCAAAGGCACAGACCTCGGTTGCAGGCTCCATCCCTGGCCCTGGTTGGGGTGGGTGCGTGAGGTAACCAATCGATGCGTCTCTCTCACATTGATGCTTCTCTCCCTCTTTCTCTCCCTTCCACTCTCTCTAAAAATTAATGGGAAAATATTCTCAGGTGAGGATTAGAAAAAAATAAAAATAAAAGGACAATTTATAAAGGTGTAGGCAGGGCTCGTTGAAGGCTGTAGGGGGAGTGCAGCTCCTCAGGGCTGGCATCATCTGGCTAAAAGGGGCAAAGGGAGAGAATGGGCCCCACTTCCGGTGAGAGAGACATAGAGGGTCAGGAGCTGTCCTTGGAAAGACAGACACAGATAATCTGGGCGGCCTGCAGGGAGGAGATTAGAGCACGAAGGACTCTGACCTCATTGTCCTCCTGCCTTCTGCTGTCCGCTGGTGTCTCACATTGACTGTAACCAACTCGATGTTTGCTGCAGTCCACTAAGGCCAGACTCCCAGCGAAAAGAATAAGGTGAAAAGAGTAGGAGAGGATCTGGAGGGCAGACAGAAGAAATCATAATTTTTCTGTATTTCGAGGGTTTTAGAATACTATCCACATTATAGGCTGTCTCATATTGAGGGAAGGCCGGGGCTACTCACTTAGCTGCTAAGGACCTTTTCCTCCAAGAAGACCTCCTCTCAAGCCCAGCGAAAAAGGGTCTTGCTATTTTCCGAGCATCTCTAGTACTGTGTTTGTCCTACTCATTGAATAATACAGATATTGCCTCGGAGCCTATGTGCATGAAAGCATCTAGTTTTTTTAGCTCCCAAGACAGAGTTGGTGTCTTGCTTATACAGTGTCCTGCAGTCTGAAAATATTAAATGGAAAATTTCAGCATAAACAACTTATATGTTTTAAATTGTGCATCATTCTGAGTACTTCACTTCATCTCATCACATAGACATTGTATCATCTCCCATCATCACAAGAAGATGGTGAGTGAGTACAGGACAGTATCATACAGGGAGTCCCTCAAAAATGTATACACACTTTAACAACCGATAGCTCAATTTTGAAAATGAAATGTATTTTAATAAACACTGCCTTTACCATTATTCAAAGTGCGTGTATATATTTTTTGGGGGGACACTATATTTTGAGAGAGACCACATTCATATCACTGTGATTATGTAGTATATTATTATAATTATTCTATTTTATTATTAGTTATTGTTGTTGATCTCTTATTGTACCTATTTTCTAAATTAAACTTTATCATAGGTGTGTATGTATAGGAAAAAATAGTATAGATAGGATTTAGTACCATCCACCTCTTCAGGCACCCACTGGGGGTCTTAGAATATTTCCACCCCATGGATAAAGGGGACTACTATTTTTGTTTCTTCCAAAATGCCTCACACAATATCTTGTACTCAATTTTTCTATTAAAAGTTTTTTGTTTTTATTTTTGAAGTGGCCAGCCCCACAGGGCAGCAGGGAGAAGAATTATCCATGTCTCCTAGTGTTTCCACTGTCAGTAAGAACGTCCAGTTTGCCTGGATGGTAATGACAGCATTTATATATATATATTTTTATTAATTTTTCACAGAGAGGAAGGGAGAGGGATAGAGAGTTAGAAACATCGATGAGAGAGAAACATCGATCAGCTGCCTCCTGCACACTCCCCGCTGGGGAAGTGCACACAACCCAGGTACATGCCCTTGACGGAATCGAACCTGGGACCTTTCAGTCCGCAGGCCGACGCTCTATCCACTGAGCCAAATCGGTTTCGGCGTAATGACAGCATTTTTAGCAGGATTCGTGCCCCCATCCTTCCACGCAGTTTCCAACACACAGGGCAGCAGGAAGAATAAAAAAGCTGTGATGGTATTGGCATGATTGTTTCTCTTCTTCTGAAGTCTCTTGCTGTTTGCCTGCTTCCTGTCCCAACAGTTACTCCCAGCCTGTTATCAGTTCCTCCCTCTAGTCTCACTCCTCTGTCCTTACTAATCTTTTTATTTTATTTTATTTTATTGTTGATTCCATTACAGATGTCCCCCATTTCACCCTCCTTTATCCCCTCAACCCTGCCCCCACCCTCCCTAGGCCTTCACCACATTGTCTATATCCATGGGCTATGCATATATATTCTTTGGTTGATCTCTTCCTGTCCTCCCTACTCTCTTCCCCTCTGAGATCTGTCAATCTATTCTTTACCTCAGGCTACTGGCTCTAGTTCAGCTAAGTTGTTTGCTGGCTCCTCAACAAAAGAGCATAATTTGCTTCTGATCCTTTTCACACACCTTATTAAAGGTCTAGAACACTCTCTTTCCCCCTCCCTGTGTTATTAGGGAGATAGTGTTGCCCTGAGGTTGTAGGCAAGAATCTTAGCAGAGGGGGAAAAAAATTAGTTATGTTTCTCTAATTTTGCATTTATGTACTTATGTTTTGGAATCTGTAGGTAGTATTTTAGATGTTTCCTTTAAATATATCTTTTTTTTAATCTTCTCAAAGTTATTTTAGTATAGGCTGCATGTTTTGGATCTTGATTATGCCCTCAACATATTACTTATTTCTCCAATTTTTTTTTATTTGTAAACTAGAGGCCCGATGCATGAAGATTCATGCAAGAATGGGCCTTCCTTCCGCTAGCTGCCAGCACCGCCTTTGCTCTGGCCCGGAGCTGCCTTTCCACCTTCCCATGCTGCCCAGAGGCCCGGATCTGCTGGGACGGTGAGGAATGCCTGCGTTGTTGCCATGGCGATGACACAAGCTTCTCCCCCTGCCCCACCCCTGGCTGGTCGGCGCCTGCATATGCAAATTAACCCACCATTTTTGTTGGGTTAATTTGCATACTCAGTCCTCATTGGCTTGGTGGGTGTCACGAAGGTATGATCAATTTGCATCTTTCTCTTTTATTAGTGTAAATTTTATAAGTAGATAGTCAAAATTTTCATACAAATGTTGGTGAAAGCATTAAAATAGATAATTTATTACAGATAGAATTTGATCTATTAACCAACATTCTTTGGTTCTCATTACTCACCTAGCTATTAATTCACTCACTTGTAATATTATCTATGTCAATTTTCTCCTAATGAGTAAGTTTATCATTAAAAATTTCAAATGACTTGCTACAACCCAAATATAACATTTCATGCCAGCCTGGCTATCAGAAAAAGATATTAGGTGAAAGTGCATGATTTATTCTTCATAGGGCCTGACTGGCTCCTAGCCATTAACACATAAATGTTCACACACCCTATTATTGATTTCTTCGAGATATTATTTTTTTGGCCAGTGTTTGAAATAAACTTTGAAGTTTGTCATTTCCAGAAAATGTATTTGAAAAATGGAACATTTGCTTGCTAATCTTCAGTCTTCTGACATCTCTTTTATTCACTACTACGTCTCAAATGCGGATACCTATCCTGCATTACACCAGCAAATTCCTTTACTATTCAGATATAGAATTCATTCTCGTTAGATCCACTTGAACTTAAACAAAAAACTAATTAACTGGATAGTAGCTCTTCAAGTCTCATAGCACCAATTTTGGATTTCAACTCTATATTTGAAAATGTTTATTATATACTTCTTTGTTTGAAGATTATTCTCCTTAAAGGAAAGATAGAAGCAAAATGGGAGACCTAATTCTCTCTTGTATTGGTTATAAATGTGTTGTAATATAATAGATGGTATCAAGTACTGAGTTTCTTGCTTCTTTGTTTTGTTTTGACTTTATTATCTCTCCCCCACCCCCCCAAACAAAAGCAATAACAAACCCAAAATTCCCACAATAAACCAAGTCAAAATGAAGATTTAAAAAGGCAGTGGGAAGGAAGGGTGAGGGCAGAGGAGAGGTGGGCGAAGGTGGGGAAAATGGGGACATCTCTAATAGTGTAAACAATAAAAATTAAGTTAAAAGAAAGAAGTCTATATATATAACCCCGCATCAAATCCAATCAGGTTTTGCTACCAGATGAGCTGTTTTTTGGCTTTCAAAGAGTTTTGAACTTTTGTAAACTTTGTATTGCTATATTAATTATATCAAGGCAAAGTAGAATTTGCCACACAGATACAATAATGGTTTAATATTTGGGAATATATTAACATGATGCACCATATTAATAGCTCAAAGGAGAAAATGTATGTGATGTCTCAACAGTTTTTAAAATGGCATTGGACAAAATCTAACATGTATTGCTGATTTCTAAAATACAGGAATATTAGTATGTGGGTTCATATCATTAAAAAATAAATAAAGAAACAAATAAAGCCAAATTAAAAACAGTCTCCTTCAATTGGAAGGTCTGGCTGTGGGTGGTAAAAGCCCGGGGATCAGGGCTGCTTGCAACCTGACTTCTGGGTACCATGGTGTCCAGCTATTCTTATAGTGTTTATTCTGCTCTTTTTATATCTATGCAGCTTTAAAATGTATTTAGATGACTTTTAAGTGACTAATAATATCCTCCTCTTGTGGGTTCATAATAAAATTGTAATGGCTCCAAAAGCCTGGCCTGTGGAGATGATGGCAAGCAGCGGCAGAGAGGCGTTCTCTCAGGTCTATTTACCCAACACCAGTTTGATTTGATCTCACCATAGTATCGCTTACTGGTCCTAAAATTAGCTACTTCTTTTTTAAAATGTACCCCTTGACATTTGAGTCTGCTGTTTTAGTTCAACACCATAAAATCCAAGTTTTATTTTTAAAGAGACTTTCAGCTACAATACCTAAGACATTTAGCATGAAGAAAAAAATGTGTGCTCAGAAAGGTTATAACTATGCTCCTTCACTTGATTTGTGTTGTTGTTGTTGTTGTTGTGCGTGTGTGTGTTCTAAGTTTGGTTGTTGTGGGTGTGTGTTCCAATGAGTTGATTTTTGTAAGCAATGACTTGGAAACAGGAAGCCAGTAGAATTGTGCTTTCACAAAAGTGCAGCTGCTGAATGAGAGTACTTGGTTCTCCTCTGATTCCTGTGTCTAGCGATGTATACAATTACTGGAAACTACTCTTTTTTTCTTATTAAACTGAAGACGGAGGAGCAATTTAATATTGTCCATTTTCTGCTGAAGAAAAGAAGAATTGATATTAAACTGCACATGAAGGATTGAAATATGTTTTGAGGAAAAATTCTCAACGGTGAGGGTTGTTACATTTTAGAAGGGAATTCTGCCTGCTTTTGGGGACATCAGGTAGGGCAGTGGTCGGCAAATTCATTAGTCAACAGAGCCAAATATCAACAGTACAACGATTGAAATTTCTTTTGAGAGCCAAATTTTTTAAACTTAAACTATATAGGTAGGTACATTGTTATTAACTTAATTAGGGTACTCCTAAGGCTTAGGAAGAGCCACACTCAAGGGGCCAAAGAGTCACATGTGGCTCGCGAGCCACAGTTTGCCGACCACTGAGGTAGGGAGACAAAAGTAGAAGTGGGGTCATTGGGACACAGTATTTGGGGTGGGAAATTATTTCATAATTTTCAGAGAGCCTTTAACAGTAGAATAGGTTGAAAGATGTTTACACTCTTTCTGGAATTCAAGGAAGATATTGGAGGAAGACTGGACAACAGTCTTGGTTAATATTGCCATTCTATGATTCAGTAATTCTTTCAGTTGCAAGTCTATTTTAATTTTAAAAATTTATAATTTCTTTTATTAGCCAAAGCATCACATTTTATTGAACATTGTTATGTGGAAGACTTTTTTGGGTTGGATATAATTTGTATATTGTGAAATTAATCATTGTTGCTTAACAAATACAGAGATGAATGCAAATTTCCAAGGTTGAAGGTGATACAACTTTAAAATATAAATATATATATTTAGTGTATTGGTCCCCTATGTAAATTCCACGAATGCTTACTCTGAATACTCTGGTGGGTTTACCTGACTTGTGAAAATTCTTCCTCTCCACCCAGATTTCCAACTTTCAACTGCCTCATTATTTTGTAGAAATTGAAGATTATTACATGGTGGCTAGTCCTCATATATAGTGTCTCATATATAGCAGTCAGTCTCACACCAGGCAGATGTTGTATGTTAATTATGTACTATCTGAATTTCACAAGCTCTTACAATAATCTTTATAATACCACCCCCAAATCCAGGCAAGAGGGGGCTCTTGTTTGGGTATTGTTATGGGATGAATTGTGTTCCACCCAACTTGCAAATTTAGGTGTTGAAGCCCTGACCCTCAGTTCCTCAGAATTTGACTACTGTGTATTTGGAGATAGGGCCTGGCAATGCTTGGTGTATGCATCTCAGGTGTCTGCTGCTCATGATTTGGAACTCATGATACTAGACCATGAATGTATCTGGCCATAGGCTTCTGCTTTGGTCCCCTAACATATCTGGCACCAAGTTTTACACATGGTTGGCCATATGGAAATATTAGTTGATTTATCTACCTTTTTATGTTCACTATTAGTTGCTTCAAACTCGAGTTCTCTTCTCTCAAATTCACCACAGGGGAGAAGTGCAGATTCCCACAGCTTTCCTCTTTTTAAAATGAGGACTTTTGAGGTTTTCTAAGTACTCTTTTTGTTACTTTTGCTTTGGTGTCAACAACCACTGGGAATTAAAAAATAGGTAAATATCTTCCCACTTTCTGGCTACTCCCTACCATCAGGATTGGGAGCAGCCAAGGGTCTAAAAGGGCCAGGATAGGGGTTGCCAACAGAGGAAGAATAGGAAGTGGGGGAGGGAGGTTCTGGGGTGAACTGTGTGCCAATTGTCATGTGAAAATGTAATCCTGATTGTGATATATGGCAATTATTCAAGAGTAGTCAGAAATCCAGATTTTATTAAAATAAAAATAAAATATGACATGGGCCAAACAAGACAATCCTGTGCGCTATATTCGGTCTGCAGCTTGCAGGTGTATAACTTCTGAGCAAGAAGATCTTTAGACTCAGGATTGAATTTAATGCCATTTGATTTCTTTTTATAGTAAAGAGCAATCAATATCTCAGGACCATTTTATAATAATATTGTGTCATATATGAAGGCTTGTTCCTGACAGCTAGACTCTACATTTTATTATTGTGTCTGGCCCTAGCATAATCAGTACTCAATTAATATTTGCTGACTACATTTATGCCAGGCAGAAAATTTGATTTCCAAATTTATTGGGTAAATACTGAGATGGATGGCAGTCTTAATGTCTACCAGCAAATGTCATACAAAACATAGAATCTTCCAGAAAAAGTTGATAGTATTCTTCATTTTCTGCACTATTTGCATTGCTTTTATTTCTATTTTTTCCTAGTTTTCACTTTGTGTTTCTGTAGTGCCTTTAGTTTTTGCTAAATGAAGAAAAATAGTAGATATAATTTGCTGAGGACCATTCAGAACAAGAAATTGTTTGGTCTTTTTTAAAAAAAGATGTTCTTTGTGTTTGTGGCATATAGGTATCTTTTTTAAAAAATTATATAGATCCTAAATGTTCTGCATTGTTTATTATAAACTTGCTTAGTGTCTTGGAAATTCTAACATATGGTATCCAGACTACTTCTTGGCTCTCAGAAATTACACAAAATAAATCTTTACTCAGATAATCACCAATCTTGGTTCTGAAAATGTGGTCATGATTTATTTTTCTTACCAGATCATGTCACCATGATTTTTCTTTTGCAAAATCCAGTTTATCTATTTGGTTGAAGGCGTGCATTAAAAGACCTCCTTTATTATCCTTCTCCTTCTAGTAAAGTGGCCTCAAAGTGTGTTCTGTAGAACCCAGAGCCCCTTTTGGAAGGTATGTTAGGTCAAAACAATTCTCATAATAGGACATTTTTTTTTTTGCCTTTTTTATTGTGTTGACATCTGCAACAGTAGTAGAAAAAGCAAGTGTGAAAAAAAAAAAAGATGAAACTATTGGAATTTAACAGGAATCAAGGCACCACAAACTTACAGTAGAATCAAGAGACTCATTTAAGAATGTCCTCTACTGTATATCAAAGTGCGATGTCTGTCCCACGAAAACCATTTTTTTTTTTTGACTTGCTAATAATTTGGAATTGCCTTTTGCCTAGGGTGGAAAAGAAGTTCTCTAGATAAGCAGTACAATGATAGGCAGTGCTTGGTGCAAAGGCTCACTGGAGATTAGGGTTTAGTGCAGTGATGGCGAACCTATGACACGTGTGTCAGAGGTGACATGCGAACTCATTTTTTGGGTTGATTTTTCTTTGTAAAATGGCATTTAAATATATAAAATAAATATCAAAAATATGTCTTTGTTTTACTATGGTTGCAAATGTCAAAAAATTTCTATATGTGACATGGCACCAGAGTTAAGTTAGGGTTTTTCAAAATGCTGACACGCCGAGCTCAAAAGGTTCACCATCACTGGTTTAGTGCAAGAAAAAGAATGTGTATTTTGATAATTTCTTGTAAATTTATAGAGTTGTGTACATACCATAATCCATTTTTTTATTGTTTAAAGTATTATAAATAGTAGTACATATGTCTCCTTTTCCCCCCCATTGACCTCCCCCTGGCCTTCCTACCCCCCCACCCGCACATGCACTCACCCCCCTACTGTCTGTGTCCATTGGTTATGCTTATATGCATGCATACAAGCCCTTTGTTGATCTCTTACCGCCCCCGACTTCCCTGCCTTCCCGCTGAAGTTTGACAGTCTGTTTGATGTTTCTTTGTCTCTGTATCTATTTTGGTTCTTCAGTTTATTATGTTCATTATATTCCACAAATCACAACCCATTTTTTAAGAGCGTTTCCATTACTTCCCCAATTTCCCTCAATCTCATTTCTTATTAAGCCTAATTCCAACCCCTTTAGTTATAGGCAACCACAAATCTGCTTTTTTGCTTCTTTAAATTCTTTTTTTTTTTTTTAAATATTGTTTGTTTAAAAATAGATACAGAGGCAGAGCTGCCTCGAACAAACTGTCAAACTACAGCGGGAAGGCCGGGGAGGGTTGGGGGGCAGGAGGAGGGGGGAGTAAGAGATCAACCGAAGGACTTGTATGCATGCATATAAGCATAACCAATGGACATAAGACACTGGGGGGTAGGGGAGGCCAGGGGATTGTCAAGGGCGGGGAAAAAAAGGAGACATATGTAATACTCTTTGTAATACTTTAAGCAATAATAATAATAAAAAAAGAAGTACTAATTGTAGTCACAAAATAGTCCTGGGATGTACAGTACAACCTAGGGATATAGTCAATAATATCGTAAACTTACGTATGCTGCCAGGCAGGTACTAATCTGGATGATCACCTCATAAGTTATATAAATGCTGAATCACTGTGCTGTACTCCTGAAATTAATATAATATTGTATGTCAACTATAATTGAAAAATAAAAATTTTTGCCTCCCCAAAATAAATAAATTGTTTGTTTAAATTTATCTTTTCAGAATATGTCACATAAATAGAATCATATAACATGCAGTCTTTTGGTGTGTGGCTTCTATCACTTATATTTTTGAGGTTCATCTGTGTTATAGCAGGTATTGGCATTTTATTCATTTTAATGTGGAATAATAATCCTATATGTGGCTATATGACTTTTTATTTATCCATTCATAAATTAATAGGACTTTGGATTATTTCCACATTATGGTTCTCATGAGTAGGAATGCTATGAATATTCACAAAGTATCATTTTAATTACTCTATTGATTTTTAAAATTGTATTTTTAGTTATTTTCTTTCAGCTATTGTACTTTCCATCTCCAGAAATTCTAGCTAATTTCTAATTCTATTAAATTTCTAGCTCATTGAAATCTCAAGCCATCCGGAGATTTCTATCTTGTAAGGAACAAAAAAGTTAAGGTTGAACGATTTCCTTATTCCTTCTGTCCCAAGATTCTTTATGTAGTTTGGGGTGGGGTGTATTAACGATCTCTATTTTTTCCCCAAAATTTGTTTTTGTTTTTTTTTTAAATGTTATAAGTGAATCCATCACACTTTTGGAGATCCAAAGTTTCAGTTTTTGAAACTCAAGAAGCCTTTGCTGTCAAAACTATATTTTTCTACCATGAGTGTCAGAAAGTTATTTCAAAACACCAAACTTATGATTCAATTCTTTTTAAAATTATTTTCTATGATGAAATTCTTGTATTGAAATAATAGGAATTTTGCTTGAGTGAGAGGAAAGAACATGGGGTAAAATGAATAACCAGGACTAAAAAATACATCAATTAATATAGGAAAACATATTTCATCACATACATGTTCCAAAACTCCAAAGAGGTCATGGCTGAAAAAACATAGGGTCTTCTGTTCTATGACATGGAGCATGAATGACAATAACAAATTATGAAGTAGTTGAAATTTTCACTGCAAGAGTAATTGCTCTTCATTCTACCTTCTTATTTAAATCTGATACCAACCTATTTCTCCCTTTTTCCAGAACACTAGGAAGATTCTGTGTGTGTTACGTGCCATTGAGTTAGCTCCAACTCTTAGTGACCCTGTGAATGATTGATGTCCACAATGTCCTGTCCTCAACAGCTTTGCTTAGCTCCTATAGATTCATGCCCATGCTGAGTATATTTTCCTGGCTTGATACCTCGTATTTTCTCTTCTCTTCTTTATTTTTTCAATGGAAAAACCTACATTGACATATAATAATCACCCAAAGTCCAGAGTCTAACACTATTTGCCATCTGCATATCTTCTTTGGTGAAGTGTCTGTTAAGATTGGTGATCCAGTTTTTAATCAGGTTTATTTATTTATTTTTTTTGTATCACAGTCCATCAGCTGTGTCTTTTGTAAATATTTTCCTCATACTCTGTCTTCTCATTCTCTTGGCATTGTTAATCACAGACCAGATTTTTTTTTATTTTAATGAAGTCCAGCTTAATTATTTCTTTCATGAATTGAGCTTTTAGTATTATACCTCAAAGGTCATTGCCATACACAAGTTCATCTAAATTTTCTTCTATCTTATTTTCTAAGAGTTTTATAGTTTTTTATTTTACACTAGAGGCCCCTCAGCCCGGCCCATGCCTCTTGCAGCCTGGGACCCCTCGGAGGATGTCCACCTGCTGGCTTAGGCCTGCTCCCTGGGGGATAGGGCCCAAGCTGGCAGTCAGACATCCCTCTGGCAACCTTCGGGGGATGTCCACTTGCCAGCGGGGAGCAGACCTAAGCTGCAGTTGGACATCCTTAGTGCTGCTGAGGAAGCGGGAGAAGTTCCCACCACCACCGCTGTACTGGCAGCCATCAGCCTGGCTTGTGCTGAGCAGAGCTCCCCCTGTGGGAGTGCAATGACCACCAGGGGGAAGCTCCGGCATTGAGCGTCTGCCCCGTGGTGGTCAGTGTGTGTCATAGTGACCAGTCATTCCCAGTCGTTCTGCTGTTAGGGTCAATTTGCATATTACCCTTTTATTATATAGAATAGAGGCCTGGTGCACGGGTGGGGGCTGACTGATTTGCCCTGAAGGGTGTCCTGGATCAGGGTTGGGGTCCTGCTGGGGTGCCTGGCCAGCCTGGGTGAGGGGCTGATGGCTGTTTGCAGGCTGCCCAACCCCCCTTCAGGGTGGGTGACCCCACTGGGGTGCCTGGACAGCCTGGGTGAGGGGCTGATGGCTATTTTCAGACTTACCAAGCCTCCTGGTGACGGAAGCTCCCAGCCTTTCCTTTTTTTGTTTTTTTTTTTATTTGCTCCAGCTCTGTGGCCATGGCGACTGGAAGCAGGTATCTGGGTTTATTTACCTTCTATAATTGAAAATTTGTTGCCTTGAGAGGAGGCAGCAGCTGCTGCGAAGCTTGGCTTTTTCCATAGCAGGGGCAAGCAAGCCTCCTGCTCACTCCAGCTCCATGGCTGCCGGCCGCCATCTTGGTTGGGTTAATTTGCATATAGTCGCTCTGATTGCCTGGTGTGTGTGGCTTAAGGCATAGCAAAAGTACAGTCAATTTGCATGTTTGTCTATTATTAGGTAAGATTTAAGTCTATGGTCCATCTTGACTTAATTTTGTGAAGGGAATAAAGTCTGTGTCTTGTTTCAAATTTTTTTTCCATATAGATGTCCAGTTGTGTTGAAAAGGCTATTTTTGCTCCACTGCATAGCATTTACTCCTTTATTAAAGGTTAGTTAACTCTATGTGGGTCTATCTCTGGGCCCTCTATTGTGTTCCCTCTCTATTTCTGGGCTATTTGTCTAGTCTTTTGCCAATACCACACTGCCTTGATTACTGTAGCTTTATAGTAACTCTTGAAGTCAAGTAGTGTCAGTCCTCCAACTTTATTCTTCTTCATTATTGTGTTGGCTATTTTGAGCCTTTCTCCTGCCATATAAACTTTAAAATTAGTTTGCTAATATGCTTCCTGGAATTTTGATTGGGATTGCATTCATTCTATAGGTCAGTGGTTCTCAACCTGTGGGTTGCGACCCCTTTGGGGGTCGAACGACCCTTTCACAGGGGTCACCTAAATACATCCTGTGTATCAGATATTTACATTACAATTCATAACAGTAGCAAAATTACAGTTATGAAGTAGCAACGAAAATAATTTTATGGTTGGGGGTCACCACAACATGAGGAACTGTATTAAAGGGTCATGGCATTAGGAAGGTTGAGAACCACTGCTATAGGTCAAGTTGGGAAGAACTGGTATCCTAACAACACTGAGCCTTCCTGTCTATGAACATGAAATATTTCTCCATTTATTTAGTTCTTTGATTTTGTTAATCAGTTTTTCAGTTTTCCTCCTATAGAACTTTTACACATTTTGTTAGACTTATTTCTAAGTATTTACCTTTTTGGTGCCAATATAAATGTGTTTTTAATTTCAAATTCCATTTGTTTATTGCTGATATATAGCAAAGTGATTGACTTTTATATATTAATCTTGTAAACTTATTATAATGTTAGTTCCAAGTTTTTTTTTGTTGGTTCTTTTAGCTTTTCTAAATACATGACCATGTTATCTGTGAACAAAGACAGTTTTATTGTGTCCTTTCTTATATGTACACCTTTTATTTTTGTCTGCTTTATTGCATTAGCAAAAGCTAAGAATTTGTCAGAGAGGACATACTTGTCTTACACCTGATCTTAGTGAGAAAGCTTAGTGGAAAAGTTTCTCACCATCAAATATGATATTTGCTGTGTGCTTTTTATAAATAATTTTTATAAAGTTTGAGCGAGTTTGCATCTATTTTTAATTTACTAAGAGTTTTTTTTTTAAATCATGAATTGGTTTTTATTTTATCAAATGCTTTTTCCTGCATCTACTGATCTGTAGTAATAAAAGCATAATATGCTAATTAGACCCGACGTCCTTCCCGGTGAAGCCACAGCGGCAGGGGCCAAGACCCTTGCACAAATTTCGTGCATCGGGCCTCTATGATTTTTCTATTTTTAGTCTGTTGGTGTTATGGATTATAATTAATTGATAACTAATTGATGAACCAGCCTTACCTACCTGGGATAAATCCACTTGATCATGGTATATGATCTTTTTAGTGTATTGTTGAATTTGGTTTGATAATATTTTGTTGAGGATTTTTTAAAATCTATGTCTATGAGAGATATTGGTCTGTAGTTTTCTTTTCTTGTAATGTCCTCTTCTGGTTTTGGTATTAGTATAATAGTGGCCTCATGGATGAGTCAGGAAGTATTCCTCTGTTTCTCTCCTTCGAAAGAGATTATAGAGAATTGGTACCTCATATTTTCAACATTTGTTTTCATTGTTTATGATTTTTTATTTCAAAAGTTTTAAGGAGATGAAGAATTCACTCAAATTAGTTAATGAATGTTGATAAATGAAGGTGCACTGTATGCCTATCCTTCCCAAATAATTTTTACATATTACCAAAAGGTATATATATATATATATATATATATTATTTATAAAAAGCACACAGCAAAGATATATATATTATTTATTATATATATATTATTTATAAAAAGCACACAGCAAAGATATATATATATATATCTGCATATAAAAAAGAGAATCTCATTCCAGGTTTAGGCTTAAAAGGGATCCGGTAGAGAGGAGCAGAATAATAGCCAGCAGAAGAAGTTTTAGGGCAGGACTTTTTTGTGTGGTATTGTTCACACCTTATCTCAGCCTATTACTCTAATTCTGCTAGCTTGGGGCCTCTTTATATGCACCTCTGAAACCTCTGGCATCTGTTATGTCTGAATATACTTTTTAATCTGTATTTTAAAGATATTTATTTATGTTTCTTTCTTCCTTTGCAAACTTCATTTAAAAAATTGATGGTATCCTCTTTTACTGTCTTAGCCTGAAATCATTCCTATCAGCAGGAGAGATTGAAAAAACTGTCAACCCCAAGTCCATTGTTTCCATTTATAAAACACAGAGGCAGTGTTCTGCAGGGGTGAATTCCATTGTGGGAGTGAATAGAGTGCTTTTTGAAGATTATTCACATTGTACCACAAAAAAAGCAAAAAATAAAGCCTGACGATCTAAAAGAATGACAGCCTTTAACAAGCATTTACATTTAGTTTTAGAAAAGGAATGAGACCTACATGGAAAAATCTGTACTTTCTGTATCACTTTCTAGATTGTTGTGTTTTCTCAGCAGGGTTTGGTATTTTAGATTCATTAAATGCATTCATTGCTAAGAACTTCCTGAGTACAAATATAAAAATGTACCTGACATATATATTATAAAATATAATGACAAGTATTATTTTCTAATGTAATATATGAAAGTACCTAGTTAATTTATGATTTTACAAGGACTTCAACTTGTCAGGAAATTGCCTTGTATAGAAATACTTGCTGTTAACATTGTCAGATTTCAGAACAAAACATTTTTCAAAAAATTACATAATTTATATTTTCAATGCCATGTAAAATATAATAGTGACTGCAAGGAAACAAGCTATTTCCTTTATTTTCTTGGTGTAGTCTTATTATATCTTGGCAGGATAAGTCATACAATTATTTGGATAACTTAGATATTTTCAGACTTGATTTCTGAATATGCTAGTTGATCAAAATAAAGACTTTCTCTCATCAGTTTATACAAACAACAGCTTTAATTCTGTTTCATACTAGAGGCCTGGTGCACAAAATTCATGCACGGGGGGAGGAGAATGTCCCTCAGCCTGGCCTGCACCCTCTCCAATCTGGGACCCCTCAGGGGATGTCTGACTGCTGGTTTACATCCTTCTCACAATCTGGGACTGCTGGCTCCTAACCACTCGCCTGCCTGCCAGCCTGATTACCCCCTAACCACTCCCCTGCCAGCCTGATTGGTGCTTAATTGCTCCCCTGCTAGCCCGATTGCCCCCAACTGCCCTCCCCTGCAGACCTGATCGCCCACAACTGCCCTCCCCTGCCAGCCATCTTGTGGTGGCCATCTTGTGACGACGTCACTCAAGGGCGTTATGCGAGGGCGTGATGCCACCTAGGCTTTTATTATATAGGAAAATATTTATGTCTGACGTGAAGCCAGTTTTCAATAAACATTTGCTGGATTGAGGGATGAATGTCTGTGCTTGCCAAATATTTACAGGGTGGAAACTATAGGTAAACATGAATGTTGTTACTTCAATTAAATGAAATCTCCGCTCAGATCCGGTGGCTTTATGTTTTCTTTGCCTTAGGAGAGATGTTGAAGAATGATATGGTAAAAGTCTCTGGAGGAGAGGCCTACCAGTGTAAGGTGCGGAAGGTCAGCCAGCTTCACATATGTCACGATTCTTGCAGGGCAGCTCTGATTGGGGGGAAAGGCCCAGGAGGAAGGTACCCCTATTTTGTTGCTTCACCAGCCCTTAAAACAGTATTTCTCAAACTTCAGTGTATCTATAAACCATAAGATAGCTTGTTAAAATGCAAATTCTGTAATTTGTTAGCCAACTGTAGGTTGAGTGCTCTTTGTTTTGCCAAATTCTTTATGTTTTATCTTCAGGCAGGATAAGAGCCTGCCAAAGCTTGTTGTTTTAATTTATTTACTTAAAATATGAATGACCAATAAAGCACAAATAGCTACGTTTATTTTTCCAGGACTCACAGTTGAATCCTTGGGTTGATTATGAAGCATTAAATTGTCTTGTTTGGATGCTGTAGGATTAGTCAAATACCATTAATGATTAGTGAATATGGTCTGTGCATTGTCATTCTTCCAGGCATGATAGAAAAGGCTTCTACACTTTTTCAACCCTCCTTTGTGATTTGTTTATTAAACTAAAGTGTATTCTTTCATAGTCAAGGCCTTGGGTATTTTGTTGATACCTTTGCTTCTATAATAATCACTTCTTTCATACTCTGAGCTGATTACTGAGTTCATTGTTATTTCATTTCCTCTGACTTTTAAATTGTAAACATCTGTTAAATTTTATTACTTCCCAAAGAAGGAAATTAAATATGATCCATAGTGTGCTTGAACAAAATACATGCAACTGTTATAGATTGAGTGAATAAATAGATACTAAAAGTCTCTAGGCATAGTTTCCTATTAGCCTTGGAAGAATCCTCTCCCCTCCACTTGAAAAAAAATTATACATTTGGATCATGTTTTGCTTCTGAGTATATGTCCAAGAATTTTCCTGATTGACATTCAAATTCAGCAAACATATCACAAAATATGCCTCAAAATACTAACATTGGCTGTGATGAGATAGTGAGGTAATGGGTATTTTCCTTTGAATTTATATTTACATTCTCATTCTTCTGAAATAGAATTTTTGGACTAGAACCCGGATTCTTTGTCCACCAGAATCAAAGAATGAATCCACGGACAAAAAGTGGTATAGCAAAGGTGGAGATTTATTGAAGAACTACAGGCTCAGTGCACAAAAATTTGTGCACTCGGGGGGGGGGGGGTGGTGGTGTCCCTCAGCCTGGCTGTGCCCTCTCGCAGTCTGGGACCCTTCAGGGGATGTCCACCTGCTGGCTTAGGCCCTCTCCCCAGGGGATTGGGCCTAAGCTGGCAGTCAGACATCACTCTGGCAGCCTGGGAGCCCTCGGGGGATGTCCACTTGCCATCGGGGAGCAGGCCTAAGCTGCTCTAATTTATCTCACAGAATATTAAGTATAAATAACATGTTTTATTTTTTAAATATATTTTTATTGATTGGCTACCTCCTGCACAATTGGCTACCTCCTACTGGGGATTGAGGTTACAACCTAGGCATGTGCCCTTGGCTGGAATCGAAACTGGGACCCTTCAGTCCGCAGGCAGATGCTCTATACACTGTGCCAAACTGGCTAGGGCTAAGTAGCATGTTTTATTTTATTTTTGAAATTTCTTTATTGATTAAGGTATTACATATGTCTCCTTATTCCCCCATTACCCCCCCAACCCCTCTGCCCCCCCACTCATGTCCTCACCCCCTGTTGTCTGTGTCCATTGGTTAGGCTTATATGCATGCATACAAGTCCTTTGCTTGATCTCTCCCCTTACCCCTCACCCTCCCCTACCTTCCCTCTGAGATTTGACAGTCTGATCCATGCTTCTCTGTCTCTGGATCTGATTTTGTTCATCAGTTTATGTTGTTCATTATATTCCACAAATGAGATCATGTGATATTTATCTGTCTCTGACTGGCTTATTTCACTTAGCATAGTGCTCTCCAGTTCCATCCATGCTATTGCAAATGGTAAGAATTCCTTCTTTTTTATAGCAGTGTAGTATTCCATTGTGTACATGTACCACACTTTTTTAATCCACTCATCTGCTGATGGGCACTTAGGCTGTTTCCAAATCTTAGTTATGGTGAATTGTGCTGCTATGAACATAGGGCTGCATATATCCTCTCTGATTGGTGTTTCTAGTTTCTTGGGATATATTCCTAGAAGTGGGATCACGGGGTCAAATGGGAGTTCCATGTTTAGTTTTTTGAGGAAACGCCATACTGTTCTCAACAGTGGCTGAACCAGTCTGCATTCCCACCAGCAGTGCAAGAGGGTACTTTTTTCTCCGCATCCTTGCCAACACTTGTCATTTGTTGATTTGTTGATGATAGCCATTCTGACAGGTGTGAGATGATACCGCATTGTCATTTTGATTTGCATCTCTCGGACATTTAGTGACTTTGAGCATGTTTTCATATGTCTCTTGGCCTTCCTTCTGTCTTCTTTCAAAAAGTATCTATTTAGGTCCGTTGCCCATTTTTTGATTGGATTGTTTATCTTCCTTTTGTTAAGTTATATGAATTCCCTGTAAATATTGGAGATTAAACCCTTATTGGAGATGACACTGGCAAATATGTTCTCCCATGCAGTGGGCTTTCTTGTTGTTTTGTTGATGATTTCTTTTGTTGTGCAGAAGCTTTGTATTTTGATGTAGTCCCATTTGTTTATTTTCTCTTTAGTTTCCAATGCCCTAGGAGCAGTATCAGTGAAGAAATTGCTCTGGCATATGTCTGAGATTTTGCTGCTTGTGGATTCATCTAGTATTTTTATGGTTTCCCGTCTTATATTTAAGTCCTTTATCCATTTTGAGTTTATTTTTGTGTATGGTATAAGTTCGTGGTCTAGTTTCTAAATAGCATGTTTTAAAAGAGCCAGTTCAATAACTAAAAGAGATAGTGGAAGATTAGAATTTTATATTATACATGTATTAAAAATGGTTTTTCTTATTGACAGCAAATATTGCCTGATTTACTGTAAGTTCTAAAAGCTCTCTGTAATCCTTGGTTTGTGACTGTCTAGAGCTACCTTTATCTTTTGTGTACTACATTCTTAAATTTATAGAAAATGCAAAGAAACAATATTTTTTCCTTAGCAACACACCAAATTTCTCCATGGTTAAGGGAGATAATGAGAAACCGGGCCAGATGTATGATATAGCTATGTATAGAATGAATGAATAATGGTATCTTGGTTGACAGGTGGAGCATAGCTTGGCAATCTGGGAGCAGGTGACACTTGGAAATACAGTAAGGAGACCTGGATTCCAAATCCTCTTAGCTAAGAATTAGGGTCAGAACTATAGTCGATAGGTAAGGCCTTGGACAGCATATAGTATTCAGAGCCCTAGTTTTGGAGATGTTGTTCTAAGTATGTGATGGAAGCAAGGATTCCAATTCACTTCATATATAGACTTTGGAGCAGGTGAGTCTTTTCAGTGTTTAATAACAGTAAAAAGACTAATATGAAGTGATTATGAGGAGAAAAAAAAGGAAGAGTGGAATACTCTAGTTATTTGCCTTCAAATGCAAGATTAGGACTAGACCAGAAGTGAGGGTGATGGATGCTAAATCTAATATTGAATTGGTGTTCCTTAGAGTCTGCCTGCTGGTGGTTGGAATTAGTTTTAGAATTTCCTGTTTGGGGCAAGATTGGTGGTGAAAGGTTTGAGCCTGCAGAAAGATGGAAGTGTGAAGACAGATGCTAAATTTCTATAAGTTGAAAATTACCTGCATTTAAATAATTTGGAAGACTTATTAAAATGTGGATCTTTAGAATCTTTGAACATGTCTGAGTGCATGTCAGGAATCTGCATGGCTGTGAAGCGTCTCAAATGTGATTCTTGTGCACTCTGGAGTATAAAAACCCCCAATGCAGGGTGTGGCGATCACCTCAAGATGAGCCTTTGGCTTGAAATGTCTTTTGCTCTCAAGTCTGCTGATAATCTCAGCCTTTTAATATTCAGCCGAAAGGCTAACTGTTTTGTAAAGCTCTTCTTAGTTTTCTTACAGAAAATGAATCACAGAGATGCTCTCATGCACTTTCCTTTATTGGTTTTTTGGTAAATACCCTAACTGCATAGTTTTTTTTTTTTTGTTTGTTTGTTTTTTTTTTGGTATGTATAGATCTAATTCTCTTAAAGGAGGGCAGAAAGCATGGCGGTCAAGAATCAGTCAGCCTGGATTTAAGATTCACCCAGCTATGCAACTTCAGCTAATTTTTTATCTTTTTATTAGTGCTTAATTTCTTTTATCTGTTAAATGGAGGTAATTGTTAAAATTAAATGAGTTAATGCAAGCAAAACAATAATGTGTATACTCAAGGCATTTTTTGCTATTAACTGGAAGATGATATGCCATACTAGTATCTGTCCAGCACCCAGTGCATATGTAGACATTTAAGAAAATTGTTGAAATTGAATTGAATTAATCTCAGAAGGCAGTCATAAAATTAGGGAGGACAATGTCCAAGTGGACATGAAAACATGTCATATTAATGATTTTGGATTTGAGAGCATGAAAGGATTTAATTAAATATACCATAAAGAGAATGCAGGGTGAAAGAATTGCCAGAGTTGTCAAAGTAAACTCTGAAGTATATTCACTGTGCCTGTAGTGCGTGTCTAGTAGACTGTAACTACTACTTGCTAAATCATCTATACTGTTCCTGATTTTTAAAAATGATAAATTAAATAAAAAACGATATTTTAAAAAAAGAAAGAAAAACTACAGAGCTGAAAAAACATATACCATGCTAAAATTAGTTAAAAGAAAGTTGGAGTAGCTCTATTAATTTCAGAAATTAAGAAGGCATACTTCATAACAAGGGTAATTAGGGATAAAGAGGGGTTGTACATAATGATAAAGGGGCCAGTTATCCAAGAAAACATAGTAATCCAGAATAGATAAGTCCATCAAAACAGAAAGCGGATCAGTGGTTGTCAGGGGCAGGTGGGGGAGGGAATAAGGGTGAGTGCTTAATTCTTTTGAGGTTATTTTGGAAGGTGAAATATCTTGGGGAAATGGATAGAAGTTAAAGTTGAACATTATGAATATACTTAATTATACTGAATTGTATACTTTTAAAAGTTTAGTATTTCATTTTATGGCATGCAAATTTTACCTCAATAACAAAAACAGAGATGCAACAACAACAAATAAAAAGCAAAATACTAGTTTAAAAGTGTACCATGTAAGTGAATTCAGAACTATTAAGGAAATGTCTCATTTCCCATTTGGCTTTTAGGATTTATGTGTACAGATCCTCAAATTTCAAGTAACAGACATTTACTAAATAGCAATAAAAGTTCAAAAACAATAAATAATCTATGAGATATGTGGGCTATAATTGATTATCAGACTTATGGGCATTTGAATACCAAAGTTTTGATTTTATTTTTAATTTATTGACTTATGCTTCTGTCTGTTCCAAAAAGGATTTGTGGTCACTCTATAAGTATTTTGATACTTCTCTCCTATAAAAGTTTAGAGCAGGTAGTACAAGGAATGAGATTCCTTCCAGATTGCCACTTTGCCATCTCTAGAGAATGGCCTCATCCCCATAGTTTAAAATGGTGACTTATTCTAAGCAGTAGGATGAGAAAGGAATTAAGTCAATAAAGGGTCAAAAGGGCATGCACTGGCGGACATTCCGTAATGTGCACTGAAGCTGCTCTGAAACCCTCTACTTCTCTGTTCAGAGATTTGATTCTTAGTCATGTGGTCACACTGTGCTTGTAGGGAGCCTGAGAAATGCATCTTTTATGATGAATGGCTATGTGTCTACCTAAACATTGATGCCTATGGAAAGAGAAGCCTTAAAGAGTGGATTGGAGGGGCTGCTAGAAGTCTCAGCTATGTTGGGCATAAAGGAATATTCAATATGATTATTTTTTTTGTAAAAATGGCATCATCTTGCCCTAGCTAGTTTTGCCCAGTGAATAGAGCATCAGCCTGGGGACTGAAGGGTCCCGGGTTGGATACCAGTCAAGGACATGCCCAGGTTGTGGGCTTGATCACCAGTAGGGGATGTGCAGGAGGCAGCCGATCAATGATTTTCATCATTGATGTTTCTATCTCTCCCTCTCCCTTCCTTTCTGAAATCAATAAAAATATTCTTAATAAATGGCATAATCTTAATGTATTTATTACTATCTTTTAAAAAAGGAATTGTTTTAGGATAAGGCATGTGAAAGCTATGGGAAGTCACACAAATTATTTGTTTAATTTATGCCCATTTTTTTTCTAATTTAGTATTTTGGTTGGGATTGAAGAAAACAGTACTAAAAGACACTGGGTTTTCCTATTGCAGATATTTAAATAAATATTTTGGAAATTATCTTTTTGCATGGCTTGTAATCATTTCCATAAAAGATATACAAGGAAGGACTGAAAACTATCTTAAAGGCATAACAGTATTCAGATCTTTTAATTTATGAAAGCTGTGTGTAAAATTCCATCACCACAGTATAACCTTTGAATAAAGTTCTTTCTTTTAAAAACTTTTCTTTCTTTATTTTTTCTGACTGACTACTAGACACCAGATATTAAGATTTTATTGACCAGATGTGTGTAAAAAGAAAAACCATGATAATCTCTCTTATGTTTTTTTTTAAAAATTGTTTCTGCATAGATTAAATTTTATATCCAAGCTTAGAGGGAAAAAGCAAGCTAGTAATATAATTGTTCTCTGTCTGGCCTGGTCACGGCCCACTGCGTGAAGCTCATTCAAATATGAGCTCTTCAATATTTCTGGCAGAAAAGAAAAGCTTTCTCTCTTGTTCACATAAATAATACCATGCCATGCATCTTTATTAATCCTGGCTTTGTGAAATGAAGTTTAAAAATCTACTAAGTATCCTCTTATTCAGCGATTTTCAACCGTTTTTCATCTCATGGCACACGTAAATGAATCACTAAAATTCTGCGACACATAAAAATATATTTTTTACCAACCTGGCAGAAAAATAGGTGCAATTTTGACTCATTCACATCAGATGGCTATTGTTTTGTTGGCTTATTGTCATTTTTTTTATTTGACAATCTAAGGGACAAGAGGTGAGTGCCCCTCACTAAATAGCCAGGTATTGCACGTTTTAAAGATTCTTGCAGCACACCGTGGCACACCGGCTGAAAATTACTGCTCTAATTCACAGAATTGCTCTCGTAGAAAGAGATCAAACAACTGCTTTATTACTCAAAGACCATGTTCCTCTATACAATCTGTTTTCCATTTCTGTCATCACTTCATTGGCAGGATGCTTGCTTTCAAATATAAATGAGCCCAATTTTATAACTTCTGTATACCAGGCGTTCCGCTGAGCGATGTGGGTGACCAGCTGTCTGAGAATCTCTTATCCAGGGCTGGCTTCTGCGTGCTACAGGACGCCTTCTTCCTAGTACTGTATAAGTTTACAATATTCTTTATGGAGTCGCTTAATAGCTCCATTATTCCGTGTTTCTAAGCAGTCTGCACTTACTGGCTGCTGAAAGGAGACTCTGCTTCCCACGTTTGCAGTACAGTTAAGCAGCTAGATTCTTGTACTATTGCTGACAGTGTGGCATAAATAAAGTCCCAGAGATTGTGGTAAAATTTGGACTCTGCTTTGAAATGGGATTTTTGAAGCCCCTCTCAGTGGCAATGTTCAATGCGAGTTGCTATTTTTTCCTAAAAGTTTGTAACTGTATTACAATGCTAATCATTTATATTCTACTGTGTGCAGTACTTTGTTCTGGGTGTTTTGAGAGATACCACAGAACAATAAGATAGTTTTTTCCTTGTTTATTTATCCTACTTATGAAGTGATTGGGTGAGAGATAGTAGGCATGACCCCTTTCTGCCCCAACACCACATTCAGTGTTTACAGCATCTTTAACCTCATGAGATTGCATGTACTTCCCTCTAAAGAAACCCCCTTCCCAGCCTCTCATTCATCTAGGCCTGGCCCTTAACCCAGCTCTGACAAGCAGCCACACATGCTCAGTCATGGGGAAACGCTCAGAATGCACTCTGGTGAGGCGAGGCAGCTGCGTTCTCTTTCTAGAAGCAACAGACACCAGTAATGGGGTGTAGTGGGAACACCCAATGGCTAGCATTGTTGGGGTCATGGAATTACCTAGGGCCGTGGTCGGCAAACTGCGGCCCCTTGAGTGTAGCTCTTCCACAAAATACCACATGCGGGCATGCACGAACAGTGCAGTTGAAACTTCGTGGCCACACTCAAGGGGCCAAAGAGCCGCATGTGGCTCGCGAGCCGCAGTTTGCCGACCACTGACCTAGGGTGTCTGCATCCGTGGGCGGTAGCTGTGATGTTTTCATGAGACCAGTTCTATGATACGAATTTGGGCACTTCCCTGGGTGGGAAGCCTTTACGACTAGATACGGGGCTTTTAAGGATTCTGAGTTAACACATTTATTATAATGAGAATTGTTGTGTATTGCTTGTAACCAAGCCTAAAACCTATCATATCTTTAATGAATAATAAAAGAGTAAAATCTATTTTGAGTAGACATATAAATGTAATAGGATAGAGATAGACAAAGGCTCAAGAAGATGGGAAAGATGTTGAGTTCTGGAGTCTCAGTTCATTCAACAAATACTATAAGCCAGTGATTTTCAACCTTTTTATTTTTTTAAAATTTCTTTATTGATTAAGGTATTACATATGTGTCCTTATCCCCCATTACCCCCCCAACCCCCCACTCATGCCCTCACCCCCCAGTTGTCTGTGTCCATTGCTTAGGTTAGGCTTATATGTGTGCATAGAAGTCCTTTGCTTGATCTCTCCCCCTTACCCCCACCCTCCCCTACCTTCCCTCTGAGGTTTGTCAGTCTGATCGATGCTTCTCTTCAACCTTTTTCATCTCATGGCACACAAACTAATTACTAAAATTCTGTGGCACATCAAAAATATATTTTGCTGATCTGACCCCCCCAAAAAGGTATAATTTTGATTCATAAATATCAGATGGCTTTTGCTATGTTGGTTATTGTCATTTTTTTTTAAGATTTGACAATCTAAGGGGAAAGAGGTTAGTGCCCTTACTAACTAGTCAGGTGTTGTATGTTTTAAAAAGTCTTGTGGCACACCAGTTGAAAAACGCTGCTATAAGCTGTTGATATATCCCAGATATGGTATTACTAGTAAGCGCTTGGGATAAAAAGGTGAGCCAGCATGACACAGTTCCTGCCTTCATGAAGCTTACAGTCCAATGAAAAAAGACATTAATCTTCATTACCACGGCTCTGACACAGCTCTATTGGGGGTGCAAGATAATTATATCAGGTGTGAGCTTATATCAGGGACACATGCGTTTAAGAACAGTCAGGTGAGGCTTCCCAGAGGAGTGTCTTTGAGGAAAAACCCTAACGATGCATAAACTAAAGTTAACTGATTGAGGAGGGTCTCTGGGTAAAGAGTGTCCAGGTAAAGACATTAGCATTTGTAAAAAGTTTTACAGTGAGGTTGAATATAGCACATTTTAAAAACTGAAAAATTATTTGTATTGTTGAAATATAGAATATGGAAGTGGAAAGTGACTAACATAATCTGTAAAAGAACCAAATATTTTTCTTCAATATTTAACTTTGATAGTTTAACTGAGGTTATAAAAGATAAAATCAAGCCTGAGAATGATATGCAATGTTATGGTGCTAGTATTACTCTTTGCAAATAAAGATGAATACTCTGCTGGTCCTTCCATAACTCTATGTTCACATAATCTTGAAACACAACTTTACATGGGTTTATGCCTGGATAGAGAATTGAAATTATTATCTGAAGTTGAATCATTCTAAACAACTCTGAGTAAAAATAGTATAGCTTTGTGGAAACAAGAGATACTTTATACATAATTTTAGAGTAGATGGAGGACAGACTAGAAAAGTTTGGGGATATAAATTTTCTTATCTTGAAGTAACTAGGTATCTGTACAGTTTCTTTGCTGTTGTACTGAACTAGAATAGGGCCAGTAGCAGTGTTCAAAGGGATGAAGAGAAATGGGCATAGTTAAGATATATTTAGGAGAATATGGCCAGTGATGAAAAAGATAAGTGGTGTGAGGAAGGGGATGCAATCAAGATGTTACTTCTTCATTTGAAAGACACAGACCTGTAGTTCATGAGTGATCTTTCTGTCCACCTGTGGTGGATTACCCAGTTGATACAAATAAATCTCATAATGTTTCCATTTGTACATATTTCAATTTAATTTTAAAGGTGTAAATACCTTTACAAATATAGTAGTAATATATCTGAATCTGTTTCTCTCCTCTGTTGCCTAGCAAAACTTCAAGTAAAAAAAAATTCAGAAATTATTTATTTACCTTGTGGCTGTGGCAACATTTGAATAACATTTAGGCATATATTTGAATAGTTGTATGTGATTTATTCATGGGGTACACCTATGAAAAATAATTTACACTGATGAGCACTTGGAATTTCTTATCCAAAATCTTCATTCATTATTTCTTTTATACTCACCAAAACTCTGAAAGGCAAAATACTCTGCATTGTGCAGAGGAGAACACACTGGTTTGAAAAGGTTTAGTAACTGTTAAGTCCATCCAGGCTGTAGGCAGCAGAGCATGGACAGAGCTTGGCTTTTCAGGTCCTCATTCAGAAACAATAAGAAGAGTTAAGCACTTTTCCCATCTAGGTGATAGTTTTCAGACGGTCCAGAATACACTGCCACCCAAAAACCCGCCTTTTGGGATATTGATTCTGAGTTGGTTATTAAGAAACGGAAAACCCAGAAAGAATCTCTGAACCTTCTTTTGTTGGCTAAAAGAATTCAGATAAAAAATACCTGCTTCAGGAAGGGAACCTTAGCACGTATGTGATGGACAGGAAGAAATCTAGCAAAGACTGTTCCCCTCTGTGTCCCATTGTTTCTGATCACCCAGTAAGGATTCCTTTACCATATATTTGCTCTTTCTCCTACCTGTAAATTACCAATTTTCCCTTGGGAATCCCAGGCCCCGAGCCCCCCTCTCCTTCAACCAGAATGGCACATAAGCCTCAACTGATGCATCTTGAGTCTCATATCTGTGGACGAAAGGGGCAACATGCTGACCTGACAGGCTCAGGGGAGGCCTGCATGGCAGTCTTGCAAACTCAGAGACCTAAAGTAACCACAAAGGATGGTCTGAAATTAAACTTTAAAAGCAGCTATGGTGGGCAGTTACGTCCTAGGCCAGTATCTTCACTGACAAAGTCAACCTTTACCTTTACTGAGCCTATCTGTCTTTTTTGCATATATGATAACATACCCTTGAAACGTCTGGGTAACTTGTAACTTCCCTTTTATCTGGAGCCCCTGGGGCACAACCGAATATGCTGAGCACCAGGAAAGATACCACAAATTCCTTCATTATCATGTTAATTGATACTGCACCCACCTAAGTATGTGTCCATCATTTTGCTTTTTATCCAATCCCAGGGGTTTCCCTGCTTTGCTTTATCCCTCCTCCTTAATCTATCACCACTGAATTTCATGTAACCCACCAATGTCCCTCCTTTGATTGCAAAAGTATAAATACAAATGTAACCCCGCCATTCTCCAGAGTATTATCTCAATTTGTTGAGGTTCTGCTTCCCGGCATATGTCGACAGTTTGGCTCAAATAAACTCACAAAAATTCTTTACAGGTTTCAGTGTTTTTTTTACGTTAACATATCTTAATGACACTTCTGGCATGTACATTCATAATACACTTTGTACATTTTCTCCTATTAATCTGTCTCTATTAATTTGATTATTAGACCATGTAGAAGAACTTAGAAGATGGAAGGAAAGTTATTTTTTTATACCCTCACTAGATATAGGTAACGGTCACTTAATTATAATTTGGAAGGTCATGATAATTTTCTTTAATGCATGTACAAGCTATTTCAATCCAAGCAAAATGAAATAAAGTGTTGATCAATGTTTCTCAAATATTGTTAAGTAGAGGACCATTTAGTTCATCCAAGCAATATTCCAAATCTTATTCCTTAGGATTGTTTCTAGTTTTGTTTTGTTTTTTAAATTAAATCTTTATTGTTCAGATTATTACATTTGTTCCTCTTCCCCCCTCCCATAACTCCCCTCCTCCCAGTTCCCACCCCACCCTCCGTCCTCACTCCCCACCCACTGTCTTCATCCATAGGTGCACGATTTTTGTTCAGTCTCTTCCTGCATTTCCCACACCCCTTTCCCCCCCAAGAATAGCCAGTCCACTCCCTTTCTATGCCCCTGATTCTATTATAATCACCAGTTCATTCTGTTCATCAGATTATTTATTCACTTGATTTTTAGATTCACTTGTTGATAGATGTGTATTTGTTGTTCATAATTTGTATCTTTACCTTTTTATTCTTCTTCCTCTTCTTAAAGGATACCTTTCAGCATTTCATATAAAACTGGTTTGGTGGTGATGAACTCCTTTAGCTTTTTCTTATCTGTGAAGCTCTTTATCTGACCTTCAATTCTGAATGATAGCTTTGCTGGGTAGACTAATCTTGGTTGTAGGTTCTTGGCATTCATCACTTTGAATATTTATTGCCACTCCCTTCTGGCCTGCAAAGTTTCTGTTGAGAAATCAGCCGACAATCATATGGGTACTCCCTTGTAGGTAACTAGCTGTTTTTCTCTTGCTGCTTTTAAGATTCTCTCTTTGTCTTTTGCTCTTGGGATTTTAATTATGATGTGTCTTGGTGTGGTCCTCTTTGGATTCCTTTTGTTTGGGCTTCTCTGCACTTCCTGGACTTGGAAGTTTATTTCTTTCACCAGGTAGGGGAAGTTTTCTGTCATTATTTCTTCAAATAGGTTTTCAATATCTTGCTCTCTCTCTTCTTCTGGCACCCCTATAATTCAGATGTTGGTACGCTTGAAGCTGTCCCAGAGGCTCCTTACACTATCTTCATATTTTTGGATTCTTTTTTCATTTTGCTTTTCCAGTTGGGTGTTTTTTGCTTCTTCGCGTTTCAAATCTTTGACTTGATTCTTGCGATCCTCTAGACTGCTGTTGGGAGTCTGTATAATATCCTCTATTTCAGTCAGTGTATGCTTAATTTCCAGTTGGCCCTTTATCATAACATCAAGGGTCTGACTAAGTTTCTTGAGGATCTCACTACATTTATCGGCGGTCTCACCAGTCTTTTCGAGGGTCTTACTAAATTTATCGGCGGCTTCTAGAAAGTTCTTGAAAAACCTTAAAAGTGTGGTTTTTGAACTCTATATCCAGTAGTTTGCTTTCCTCCATTTCTGTCAATTGTGTCCTATTTCTTTGTCTCCACATTTTTTATGCTTCCCTGTGTTGGTAGAGTGATTTTCTGTGCTAAGTGTCCTCTAGGGCCCAGTGGTTCAGCCTCCCCAATTACCTGAGGAGGACACTCTTGGTGCACCCCCTTGTGGTCTTTGTGCACAGTCTTGTTGTAGTTAAGCCTTGATTGTGTAGTTAACACTTGGAGGGAATGACCTCCAGGCCAATTGGCTGTGAGAATCAGCTGTGTCTTCAGTGGGAGAACTTCTGTGCTGGAGACACCCCTCCGGGGCAAGACTTGCTTCAATGGGGCTTTGGTGCTCACTGAGTCTGCCCCCTGAGTGTGTCCTTTATGGTTCCATGGAGCTGCAAACTGGCTGGTCCCACTCTGATCTGTGGGTTTCCTGGCTCCTGGATCTCTAGGGAGGTGCTAATCTAGCCTTTGCTTGAGGCTATCCAGCAAAAGCCTCCCTGCAGGGCTTGGGCAGGTCCCACGGGATCCACAGGGCAGAGCGAGCAGTTATGGCTGCTCTCAGTCCTGCCCTCAGAGGCTCTGCTTCTCAGTGTCTCGACAATCGCTGCAAGCACCCCTGAGAGAAAGCTGCCCTCGAGTTCCGACCAATGCCAGACAGTCCTGCTTCTCCCATATGAGTCTGGGTCCCCAAAGACTCACCCGGAACTGGAGCTCAGTGCCTGAGACTCCCTCCCGATTGCAAAAGACAACTGTGCCCTCAGCCGCCAGCCTGCTCGGCATGCACCTCCGCACCTTAGTATTTTACTTCCACACTACACCTCCTCTGAGTCTCCGTATGCTGTTCTCTTTCCTTCTAGTTGTAGAATTTCCACTCAGCCAGCCTTCCTGTAGTTCTGGATGATGTCCGTTCCATCTTTTAGTTGTGCGAGGCAGCAATCTCCAGTGTTTACCTATGCCGCCATCTTGGTTTCTCTCACCCGTGGGTCTTTAAAATGTTCCCATCATTCCAAGACCGATGTCCAACCACCACTTTCCTGCGTGTTTGTGAAGCAGAAGTCCCTTTGGCGCTGGACTTCTCCCCACAGCCTGGCATCTGGGAAGCTCGGACATTCTTAGAAATCGGAGGCGATTCAGCGGTGAGTGGAGGCAGAGCAGAGCTGGCGGCCTGGCCCCAGGCTTTCATCCAGCATAGGCACGGGGCTCCTTTCTGGCGGGGGACGAGGCAGCTGTGCCTCAGCCGGGAGACCGGCCCTGCCAGCAACAAGGAGGGGTTATCCCACCCCGACTGTGCATGTACCTGGCTCACCACCATCCAGAGGGCACCCGGCTCTTCCCGACAGGTTCCCTGCAGGAGACATGGAGAGAGCCGCCCACAATGATGGCTTCCCGTGACCTGCACAGCACAGAGCGAGCTGAGGTTCCGGCCTAGTTTTGTTTTTTATTTTGGCCTAAATTGATCCTTTAGACTAGAAATATCTTCTGTAATTGATGGCGAAGGCATTATTTTCTAATATTTTGTGTTTGCCTAAAGAGCTTGTATAATACTGAGTTAATGGCACTCAAAACTCTTAGCAATGTGAAGATGCAAATATATTATAATGCCTTTCAAAACACAGCTTCGCTTTAGAAGGTAACTTGCTGAGAAAATGCTTATAACAGTGGGATGACATTACTCATCTTTGTGAGGTGCTAGTTGGAAAGCTACAATGTTATTGCTTAAGACTGTATTTGTTTATAGATGGACGTTTATAACTGCTCTGGGGGATGAAATTTTGTGAAAATATCCACATGTAAAGGTCTCCCCGTTGGCCTACTTACATAGTATAAACATGTTTTCTTGGCATGGGGGCCAGGCTACTGATGCTAAACAAAATGTGACTGTTAAAAAAGATATGCAATAACTCATGATCACAGTTGGCTTTTGTCAGGTTTAATCACTTTGAAGAATAAATTAGTGGTGCTTTGAAAATCTTATGAAATATTCCTTGTAAAAAAGCCAATTAATTTGCATTTTCTAAAGAACAGAATTAAATGATAGCTAATCAAACATAGAATGTAAGTATTATTATTATTATTTAAAAATATATTTTATTGAATTCATAGAAGAAGGGAGAGGGAGAGAGAGATAGAAACATCAATGATGAGAAAGAATTATTGATAGGCTGCCTCTGCATGCCCCACACTGGGGATTGAGCCCACAACCCCGGGCATGTGCCCTGACTGGGAATCAAATTGTGACCTCCCAGTTCATAGGTTGATGCTCAAGTACTGAGCCACGCCAGCCAGGCAGAATTTAAATATTATTAAATGTTAAGAACTACAACCACATGAATACACAAATATACAGCTTACATATGCATATGTTTATTAGATAGCTTCTAAATGATCTAAAAGCCTATTCTACTTATGTTATCAAGCCAAAAACTCTAATTTCACAGCAGTCAATTTGTCAATCTGAAAATGGGGTGAGATGGTGAGAAGAAAAATGAAATGCTAGATATGAGTATGAAAGAAAATCTTGCTATATTATTTCTTAATTGAGATTAGCATGTTGAAGACTTTGAAAGATACTTTATTTAGGAAAAACAAGTCTTATTTTCCTGGATAGAAAATTTTGGAAACAGCATGTGATACTGTTATTGTTGTAATTAGCATGTTCTTAATATTAATAAGAGAAGAGAGGAGAGGGGAGGCCAGACTTAGAAGCATTGTCATCTGGGCAGTGTCACCGGGAAGCTATAGCTTCACACTCCCCAAGAAACCATTGGTCCATTCCCTGGGGGAAGGAATTGAACAAAGGAGGAGATTAGCACATGCACAGTGAAGGTGGGGTGACATAGAGAAGGTGCTTGCCTGTGAATCTAGCCAGGGAAAAAGATCATTGGCTAGAAGGGTGAAGCTGCTGCAAATGTGCAAAATCTTAGAAGGTTAAAGTTCCCAAACAAAGAGTTCCCTTCTCTTCCTCTTGCCTTTTGGTTCCCTCTCACTCTCTCTTGCTCTGTGACCTCTGTGCTCATCTCCATAGCTATGCGGCCTTAAGCAGCCACATGGCCCAGGGCCAGGCAGACTCCACATGCAGGATGCTGGACTGGACTGTGGAGCAGAGCCTCTGGGTATGGTCTTAATTCTAGCCCTGCTTTAGACAAGATTGGACTTTTTCCATGGTAGAACAGAGGGAAATGGGACATTGGAAACCCAGAGGTTTAATTCCAGGGAAATAAAGATTACTCATCTTCCTGTGTGAGTCTCAGGAAAATCCTTTCCTTGCAACATCACAAGAATGCCACTTCCACCGGTAACAGATGGGGACACAGATGGTGTTTCACCAATAGCATTATGACTGTGTTAATAGGAGTGTCATATTAAATACTGTAGGCTTTTTTGCATTACTGAGATTAAAAAGATTCCATAACCAGTGGGTCAAAATCTTGGTTTTTAATAAAAAAAAATTAAATAAGAGGGAGAAGACCACCAACTAATGAGTTGGCTGGACCTATGTGGATAGTATGTTGAAAGGCCATTATAGAAAACCTGAACTGCCTGGTCAGAACTTAGAACTGTTTTGATCCCAAACTAATTTTACTTGAGTGAAAAAAGTAAGATTTTTCCTTCTTGTAACAATTTCAAAAAGAATGAAATAGAGGGAAAAAGTGGGCTCATCAAATGAAAGGCAAATAATGTGATTAAAAATACACACATGCACACACATACACACGACATTAGTCCCTCAAGAGAGGGTAGAAAAAGTAATGGAAAGGGTATAAAAAAGAGGAAAACATTAGCAATCTGCTGGAGGCTAATTCCAGCAGGTCATAAATGCAAGATGTTTATCAAAAGGTTGATGAACCTTGGGGCTTCAGCAGGGCTGAAGATCTGCATGTTATTGCCTGCTGCCAGACAGCTGAGGGCAGTTCCTTCAACCTGATAATCTTTTACTGTTTACCAAACCTTACCTTAGATATGCATGTCTGCTTTGCTATAGGGCAAAGTGTGGGAATAAAAAGCCCTGGTCTGGAGATTTGGAGAGCTTAGTCACTAGAACTAAGTTTCCGTCTGGCTTTTCCCCAAGCCTTCCAAATTCATATTTCTTCTCTAGCCTCTTCATTCATTTATGCACAGCCCCTTTTCCAGATTCCTGAACCCTAGTAAATGCTGAGAAAGACCCCAGCCACAATCCTCATTTTTGTTTTTTAAAAAATGTATTTTTAAATTACTGCAGAAAAATTTTCTTTACTAATTTTTAAATGGAGTAAGTTAATACATGATGGTATATGAGCTATTTTAAAAACATTTAGAGTAACGATCAATGAAGACCTTCTTTAGTTTGGAGACTTTTGTTTATGCATGAGGCATTTTCTTCTTAATAAACAACTTTGGTGCTTCTTTGATACATTCTAGAAGATCTGATATAATTACAACAATCCAATGTAAGATTTTTAAAAATGCTTCTTAACTGTATAGCTACTGAACAACCTGAAGTAACTCGATGGAGTTATAATGCCAAGATTCATTTGCAATGATAACCACCATTACTACTTGGAGCATTTGTTGAGACGATGAGGCTGCATCCTTTTTTGAGAGCAAATTGACTGAGTGTAAGTGCCTCCTGAATATACTGTAGGACACCCTGTTTTGACATTATTTCCTCACTCTTTTCCCTGAAGTGATGACAGCTGTACCAAAATCCAGTGCTCAGGATTTCCATTGCAGTATCCATATTTTTAAACCAAATCTTTGATTGTCTGCGCTGCACGACTATTCTGCCAAAACACAGGAGGGCAGCATCATGCTAGGAGAGGACATTTTACCAAGGATTTTGCTTAGCTTGTGTCCAGGGCTTCTGATCTCTTTGGGTTGTTTCTTTTGTGACTGCTTTCCCCATGAGATCTTCACCCAAGGCAGCCAAGTAGGTACCAGAATAAAAAACTTTTCCCATTAAAATGACTTTTTCTGAAAATAGAGCCTAGTCTGGGTGAGATACTATTTTAGCATCTTATTAAAAGCCAAAGGTTGTATAAACCTCCTTCTGTTTAATACGTGGTACATTTCTACTATTTTTTCATTCTTTTTAATTTGTCTCTATTTGCCATAGCCTTTTAAAGCAGAATGTGACGAGAGCACTGGACTTCTATTCATAAAACTTGCTCTGAGTTACTTTCAAACGGCTTTACAACATGCCTAGATAGCGTATATTTCTGCTATGCTACACAATCCTTTTCTTTGGAGACAAACCCTAGGGACAGTTACTACCATCGTGTTGGTCAGCTTAGCATACTAACTTCTAGAGGCCATACATGCATTTGATAACTATAGGGGATGTTAGGCTTAAAAAATAGATCTTAGGAGATGAGGGTTGTTTTAACCACGCATCTCAGAACACTTTAGCAACAAAGATTTGGTCAACTTAGGAATATGCTTGAGAGAAAAACACTTCAGACCACAAAACTAACAAACATTAGGCTACATGTATCTTACAACAAAGATAACCCCACTCTGTTAAAACAGGCCAACATGGAACTAGGAAAGAAAAATGAGCCCGGCTTCAGTGCCTGAAGTATCACAGTCTCATACACATAGAGGGGGAAAGGAACCTGGTCTTCCCTTTAAGTAGTTGCCATGCCATATACATTTTTAAAATGTTAACAAAAATAAAGGAAAAAGCCCTTGAAAATATATTATCCAAGGGAATGAAGGAAAAGAATTGAACACGTGTGTAGGTGTTCTCCAGGTAAGCTTTGTCTACTTCTTCCATGCGTGAGGTGTAGTCGTCTCCTTCCAGGGGCAGCATCTTTTTGGTCACAGTAGCACATCTCTCATCAGCAGGGAGGTCATCTTCATTGATACCAAGACCAAGTTTGATCATCCTGTAGATCCTGTTAGTGTGTATCTGGGGGTCTTCCAGACTGAAGCCAGAGGACAGGAGCACAGTCTCATAGAGCAGGATGATCAGATCCTTCACAGACTTGTCATTCTTGTCTGCCTCTTCTGCCTTAAGGTCTCAATGATGGAATAGTCTGGGTTTATCTCCAGGTGTTTCTTTGCTGCCATGTGACCCCTTGTTGAGTTGTCTCTCAGAGCTTGAGCCTTCATGATTCTCTCCATGTTTGCTGTACAGCCATGTGCTTGTGACAAGGTAGCATGGAGATGTCACCAATCGGTTTGATACGACCACCTTTTCTACTTTTTTCTCCAAGGTGTCCTTCATGATTTTGCACAGGCTTTCAAACTTGTTTTTTTTCTCTTCCTGTTTCTTTTTCTCTTCTTCATCTTCTGGAAGTTCCAAGCCCATTTTGGTGACTGACACTAAGGTCTTCCCCTCAGACTCCTTCAGCTGCTGCACACAGTACTCATCAATAGCCTCGATCATATAGATCGCTTCTAGGTCATGCTTCCGAATACACTCCACGAAGGCCGAGTTAGCGACCTGTGATGAGTTGGTCTCCCCTGTGATGTAGTAGATGTGCTTCTGGTTCTCCTTCATTCTTATGCAGTAGGCCTTGAGGGAGACCATCTCATCACCAGAAGCAGATGTGTACTATCTTAATAGCTCAGAAAGCTTCTTCTGATTTTGAGAATCTTCATGAATTCCAAGCTTAATATTTTTAGAGAACTGCTCATAAAGCTTTTTGTAGTTCTCCTTATCTTCTGCCAGTTCTAAGCATTTTTGATCAAATTCTTTCTGATAACTTTCAAAATTTTGCTTTGTTGCAACATCTCCTGGGAAATATTTAGAGAGAGATCTTCAGAGTCTACCATACCTCTAATGAAGTTCAGGTATTCAGGGATCAGCTCCTCACAGTTATCCAGGATGAAAATTCTGTGAACATACAACTTAATGTTGTTCTTTTTCTTTCTGTTTTCAAACAGGTCAAAGGGAGCACATCTTGGGACAAAAAGAAGGGCTCTGAATTCCAACTGTCCTTCAACTGAAAAATGCTTCACTGCCAAGTGATCTTCCCAGTCATTAGTCAGGCTCTTGTAGAATTCCCCATATTCTTCATTAGTAATGTCATCGGGATTTCTGGTCCAAATAGGCTTTGTTTTGTTCAGTCTTCTTGATCTTCTTTCTCTTCTTGTTACCATCCTTCTTTTCTTCTTCCTCATTGTCAGAACCAACATCTTCAATTTCAGGCTTGTCTTTGGACTCCTTTTCTTCTTTTTCTTCTGCCTCATCATCACTGACTTCTTTTTTTAAAATATTTTTATTGATTTTTTACAGAGAGGAAGGGAGAGGGATAGAGAGTTAGAAACATCTATGAGAGAGAAACATCGACCAGCTGCCTCCTGCACACCTCCTACTGGGGATGTGCCTGCAACCGAGGTATATGCCCTTGACCGGAATCGAACCTGGGACCTTTCAGTCCACAGGCCGATGCTCTATCCACCCAGCCAAACCGGTTTTGGCATCACTGACTTCTTTATCATGCTCCTTCTCCACAAAGAGAGTAATGGGGTAGCCAATAAATTGAGAGTGTTTCTTCATGATTTCTTTGATCCTTCTCTCCTCCAAGTACTCCGTCTGATCCTCTTTCAGGTGCAGGATAATCTTTGTCTCCATGACCCATGGGTTCCCTATGTCAATCCTAACTGTGAAGGATCCTCCTGCAGAAGACTCCTAGGCATACTGTTCATCATCATAGTGTTTGGTGGTCACAGTCACTTTCTCAGCAACCAAGTAGGCTGAATAGAACCCGACACCAAATTGGCCAATCATAGAGATATCTGCACCAGCCTGCAAAGCTTGCATGAACGCTTTGGTCCCAGACTTGGCAATAGTACCCAGGTTATTGATCAAATTGGCCTTGGTCATTCCAATTCCAGTATCCACAATAGTGAGGATTTGGTCTTGCTTATTTGGAATGAGATTGATATGCAGCTCTTTCCCAGAGTCTAGTTTACTGGGATCTGTCAAACTTTCATATCTGATCTTGTCCAGAGCATTGGATGAGATTGAAATAAGCTCCCTCATAAAGATCTTTTTATTTGAGTAGAAAGTATTGATGATCAATGACATCAACTGGGCAATTTCTGCCTGGAAGGCAAACGTCTCCACTTCCTCCTCCTCTATCGGTTGGTCATAGGTCTGGGTTTCCTCAGGAATCTTGGCTTAAGGGTCCAAAAAGGCTCCACAGCAACACCACAGAAGGATGCAGAATCCCCTTTCTACTATTTAGCTCAGAATAGTCTAACTCTGAAACATAAATATTTAGATACTGTGCTTTATAATGTGGACAAAAAAAGGGGCTGTATGGAAAGTAACCTCACAGGGTGACCTAATCAAAAATTCCCAACTGGTTAGGTTATGGTAGGTAGGAATACCTCAGGCATATAACTTCTTTAGTAAAAGGTTATCTTTGCCTTAAGCAAGTCCTGTCCACTGGTTTTGTGCATTTAGGTTAATACATCCTTGAAATGCCTTTCTTCAGACCCCTTCTTCTAAATGGTGACAACTCTTAAGAGGGCTTGTAGTATAAAAATTATGTCAACCCCAATAAATTCAATAAAAAGGGAAATAAAAGGAGACAGCATGTAATCTTAACTGTTTTGTAATTCCAACTCACCTTGCTTTCTCCCACTTTATGTAATCTTCCTTTTGCTCCCTCCTTAATTCCAGATGTGTAAAAGAAGTTGCAAATTGTCAGTTTGTTCAGATCTTTCTTGCAGAGGTATCCTTTATTTCATTCGAATAAATTTTTATAAACATTTTCTACCCGTTTGGATATTCCTTTGGTCTACAATAATAAGACATATATATTTGATCTTACACACAGAACTCCTAAAACCCTTGGGGTTTCCTAAGTAATAAAAGCAATAAAGACATCTTTTGTTATATTAATGAGGTGACTTTTGGAAAGCATGTAGGATGGGGGCTGGTTACTAGGAGAACCAAACATGTGACTAGAAGGTTGGGACTTTTGTCCCACTCCCCTGACCTCCTGGAAAGGAAGAGAGGCTGGATGTAGAGTTCAATCAACAGTGGCCAATGATTTAATCAATCATTACTATGTAATAAACCTCCAGAAAAACCATAAAGAGGTTCTCAGAGCTTCCAGGTTGGTGAACACGTGGAGAGTAAGGAAGAGTGACACACCTGAGAGGGCATGAAAACTCCCCACCTTTTCTCCTTATCTTGCCTTAGGCATCTCTGCCATCTGGCTACCTGAGACCTATTAACTAAAACGTTTTTCTGAATTCTGTGCAAATTCACTGAATCCAAGGAAAAGGCCATTGGAATTTCTGAACCAGTCAGAAGCATAGGTAACAACTTGTTCTATCAATGGACATCTGAAGTGGGGGCGTAGGGGACAGTCTTATACACTGAACACTCAACCAGTGATGTTTGATATATCTTCAGGTAGATAGTTGTCAGAATTGAGTTAAGTTATAGGACACTCAGCTGGTATCAGAGGATTGGTTGTTGGTGGGGGGATACTCCCTATTCCACATTGGGATTAAGTCCAGGAATTCAAAAAGAAATAGGAAAGATACTAGACATAGAATATACTATCATTATTCTGTCCTTGGTTAAAATTTCTCATCTTTAAAAGACATTGTGGTCTGGCTGGCATGGCTCAGTGGTTGAGCATTGACCTATCAATCAGGAGGTCACAGTTCAATCCCAATCAAGGTTCTTGTCTGGGTTGCAGCCTCGATCCCGAGTGTCGGGCATGCAGGAGCAGCTGATCAATTATTCTCTCATTATTGTTGTTTCTCTCTCTCTTTCTCTCCCTTCCTCTCTGAAATCAATAAAATATATTTAAAAAAAGACATTGTGAAACTATGATTAAAATATTAATGAAATAATGTATGAAAATCATGAGTAAGTCTTTTCTCTAATTTGTGAGTTTGAATGATGAGAAGGCAACAGATGATATCCACATGCCATGGCTGTTGAGCATTTGTTAATAAACCTAGGGTATCTGGAAATTATTACTGCAGGTGTTAGAGCTTTGGAGAAAAGACCAACTACAAGAACTCTGATTCTGTTCTTAGATTGCAAGGAAGCAGAAACTTAGGGAATTCAGCTTTCATTTGGCCTGTTTTCCATGCTGAGGAAGGAGGTTCCTTCTTCAGATAGAATTGAAAACCCCTTGGCCTAAAGAAAATAGTTTCCACATTCATTCAGGCACACACTCTAATTAGCATCTGACAAAAAGATGCTCACCTGGTGAGCACATGATAAAAGCTTCTATTAACATAATTCATCCCACCCTGGATACTTCCAAATTTGTTTTAAACATATTTTGTTGAATTGAAGGCACCAATGGTTCTAAGATTATTTAATGCATGAGATAGAAGAAAGTGACATAATGCTAAGGCCTTAGGGTCCTAAGACCCTAAAGTGCATCTCTATGTCAGAGAAAATGTGCATCTTCAAAAAGAAGAAATACAGTTTGCTAACCTCCTCTGCACCTGAATCCAAGTCCTTCCTAGGTTGGGGAGGCTTAAACCTCATCAAAGCCTTAAATGAGCTACAAAATTGAAATGAACGTTGCTGGGGCTGACCAGTAAACCCTGCGTGATGGATAAATGGATTATTCTGACACATTTGCTGTGATAGAGAGGCTAAGGGAAAGCCTGGCCAAAGGGACCAGGCAGCCCCGATTGCCTGCCTTGTTAGGCTTATATTGCAGTTTTATCTTTTAGATACAATCAGGAGGGTGAGTAATCTTGGGAGGACACATGTGTTTGCATTGTCCTCAAGGCAAGGGCACCCAAAGATTAGGCATGAGGATTCCAGTAAACTCCCGGGGGTCTGCACATGCACAGGCTTGTTTGGAAAGGTCAAGGAATAATTAGGGGCACCACCTTCGACACTCCCCTAAGTCAGAATTCCGATAAACAGGGCAGGCGGCCTTCCACACACTTCCCTTTTCTCAAGATGTCCTCCTTACAAACTTTCTAACCAAGTCTCACGTGCTCCCCAAAGGATATAGCCACCGAAGAAAGTAGAATTACTAGAATGTTTAACAAAGAAAAGATTCCAGGCAGCCTCGGGGATTTAAGGGAGAAATAGTAGTTTATTTCTTGAGCTTTACAAATTGAGTTCAGTCTTGTGCTTTACAATGGATGTTTTAGAGGTATTATCTTCCTCTCCACCTACCCCAGTCTGTAGGAATCAGGTCACACAGGGAAGTTGCTATGCTATGGGGACCTCCATTTCCCTTCCTTGGCCTTGGATGAGAGTATGTAATTTTATCATGGCAACTCTTCCTCCCCACCTTGAACATTTTGTCTTATAATAAAATTTGTTCTTTCTGATAAGATGTAAAAGATTTTAACAATTCTTTCCCTAGGCCCTTTCTAAGAGTTCTCCATGGGAGAGAGTATCTAGTTCCCCAGGTTTCCCAATTTGGTATCTACACCGGGTTTCAATCTTCCTTGGTGATATCTGCATCTGGAAGAAAGCTGCTTCCACTCTCCTGATCAATATTATTTATTTAACAATTATGTTTTGAGTGCATTCTATGTTCTGAGCATGATTATATTATGAATCATGACATATTGAACATTACTATTGCAAATATTAAGAATTAACTCTATTTGAGGAAAGATGTGAAGAAAGCATGGGAGTGAGCCATGTGGATTTCTGATGGAAAAGTGTCCCTGAGAGGGAATAGCAAAGGCACAGGCCTTGCAGCGGGAACATGCAGTGTGTTTGTGGGATAGGGCCATGAGGAATAGGCTGCAGTGGCTGGAGTAGAGTGAGCAGGCAGATACTGGTAGGAGTTAAGATCAGAGATGTTAGGAGAGGGTAGGCCAATATATAAAATTTTGGTGTTTACTCTGAGTGAGATGGAAAGGCACTGAAGGAATTTGTACAAAAGAGTAACATACTCTAGTTTTATTTGAAAAGGATCTCTTACATGTAGAGGCAAAACAAAACAAAACAAAACTATAACATGAAAGGGTGGAGGCAATGAGACCACTTAGCAGGCTAGTGCAATAATCAAAGAGAGAGGTTGTGGTGGCTTCTGCTGGTAGAGGTGGTAAGAGAGGGTCAGGTCCAGGACATATTTTGTAGGGAGAGCTGCCAAGTTTAGATTGGCTGTGGGAGAGAGAATGAAGAAGGACAATTCAATGAAGTTTGGCCTGAGTAGCCTGAACAATAAAATTGCCATTGACTGAGATGGAAAAGCAGTGTAGGCAGAGCAGTTTGAGGGGGAGAATTACAAGATAGTTCAGTTTTGAACATTAACTTGGAGATGTCTAATTGACATTCAAATGGAGTTTTCTGCTGTTTAATGCCAAATGAGAATCTTACAGAAAGGCTAATATGTAGAGTATAAGGTTTATTAGTCTAAGTAGTCTTCCATTTGTCATGTTCTACATATTTATGGAGTGCAAGAGAGTGAGCTTGACACTAGATACCTTTCACCATGTATGTAGGATATGAGACTGACTTTTGGTGATGGCTTTGTGAATTAGAATGAGTCACGAATACTGATTATACAAGTCATTTATTTCATCCTATTGTCCATCAAAGGAACACACACATAATAATCATTCATTGCTTTTGATTAATAGTAGTTGCTTGTCCATTCAATCTATGGTACTTTGTTATGGCAGCCCTAGAAAATTAATACTGTAATAATAAATCTAAAAAATACTTAAAAAATAGTAGATGCTTGTTTGTCTAATCTTGTTAATACCTATTTTCTAGTATTTCCACTCTTTTCCATTTTTACCAGTTATTCTGAATTATGTTGAGTTGTTAATTCCATGTAAGTGTTTGGTTTCTTCAAGTTTTGTTTTACATTTAAATGTATGAATGCATATTAATTTATTTTTATGTTACTTGAATTGCTTTACTTTTAGAAAAATAGACTGTTTGATCAGATCATATGCTGTTCCAAGCCTAGGAAACTCTTGGAACATTTAGCTTTCTCTCCACAACTTCCTTTGTGACAGAATCTAACTTGTAGATATAGTGCCAAGGGGACAATAAAGTATAGGCCTTTTAAGTATAAGCAAGGAATCTATAGCAGACATAAAAATAATGGAATGTCATCTAGTAAGAGTCCAGGCAAATGTGTTAGAGCTCATTCACATTTATGATTGTTCAATCCCAGGATGAGAAAGGAGAGCATTTATTAAGAATGTATAATTTTTAAAGCCCTAATTTTGACCCACATTCTTTTGAAGGTTATGTATTAAACCTTAATAAAATTCTAGTTTGACAACTGGAATTACCTACTTTGTTAGCATTCTTGAATTGTCATGTAATTTGCATTTTAAAATTTGTTGTTTTTCCAAGATTCTCTTTATTAATTCTGTTTATAATAAAAAGTGCCCTTGTTTTCTATTCAGTTCCCTTCTTAATAGTTCTAACAATGTATTTGGTAAAGATAAAAAGTAAAATGTTAGGAAGCAAAATGACATAAGTATATGAAACATGGAAAATTGATTGTAACTAAGAATTCTGGCAGTATTTGGTCTTTGGAAATGAGACCTTCCAAGAGTGTTAAAAAAAATCTTTTTAAATTAATAGTATGTAAGCTTATTGAATCCATACAGTAATCTGTGATGTAGGTACAATTACAATCACCATTTTGCAGTTTTTAAAGTTTCCAAAGTCATAAAACTTCTACAATGTGCAATGGCCAGTGTGGCTCAGTTGGTTGGGTAATGTCCTATGCACCAAAAGGTTGCTGGATTGATTCCCAGTCAGGGCACATACCCAAGTTTTACTCGGGTTTTGGGCTCAATCCCTGGTAGGGGACATGCAGGAGGCAGCTGATCAATGTCTCACTCTCACATCAAAGTTTCTCTCTTTCTCTCCCTCTCCCTTACCCTCTCTCTAAAAATCAATAAAAAACACCAAACTTCTAAAATGAGATTTTAATATCAGATCCTTGAATTTATGGCAGCCATCATTAAGATCACATGTTTTCACTTGGCTCCAGAGTGTTAAATTTCACTGAGCAGGTATTGGCAAAAATTGAGAGCTATTAAATTTATTCTTATTTCCCACAAAGAACTTTATTAAAATTGCTTTCGATATTTAGAAAATAGGAAATTTAAGGTTATTAAGAATCAAAGAAGAGATCACAAGAATGGCATGGTAGATATACTATTGCACTGCTGGTGGGAATGCAGACTGGTGCAGCCACTGTGGAGAACAGTATGGCATTTCCTCAAAAAATTAAAAATGAAACTTCTATTTGACCCAGTAATCCCACTTCTAGGAATATATTACAAGAAAACAGAAAGAATATATGCACCCTATGTTCATAGCAGCACAATCAGAAAGAATATATGCACCCTATTTTCATAGCAGCACAATTTACAATAGCCAAGATTTGGAAACAGCCTAAGTGCCCATCAGCAGATGAGTGGATTAGAAAACTGTGGTACATCTACACAGTGGAATACTACACTGCTGTTAAAAAGGAATTCTTTCCATTTGCAACAGCATGGATGGATCTGGAGAGCATTACGCTAAGCGAAATAAGCCAGTCAGAGAAAGATAAATATCACATGATCTCACTCATTTGCGGAATATAATGAACATCATAAACTGATGAACAAAAATAGATACAGAGACAAAGCAGCATTGAACAGACTGTCAAACTTCAGCAGGAAGGCAGGGGAGGGTTGGGGGAGGTAAGAAATCAATCAAAGGACTTGTATGGATGCATATAAGGGTAACCAATGGACATAGATACTGGAGGGGTGGTGGTAAGGGCATGTACCTGGGGGTGAGGGGTGGAGGAGGCCGGGGGAAAGTCAATGGAGGGAAAAGAGACATATGTACTAGTACTTCTATTTGTAATACTTTAAACAATAAAAAAATTCCCTATGGAGATGCAGATCTAAATGTGTTAATAGATCCATTTTTTAAAAAAGTATAATTTGCTCTGCATACTTTCACTTAAGGTAGGAGATGATAGAAATGATTGTGTTCATCTCTACTTTATGTGTGATGCTCTTTTATTCATTTGCTCTGTATTGGACCTGCAGATTTTCTCAGTTCCAATTACTCTCTTGCCCTCCTGCTTGCTGCTGCAGTTACAGCATCTGCACCTCTTGTACTGAAGCACCACTGACTACACCCATGGAGACTCTGGTTCCTGACACCACATCCAGATTCCAGTGAAGCGTGGGACAGGAGCCCAAGACCTGGTTTCTTCAGCAGCTGACTCGGAGGCACTGTGCAAAGATTAATCCTTGGCACACGTTTGAACCAGTGAGATTCCAGAGATGGGAAACTGGCAGGTTAATTTCTTTCCCTTCCTCTACCTGATGGACTCTCCCAAGGCACAATGATTTTATGGAAGCTGGAAACATTCTTCATGATAAGAAATCAACCTTCATTTTCTTTAAAGCTATGGGTGGCTCAGCAGTTTATTCCTTGCATTTGTTTTTGCTCTCTTTCCCTTACTCCCACATTCTTGATGTTCTGGGATTGAATGATCTAATAAAATATTAGTAGATAAGCTTTGCTGCATGGTCTTTTTATGGGGTAACTCAAGCGAAGATTCATTTATTCATTCAGCAAATATAGTGTGTCCCAAAAACATGTATACACACTTTAACAGCTGATAGTTCAATTGATGTTCTTTTCCCCCCCACAACCATACTAAGCTTTGAACAAAGGAAATTAATCCTGCTACCCAGCTCACCTGCCAGCTGATTGAAAAGCCCTAGCAAGCCCAGTCAAGACCAGCTGGAACCTGTTCATAGTAGCAGAACTGTCCAAGAGAGTGACTTTATGGTAGTTGTAAAAATGACATTTATGTTCATTTATCAGAACTGACTAATATATAAAAAAGTATAAAAATCATACCACCCACAGCTACATATCTCTTTATATTTAATTTATAGTTATGCATAGATATTTCAAACCATTTATTATATAAAATAATGACTATAAATTTGAAAATGTAAATATTGCCCGTTCACATGTTAAGAAATGATTTTATTCAAACTCTTCAGGTGTGTATTTGATATTAATAATTTTTTTCATTGTTAGAGTCGCTTTCTGAGTTGTCTAACAGTTGTCCAGAGAACATTATCTTGACTTCAAGGTTATTTGAGATGCAGCATTCTGTGAAGCCTGCCTAATGCTGCCACTGGAGGCTTTTTAAAAGTGCTAAATACATATTTCTATATTATTAGGAAAATTGTTTCTTTACCCTGTAGATGTATACTTGTAAATTCAAAAATGTTGCTACTAAGTTTTTTTTAAGGAAAACATTGATTGAATAATGAATAATTTTTGTAAAACATGTGAATATATTAAAAAAATGATACAAAGAACAATTAACTTAAGACATAAAACATTACCTTTATCTTTGAACATTGTGTCTGATCTTCCTCCCCAATCTCTTACTTCCTTCTTCATTCTCAGAGATAACTAACATTGTGAATTTGTTTTCCCCCCACATTTCTTCTTAAACTTGTTTTGGTTTTTTGTTTATTTATTTCTATCTCAGGAACATTATTCTTGAGATTTGCCTTTGATATAGTATGTACCTACAATTCATCAATTCATTCATTTACATTGATGTCTTGTATTCCGTTACACAAAAACAATGTTATACAGTATATTAATCTGGAAAGTAATGTTAATTCCTGTCACAATCTCATCACAGCTGCTAAATATAATACCAGGTTATTTGTCTCTCATTTCATATTCTGATCTGGACCAGTTTGTGAAGGTGTGTAGGGAGGAGTGTGAGGAGTGTCTGCCCCATGTAGTCATTCAAAGGTCAATCACAATTTATCTCGAGGCTCCTTCATACTCTGCATAGCTTGAAAGTTACACCTGTGCCATCAATTATCAGAGAAAGAAAAAAGGAGTGTAGAGAAGGCCTAGTTGCTTTTAACTGCTCAAAAAATACAACTTCTATTCCAGCCGTGGGCAAACTATGGCCCGTTTGAAATGAATAAAACTATTGAAAAAAAAGACCGTACCCTTTTATGTAATGATGTTTACTTTGAATTTATATTAGTTCACACAAACACTCCATCCATGCTTTTGTTCCGGCCCTCCGGTCCAGTTTAAGAACCCATTGTGGCCCTCGAGTCAAAAAGTTTGCCCACCCCTGTCACTCTCTCTAATGAGAAGTACTAACAGGTCTGATTTTGATGTAAGGAGACTTGAAAATAAGTTTTTTTTTCCCCTTTTCCTTCAAAGGAGAAAAAGTTTTTTAATGAACATACAGGGTGGAGCAAAAGTCGGTTTACAGTTGTTCATATGGAAAATAATACAATAATTAAAAAATACAAGAAAAAAAAGTCTGTTTTACAACTTAAACCTACTTTGCACCACCCTCTATAGCATTATTTCTTCTAGTCACGAGATGTATATTTTATTTTTAATCTCACACACTCTTTCCAACAGATGCAATCTAAGGTTCTATCTAAGTCAAAAATTCACATCTTATTCTGTCTTCTTCATAAGGCCACGTCTTAAAGGGCTTGATCCCTCAACAACTTTCTTTATGTCATGCCTTCCTGTTTCTGGACGTGATCAGATTTTCCAGTTCTTCAAGGCCCAAAATTTGTTGATTTTATCTATGCCCTTGCAAATGAGCAAATTCTGTCCTGGGCTTGTTTATTTCTCATAATAGTTAGACGCCCTCCTATAATGGTAGCCAACACACACTCTTCTTTTATTTTCTCCAACCACTTTCTACTATGTGTAACTTTCTTCAACACCCAACATCCAGTTACTCAGCTAATGGCGTATATTTAAGGATTTGTTAAGGTAACATCTTATTTCAAAGTACAAATTACTATTAGTCAGAATAAGCTAATTGTTGCCCGCCCAAAAATCAATGTGAAAATTTCAGTGGGTTAATATGCTTATGTTTACTTGCATCTCAGTCTAATTGGATGTTTGGTAATAAAGGAGATCAGTTTCTTATTTCTGTGGCATTGACATCTCCAACATGTGGCACATGTAGAATGGGAAGAGAATGTGGAAGATTGCATGTGAGCTATTGACCATTTTTTATCATTTCCATCCACAATGCCTATATAGTATAAAAGATTTAAAGTGATAAATATCAGATATTTCCCTCTGCTTACTTGCTTGTTCCAAGATTTCTGCAGGAAACATTATATCCCTTTTATATAAAGGAAAAAAAGTATGATTGAATAATATGCCTTAGAAATGAAGGAATGAATTTTACCATGGGAGCTAAACATTAAATACTAAACTGGTTAGAAAGCTGCATCTGTAAAAAGCTTTTGATTATTTGGATATTTTAGGTAAAAAGTTCATGTAGCTCTTCACTATGGCAGATGTTGACCTCTGATTGAGCCCAGGCTTTAAAGAGATACTTTGGGAGATATGTAACAGCGATAATGCCTTTTACTATCTTCATGTTCTGGCTTTGAATACCAGATGTTCAGCTACTTTTTGCTCTGTGCATTCTTGAATCTTTTGTTTCTTAGGGAAACTTCACACTTGGTTCAATAAAGTCTTCATTTCAATTAAAAATTAATTAATGCCCATTGAGAGTTTATGCTAGTAGGAGTTAAAGGAGAAGCTTAGGACATGAATGCCATTGTAGGTGGGATGGGAAGTAAGAAAGCAACTAAGTATGAAAAAATCCTATGGGAAAATTAGCATTTAAGTGGACAGCTACAGGTGTAGAATTCTGTTTTAGTAGTTTAAAATATGTGCCCTGATTCTCCATTTCCATTTGGCTCCACATCTCTCAAAAATTTAATTTTTATTGTCAACATACAAAAATTTGTAACCCCATTCAGTGACATCAGAAATCAGCTTACACTTTGGCAGGCACTGAGCACATGTTGTTGTTCTTAGCATTGGTCAGTGTGGACATTGTCCTTTGTGACGACTTCTTATCAGAGAGTATAGCTAAAGCCGGAAATAATCTGATATATTTATATTTTATAGGAATGTGGGAGGATGCAAAAGACCTTGAACATGTAATTAGAATATGCCCCAATCTCACTTCATTTCTTCTGAGGGAGCTGTGCTTGTCTTGTTATCTGGGGGAGACTTGGACCCAGATCTAAACTCAGAAAAAAAAGCTGCAGCTACAGGAAATGGGAGGCAGTCTAGGAGTCAGAAAACTCTCCAGATGGTGGACATTTTACACTTAATAAATACTTTTGTTTCAAATAATTATTAGAAGTGCTAAGCTAACTCTAATGCGGATTTTGCATATATATGGATTTTAAGTTAAGATGAATATTACTCTTTTTATAATGTCAATTATATCTGAGTAAGATAAAATAACAAATGTGGGAATAAATCATGAGAAATTTTATAGTAAGGCAGATGCATGTAAATGAAGCCTTTTATGTGAGTATAAATTTCTCACTGAGACTGGGAACAAGACAGATGGCTCTGATTCTGACTGTAGTTTTACAAAGGCTTACCCATCTATTAAGAAATTAATGTTACAGGGCATGACTCAAAAACTAAGATTATTTCAGCTAGCTGCATAGATACTGTCTCATAGCTTTATCATTTTTCTTAGGACAATAAAAATGTCTTCAACATTTCTCTCTTTGATATGTGTTACTGAAGCCTATGAATCAGTGGTTCTAGCTTGTTTCTAGATTAAGAACCTTTTGTGCATGTGATGAAAGTTATGCAGTTCCTCTACAGGAGTATGCATAATTATTTTATAGAAAACTAGAGGCCTGGTGCACAAAAATTTGTGCACTCGGGGGTAGGGGGTCCCTCAGCCCGGCCTGTGCCCTCTCGCAGTCTGGGACCCCTCGGGGGATGACCACCTGCTGGCTTAGGCCTGCTTCCCGGGGAATTGGGCCTAAGCTGGCAATCAGACATCCCTCTGGCAGTGGATGTCCACTTGCCAGTGGGGAGCAGACCTAAGCTGCAGTCAGACATCCTTAGCGCTGCTGAGGAGGCAGGAGAGGTTCCCACCACCACCACTGTACTGGCAGCCATCAGCCTGGCTTGTGGCTGAGCAGAGCTCCCCCTATGGGAGCGCACTGACCACCAGGGGGCAGCTCCTGCATTGAGCATCTGCCCCCTGGTGGTCAGTATGTGTCATAGTGACCAGTCATTCCCAATCTTTCTGCTGTTAGGGTCATTTTGCATATTATCCTTTTACTATATAGGATAGAGGCCTGGTGCATGGGTGGGGGCCGGCTGGTTTGCCCTGAAGGGTGTCCCAGATCAGGGTGGGGGTCCCGCTGGGGTGCCTGGCCAGCCTGGGTGAGGGGCTGATGGGTGTTTGCAGCTGGTCACACCCCCTTCAGGGTGGGGGTCCCCACTTGGGTGCCTGGCCAGCCTGGAGGAGGGGCTGATGGCTGTTTTCAGGCTGGCCACATCCCCTTTAGGGTGGGGGTCCCCACTGGGGTGCCTGGCCAGTCTGGGTAAGGGACTGAGGGCCATTTTCAGGCTGGCCGGTGACTGAAGCTCCCAGCCTCTCCTTTTTTTCTTTTTTTTATTCTGGGATTTATTTACCTTCCATAATTGAAACTTTGTTGCCATCACTGGAGCTGAGAGCCGGGCTCCTGCTCGCTCCAGGTCTGAGGCCACGGCCTGCTGAAAGCAGGTATCTGGGGTTTGTTTAGCTTCTATAATTGAAACTTTGTTGCTTTCAGAGCTCAGAGCCTGGCCGCGGCAGGCAGGGAACCTTGGCTTCCTCCATCATTGGAGCAAGCAAGCCTCCTGCTCACTTCAGCTGCGTGGCTGCCGACCGCCATCTTGGTTGGGTTAATTTGCATATCTCGCTGATTAGCCAATGGGAGGTGTAGCGAAGGTAAGGTCAATTACCATGTTTGTCTATTATTAGATAGGACTAGAGGCCCGGTGCACAAAAATTTGTGCACTCGGGGGGGAGGGGGGTCCCTCAGCCCAGCCTGTGCCCTCTCGCAGTGTGGGACCCCTTGGGAGATAACGACCTGCTGGCTTAGCCTGCTCCCGAGTGGCAGAGAGCAGGCCCAATCCCTAGGTGCAGCCCCTGGTCGGGCTCAGAGCAGGGCCGATTGGGGAGTTGGGGCGCCGCCCCATCATGCACAGAGCAGGGAGATTGGGCAATTGTGATGCCACCCTCAGTCACGATCAGGGTAGGGCTTATTGGGGGGTTGGGGCACTGTCCCCTGTCACACTCAAGGCAGGGTCGATGGGGAGGTTGCGGCGCCACCCCCTGTCATGCACAGAGCAGGGCCCATCAGGGGGTTGGGGCGCCGCCACTCTCACACTCAGGGCAGGGCCGATGGGGAGGTTATGGCTCTACTCATCACACACAGAGCAGGGCCCGTGGTTGGGGGGTTGGGGAGCTCCCCCCTATCAGGCACAGAGCAGGGCTGCTCAGGGGATTGGGGCGCCTTCCCCTGTCACGAACAGAGCAGGATGGATAGGGAGGTTGTGGCCCCGCCCCCTGTCACACACAGAGCTGCAGGGCGATCAGGGGGTTTGGGCGCTTCCCCCTGTCATGCTGATCCTGATGCCGGGACGCATATTACCCTTTTACTATATAGGGTAGAGGCCTGGTGCATGGGTGGGGCCGGCTGGTTTGCCCTGAAGGGTGTCCTGGATCAGGATGGGGGTCCCCACTGGGGTGCCTGGCCAGCCTGGGTGAGGGGATGATGGCTGTTTGCAGCTGGTCACACACCATTCAGGGTAGGGTTCCCCACTAGGGTGCCTGGCCAGTCTGGGTGAGGGTCTGAGGGCTGTTTTCAGGCTGGGAGTGACTGAAGTTCCCAACCGCTCCTTTTTTCCTTTTTTTTTTTTTAATTCTGGGCCAGCTTTACCTTGAGGCTTGGCTCCAGCTCTTAGGCCTTGGCTGAAAGTAGGTTTCTGGCCTTTGCATACAATGTTGCGAATCTGCTGGCTGAAGTCCCGCGGTATCTGTTACAATGTTTGAAACTGCAGGCTCAGAGGCCGGCAAGGCAGGCGGGGAAAGTTGGTGTCCTCCGTCACTGAAGCAAGCAAGCCTCATGTCAGTTTCAAGCTGCCTGAAAAAGAATACTCAAATTAATTACAGGAAATATGCATTTCTGTATGCATAAGCTTCCTGGACTTGCTGTAATAAATGACTACAAATTTGTTGACTTAACACCACAAAAATTTATTCTTTTACAGTTGTGGAGGCTAGAAGTCCAAAATCAATGTGTTTGTAGGATTGTGTTTCCTCTGAAGGCTTAGGGAAGAATTCGTCCTTGCCTCTTCCTGGTTTCTGGTGGCTTCCAACAGTTACTGGTGGTCCTTGGCTTATAGCTGCATCACTCTAATTGCTGCCTCCATCTTCACATGCCCTTCTCTGCACTCCCCTGTGTCTTCTCCTTTTCTGTCTTTATATCAAGTCCACACTAATTTGGGATGATTTCATCTCCAGATTCTACCTTAATTAGATCTGCAAAAACCCTTATTCCAAATAAGGTCTGAACATTTTGAGGTTCCAAGTAGACATAATTTTTGGGACTACTATTCAACTCACTATGCTATACCACTGATAAAACAACAAAAACATTTTTATATTCATTGCCTGACATCAGGAGAAAGAAGACACAAATTTTATTATTTTAAAACTCAGAAATTATTCCTATAAATTGGCCTTCATGAGAAGTACGTGAAAATGAGATCACCCATATTTTTTCCTGTAAAAGTTAAAAAATCCAATTAGAAAATAATTCATGCACAAAGGCAAGGGATGTCTGGATAATTCCTGGCACTGACAAACTATGTGCTTATGATTACTGAAATAGAACTTTTCAGTTGAACTCCACTACAACTTCAATTAAAGAGATTATCTAAATCCATTTATTTCATTAAAAACATTCTATGAAAATAGTAACTGAATCTTCAAAGCAATCTTTAAGACTTTATTCACACTATAAAATGTGAATCCTCTTTTTGTTTAAGTAGTCTAGATTGTGTGATTAAGATAGTGCTCTAACCCAGCTGGTGTGGCTCAGTTGTCGAGAGTTGTCCTATCAACCAGGAGATCACAGTTCCATTCCCAGCCAGGGAACGTGCCTGGGTTGCGGGCTCAATCCCCAGTGTGGGGTGTGCAGGAGGTAGCCGATCAATGATTCTCTCTCATCATTGATGTTTCTATCTCTCTCTTCCTCTCCCTTTCTCTCTGAAATCAATAAAAATATATTTTAAAAAAGATAGTGTTCTATTGCAACGACAAAATCGCAAATAAACTAGTTTAAAAACAGGAATTTACTGAATCATGCATATAGCTAAAAATTCGAAGAGGGTGGGATTGTCTTTAAAAACGCATGGATTCAAAGAACGATATTTTTTTCTTGATCTATCTCCAACTCATCTATCCTTCATCACTTGGTTCTCTTTCCATTGGTATGTTTGGCTTCCTACAATAGACAGATTTTCTCCATGTAAAGCAGTGGTTCTCAACCTTGGCTGCATATTAGTAACAAAGAAACAGAATTTCCGGAGGATGAGGCCCAGAAATCAGGATTTTAACAAGATTCCCAGGTGATTCTAATGTGCAGCCAAGGTTGAGAACCATTGATAAGGAAAATGATGGCATAGCCATGGAGATCTTCAGGATTATATCATCCTAGTTTATTGACCTATGGCTGAGTAAAAAGATGGCATTCATTGATACACTGTCATAGAATGATTTTGATTGGCTTGAATTAGGTCACCTGTCAATTTTTTTTGGACCAATTATATATGGTCAAGAAGTTGTTGGGTTGTTTTAGTCAGTTCAGCCTCTATAACAAAGTAACATAGACTGGGTGTCTCCTAAGCAATTGAAACTTATTGCTCATGGTTCTGGAGGCTGAAAGTCTGAGATCAGAGTGCCAGTAGAGTCAAGTTCTGGTGAGGACCCTCTTTCAGGTTGTAGATTGCTGGTTTTTGTATTCTCACATAGGGGAGAACAGAGAACACAAGAAACCTCTCTGGTGACTCTTATAAAGGCACCAATCCCATTTATGGGGGCTTCACCCTCATCATCTCAATTAATCCTAATTACCTGCTAAAGGCCCCACCTCTTAACAGCATCACATAGAAAAACAGAGTTTCAACATATGAATTTTAGGGGGACACAAACATTTGGTGTGTAATAATGGTGTAGCGGGATGTTCTGGCTGGTAGTCTGTAATCACAGAATAGAGTAAAGCTAAATTAGCCATGGTGGGATTCAACACATGAAAATAGTGCCAGTTTTTCACTGAATAAAGTAAAACATTTTTAATGATGAATTTTGTGGAGATTCTCAAAATATTAATAATTAACTTTCCAAATGCATGTCTAAATAACTCTGCTATGTCTTGTTCTTTGTTTGTTTGTTTTTAAAGAGATCCTGAGCTGAAATCACTATGTATCCTCTATCTTAGACATGACTTTTGAAAGTTTTCCTTCTGGCACATTTTAAGACACTGCTGTTAAGAGTGGATTAACTGTGACATTTGGAAATGTCAGAGGTAATTTTGGCTATGCCAGTACTGGGAAATGCATCTCACCTATCCAAAACACTATTTTTTTGAGGGTCTGCATGCTCATGACATTGCCAGACATCTTTGTCTGTTCTAGTGTCAATAGATAAATTTAGCACTGAAGCAATCTGTTCCTTAGAAAGCAATTATCATTAGAAAATGTCACTGCATAAATTGTAGGACAAAAGAAGCAAAGAGATCTGATTAGTGGTTGATTTAGGAGAGGAGAACACCTCCTGAGTAGAGCAGAGTACCAGGAATCAAGAACACATTCCCTGTTTTTCACTTCTGTTGAAGTAATCTTATTAGAGGAACTGGTTTGAACGGTGGAGTGGCTGATAGGATTTTCCAAAATTCCAGAGGTGCTCATTAGGGAGAGAAACACTTATAATGTTTGTTTAAAAATAGTTAGTAGCCAGTATTTTTTAAATGCAATTGATATGTTCTGGAATATATGTGTATGTTGAATTAACTAGTAACTATATTTGTTGACTTCTTCTAAGGATCAGATTCTAAGCCAAGCCCTTTACAAATCTAGTATTATTAAATCTTCATAGCCATCCTACTAATAATTCTCACTGTATATATGTGGAACTCTGAGGCAAGTTTTATGTGTCCCAAGGTCACCTTGATGAAGTGGAAATGAGATTCATACCCATAATTACTTGACTTGACTCGTTTGTCATATCTTAGGCAGGCTTCCTAAATTCTATATAACCCTATATTGGATTCTGTTGTAAAGCAGTCATGTCATTATTCATGTGTAGGTTTGAAGCTCTGGAAAATTAAATTGCACGAAAACATTTGTTAATATAGGTTATACCCATAAATTTTGTCCCTTGATATATTCCAAGAGGTGTAAGGGTCATTCGATATTGGCTCCTTCTTTCTTCAAAGTCTACAGTTCTTTGACTCACGCCTGCACATTTAAATGGAGGAGAGATGAGTTTTGAATGGCCAAATGGAGATGTATTAAAATTTCACAGGATTTAGAAAATTAAAATATAATTACACTTGAATTGTTATCTATCTAAAATTCAAATTTAATGAGACATTTTTTATCTGGCAACCCTAATTTGAGTTCCTCCAACTTAAATCTCTTTGATGTTTGCTTTTGTTCTCCTTGAATTCTATTTTCTTTTATTCAGTAGAGTATTAAATACACTCTATAGAGTATTATTTTTTTCTGATAAAGGAAGACATATTTTCCAGAGTTTCTGAAACTTATTTAACCACGAAGACCTGTTATTAAAGAGCATCTCACAGTCCCAGAATTTCTCAGAAGTCATTTGGAGAATTGCTAACCCAGAATAAGAAAAGGAAGTTTTTGTCCCTGGTTTTAAAGTCATTATTTTTGGGATGCAGACTGCTCTGTTGAACATTTTCCTGCATTACACCTCTCTTCTCACTCTACCCCTGAAAGTGCTACTCTTATTACTGCTTTATTCTATTAAAGATTTTCAAAAAACAGAAACCTTATTTAAATTGGAGTTTGGAGGGCCTATAAAGGAGCTTTCATATCCTACCACTCATCATCAATTACCCCAAACAGACAGAGATGTACTTTTCATCTTCAACAGAAAGTTTTTATTTATTTAATAATATTACATGCAATAAACATTAATATCTCAAGAACAAGATATTTTAAATATAATAATATTACCAAAACTGTACTAACATAGTATAATATCACAAAAGTTGTAGGAAATATTAAAAATCTGCAAATAACAGGATTACTTCTATTATATTCTAAATTTTTTTTTCCTCTGGCTCCATTTTTTTTTAATATATTTTATTGATTTTTTTACAGAGAGGAAGGGAGAGAGATAGAGAGTTAGAAACATCGATGAGAGAGAAACATCAATCAGCTGCCTTCTGCACATCTCCCACCAGGGATGTGCCCGCAACCGAGGTACATGCCCTTGACCGGAATTGAACCTGCGACCCTTCAGTCTGCAGGCCGAAGCTCTATCCACTGAGCCAAACCGGTTTTGGCTCTGGCTCTATTTTTGCTCATCAGTTTATGTTGTTCATTATATTCCACAAATAAGTGAGATCATGTGATATTTATCTTTCTCTGACTGGCTTATTTCACTTAGCATAATGCTCTCCAGTTCCATCCATGCTGTTGCAAATGGTAAGAGTTCCTTCTTTTTACAGCAGCATTGTATTCCATTGAGTCAGTGCACCAGTTTTTTAATCCACCCAATTGCTGATGGGCATTTATGCTATTTCGAAATCTTAGCTATTGTAAATTGTGCTGCTATGAACATAGGGTGCATCTATCCTTTCTGATTGGTGTTTCTGTTTTCTTTGGATATAGTCCTAGAAGTGGGATCACTGGGTCAAATGGGAGTTCCATTTCCAATTTTTTGAGGAAACTCCAGACTGTTCTCCACAGTGGCTGCACCAGTCTGCATTCCCACTAGCAGTGCAAGAGGGTTCCCTTTTCTCCACATCCTTGCCAGCACTTGTCCTTTGTTGATTTGTTGATGATAGCCATTCTGACAGGTGTGAGATGGTACCTCATTGTTGTTTTGATTTGCATCTCTCAGATGATTAGTGACTTTGAGCATGTTTTCATATGTCTCTTGGCCTTCTGTATGTCCTCTTTTGAAAGGTGTCTATTTAGATACTTTGCCCATTTTTTGATTAGATTGTTTATCTTCCTTTTGTTAAGTTGTATGAGTTCCCTATAAATTTTGGAGATTAGGCCCTTATCAGATATGACATTGGCAAATATGTTTTCCCACGCAGTGGGTTTTCTCGTTGTTTTGTTGATGGTTTCTTTTGCTGTGCAAAAGCTTTTTATTTTGATGTAGTCCCATTTGTTTATTTTCTCTTTAGTTTCCAATGCCCTAGGAGCTGTATCGGTGAAGAAATTGCTTCGGCATATGTCTTAGATTTTGTTGCCTTTGGATTCTCCTAGTATTTTTATGGTTTCCCATCGTACATTTAAGTCCTTTATCCATTTTGAGTTTATTTTTGTGTGTATGGTGTAAGTTGGTGGTCTAGTTTCACCTTTTTTTTTTTTTTTGCATGTATCTGTCCAATTTACCAACACCATTTATTGAAGAGATGATCTTGACTCCATTGTATGCTCTTGCCTCCTTTGTCAAATATGAATTGAGCATAATGGCTTGGGTCAACTTCTAGGTTCTCTGTTCTCTTTCTTTGGTCTGTATGTCTGCTCTTGTGTCAGTACCAGGCAGTTTTTAGGACAGTGGCTTTGTAATATAGCTTGATATCTGACATTGTGATCCCTCTAACTTTGTTCTCCTTTCTCAGGATTGCTGCAGCTATTTGTTTTTTTTTTTTTTTTTTCTCCAAATGAAATTTTGGAGAGTTTATTCTAGGTTTGTGAAATATTCCATTGGTATCTTAATAAGGATTGCATTGAATCTATGAAGTGCTTTGGGTAGCATGGACATTTTAATGATGTTCATTCTACCAATTCATGAACACAGTATATTCTTCCATTTGTTTATGTCTTCCTTTATCTCTTTTTTCAACGTGTTATAGTTTTTCGAGTACAGGTCTTTTATGTCCTTAGTTAAGTTTATTCCTAGGTATCTTAATTTTTTTGTTACAATGGTAAATGGGATTTTTTTTTAAGTTTCTCTTTCTGTGAGTTCATTATCCTATATAATAAAAGCCTAATATGCTAAGTGTCTGGCTGTCTGTTCAACCAATCAAAGCATAATATGGTAATGATATGCTAAGGCTGCTCAACTGTTTGCTATGATGTGCACTGACCATCAGGTGGCAGATGCTCAACTGGGAGGTCAGCTTGCTGCTGGGGTCTGGCTGATCAGGACTGAACAAGACCAGCTGGACATGCCCTAGAACTCTCTTGTGGTCCCTCCCTGGCTGGCCAACCTTCCACGTTCCTCCCTGGCCCCAACTCTGCACTGGTGGGATCCCTCAGCCTGGCATGTGCCCTCTCGCAACCCGGGACCCCTTAGGTAGGGGGTGTCAGAGAGCCGGCTTCAGCCCAATCTCGCAGGTTGGGCCAAGGGACCCCATCGTGCACGAATCTGTGCACCGGGCATCTAGTTGGTTTATAAAAAAGTCATAGATTTCTGGGTGTTAACATTGCTGAATTCATTTATTAAGTCTAGTAGTTTTTTGATGGAGTCTTTGGAGTTTTCTGTGTACAATATCATGTCATCTGCGAATAAGGACAGTTTTACTTCTTCTTTTCCAATTTGGATACCTTTCATTTCTTCTTCTCATCTGATTGCTATGGCTAGCACTTCCAGTACTATGTCTAACAGGAGTAGTGAAAGTAGGCATCCCTGTCTTGTTCCTGTTCTTAGGGGAAGTGGTTTTAGTTTTTGCCCATTGAGTATGATGTTGGCTGTAGGTTTGTCAAATCTGGCCTTTATCATGTCGAGATATGCTCCCTCAATTCCCGCTTTGCTGAGAGTTTTTATCAAAAATGGGTGTTGAATTTGTTGAATGCTTTTTCTGTGTCTGTTGATATGATCATGTAATCTTTGTCTTTCAATTTGTTTATGTGATGTGTCACATTTATTGATTTGCGAATACTGTAACAGCCTTGCATCTCTGGAATAAATCCCATTTGATCATGGTGTATGGTCTTTTTAATATATTGCTGGATGCAATTTGCTAATATTTTGTTGAGGATTTTAGTGTCTATGTTCATTTGAGATATTGGCCTATAATTCTCTTTCTTTGTAGTATCTTTATCTGGTTTTGGAATTAGGATAATGCTGGCCTCATAAAAAGAGTTTGGAAGTGTTCCTTCCTCTTGGAATTTCCGAAATAGTTTGAGGAGTATAGGTGTTAGTTCTTTTTTGAATGTTTGGCAAAACTCCCCTCTGAAGCCATCCAGACTTGGACTTTTGTTTGGTGGGAGTTTTTTGATTACTGCTTCTATTTCACCAGTGGTTATTGGCCTATTCAGGTTTTTTGATTCTTCCTGGTTCAGTTTTGGGATATTTTATTTTTCTAGGAATTTGTCTATTTCACCCACCTTGTCCAACTTGTTGGCATATAGTTGGTTCATCATATTTTCTTATAATCCTTTGTATTACTGTGGTGTCAGTGATTACTCCTCCACTTTCATTTCTGATTTTATTTATTTGGGTCCTCTCTCTTTGTTTCTTGATGAGTCTGGCTAGGGATTTAACAATTTTGCTTATCCTTTCAAAGAACCAGCTCTTGGTTTCATCATTGATTATATATATCAGCCTATATGTTATTTATTTCTGCTCTAATCTTTATTATTTCCTTCCTTCTACTCACTCTGGGCTTTTTTTGTTGTTCTCTTTCTAGTCTTTTAAGTTGTAGGGTTAAATAGTTTATTGCTGATTTTTTTTTTTTAAGGTATGCCTGTAGTGCTATGAACTTCCCTCTCAGGACTATTTTTGTCCCAGAGATTTTGGGTTGTTGTGTGTTCATTTTCATTTGTTTCCAGGAAGTTTTTTTTTTTTATTTCTTTCTTCATCTTGTGGCAACCCATTCATTGTTTAATAACATGCTATTTAGCCTCCACTTGTTTGAATGTTTTTGGGTGTTTTTACCATAGTTGATTTATAATTTCATTCCACTGTGATCGGAGACGATTCTTGATATGATTTTAATCTTCTTGAATTTGTAGAGGTTTGTTTTGTGTCTTAAAATATGCTCTATCTTTGTGAATGATCCATGTGCACTTGAGAAAAATGTATATTCTGCTGTGTTGGGGTGAAATATTCTATAAATGTCAATTAAATCCATCTGATCCAGTGTGTCCTCTAGAGTCTCTCTTTCCTTGTTAAGTTTTTTTTTGTCTGGAATGTCTATCCAGTGAGGTCAGAGAGGTGTTATAGTCCCCTATGATGACTGTCTTATCATTGATCTTTCCGTTAAAGTCCTCTAGAAGTATTTTTTATATATTTAGGTGCTCCTATATTGGGTGCATATATGTTTACCAGGGTTATATCCTCTTGTTGAATTGATCCTTTTAGTATTATGTAGTGACCTTTGTTGTCTCTTGTGATGGCCTTCATTTTAAAGTCTATTTTGCTGGACATAAGTATTGCTACTCCAGTTTTTTTTTCTTTTTCATTTGCATGGAAGATTTTTTCCCCATCCCTTCACTCTTATCCTGTATGTGTCTTTTGCTTTTAAGTGGGTCTCTTGTAGACAGCATATATTTGGGTCATGTTTTTGTATCCATTCAGATACCCTACACCTTTTGATTGGACATTTAGTCTATTTACATTTAAGGTTATTATTGATAGGTACTTATTTATTGCCATTTCAATTCTGAATGGCTAGGTTTCTCTCCCTGTTTCTTCTTCTGATTATAGCAATCCCTTTAGCATTTCTTGTAATGCTGGCTTGGTGTACTCCTTCAGCCTTTTTTTTTTCCTTCTTTTTCTTTTTTGTCTGGGAAGGTCTTTATTTGACTGTCTATTTTGAATGATAGCCTTGCTGGATATAGTAATCTTAGTCTCAGATCCTTGCTTTCCATTACCTTGAATACTTCATGCAATTCCCTTCTGGACTGTAGAGTTTCTGATGAGAAATAAGGTTTCAGCCTTATGGGAACTCCTTTGTAGGTAACAGTTTCCTTTTCTCTTGCTGCCTTTAAGATTTTCTCTTTGTCTTTAATTTTTGGCATTTTAATTATGATGTGTCTGGCATGGGCCTGTTTGGGTTCTTCTTTGGAGTTCTTTGTGCCTCCTGAACTTGTGTGACTTTTTTCTTTACCAGGTTAGGGAAGTTTTCTGCCATATTTCTTTAAACACCTTCTCTATGACTTTCTCCTTTTCTGCCTCTTCTGGCACACCTACTATTCTAATATTGTTATGTTTCACATTGTCCAACAGCTCCCTTAAGCTGTCCTCCTGTTTTTTAATTGATTTTCTTTTTGAGTGATATTTTCAACTCTGTCTTCTAATTCACTGATTCAATCCTCAGCTTCCTCTAATCTGCTGTATATTCCTTCCAATGTGTTCCTTTTTTAAAAAATTATTTATTGTTTAAAATATTACACCAATGTGTTCTTTATTTGTGTTATGTCATTCTTTATCTCAGACTGTTCTTTTTTTATAGTTACTACATCTTTTTTCATGCTGTTGAGCATCTTTACCATCATTACTTTGAACTCTGTTTCAGATAAATTTCTTATCTCTGCTTCATTTATCTCTTCTCCTGGAGAATTCTCTAGTTCTTTCATTTGGGAGTTGCTTCCTTGTCTCCTCATTTTGGCTTTCTGTTTGGGTTTGTGACTATGTATTATGTAGATACTCTATACCTCTCAATCTCTAGTGCAGGGCAGTGTTAAAAGCTGTTTCTAACTAATTAGATCAGGAAAAGACTCAAAGCCTCTAGAAACTGCCACGTCTACAAACTGATAGGATTCTGACTTAAATTGCCCCCCAGGCAATCATCCTTAGGTGGGGCAGTTGCTTCTGCCTGGGGCTAATTGTTATTTTTAATCTCTTAAGTGGCCTCAGGGCAAGGTGTTTTCCAATAGGGTGTGTCAACTATCTTCCCCCCAGGTAAGGCAAATGTCTATGTGGGAAAGATGTCCTCCACTGGGTGAGGGAATGACTCGTCCCAGGAAACTTGGGTTGTCTGCCTTCTGAGCTCTATCCCCCAAATCCTCAGTCCTGGATTCTGCTCTCACAGCTCCTGTCCACTTCACCCTCCCTCCCCCAGAACACAAGGTGGGTGGCTCCACAGGGAATTTTGTGTTGACCCTTTGAGAGGGTACCTGAATTTTCAGCTGTTACACTCTGGCAGACAGCCCCCTGCTGCTTTTCACAGCCAGATGTTATGTGGGTACCCTACCCAGTTTTGGTGCTCTGCTGGGGGAGAGAGGTCCAACTTGGGGATTAGATCCCAGAGTTCTCAGTGTCATCCCCCCCAGTTGAGATATCTCTCCAGGACTTTAGTTGCCATCTGTGGGTGCTGGCCAGCCCTTTTGTACCTCTGCCCCTCCTACCAGTCTCTATGCAGTTTCCACTTTTGTCCTCAGGTATCAGGGTTCTCTCCTACAAGTTTTTCCATTGATTCTTCAGGAAGTTTTTCTGTATTTTAGTTGTAATACCAGTTTGATCCAGAGAGCATGTCCATGCAGCATCCATTTACTCTGCTGCTATTTTTAATCCCTTTGACTTTTTATTCTTTTTCCTCTTCTCCTTTTAATTCACACTGGAAGCCCAGTGCACAAATTCGTGCACCAGCTGGCCAGCCCCAATCAGGATGGAGGGGTTGATCAGGGGCAGGGCCAGCTAGGGGGAGGGGCCACAGGTGGTTGGCTGGCCAGCCCTGCCCTCTGGTCTAACTCCCAGTTGAATTCCCTGTCGAGGGGACAACTTACATATTAGCCTTTTATTATATAGGATAATATCCTCAAATTTCTTCTTTATCTTACCTTTCTTTATCACTGACACAAATGGAATCTTCAGTATCTACTATTCTGGCAGTCTAAAGTTCAAATGGACATTTACTTGCCTGAAATCAAGGTGTCCCCAGAGCTGGTTCTTACTGGAGACTCTGCTTTGCCTTTCTAGCACCTAGAAGCATAGAATATTATTTTGTTATTCTGAAACTTTCAGGCCAGACCTTCAAGTAAGTTATTCCTCTTGATTTGAAGTTTCAAGCCTTAGTAAGTTAAGTTCATCATCAGCCAGCGTCTACCACCTGATTTCTTATTTCAAGCTTCATTCTCTGTCTTGCACTCTGACTTATTTTTTTTCATGTAAAGCATATACTGTTTTATTGCACATGGGCAATTACCCACCACAAAGAAATATAAACCAGAAAAATGGAAGGCAGAACAGAAAGAGCAAGGCAAATTGATAGGAATTATGTCTAGACCTTCTCACTAGAATAAGTAGCTTGTTGGAAAAAATGAGATAGGATACTAGGTCTAGCAGGTGAAGATCTGATGGTTGAGAAGCTTGGCCACTCTGGAAAACCCAAAAGGCAGATGATGCAGCAGGTGAGGTGGTCATGCACAACATCAGACTGATTCTCCTGGGGCCCAAGTTTGGGTTCAGAGATATATCACGGCAGAGCAGGGCTTTCAGGAGCTGGTTGGCCCAGAAATGGCCCCTCTTAGTTTAAAAGGTACAACATTCCCTAGGAAGACATAGAGTTCTACTAAAATACTGACCCATTTTGAGTTTTCTGCCAATGTGCCTAAATCTAATTTTACTTCCACCCACAGATTTGCATTCATGTAAGATTGGCTCTTGATAATGAATTATATTTAGTCGAAGAAATATTCATTGAAAATACTTAAACCATAATTTAGTTTTCTACATGCCCTACAAACCCATCCAAGTAAGAAAGAAGCTCCAGAGGAAACAATGTAACATGTTCTCACCTGTAAGAGATGGTTTGGTGCTCTGGCCTGGTGGCTCAGTTGGCTGGAGCACCATCCTGTATACCAAAAGGTTTTGGGTTTGATTCCTGGTCGGCACATACCTGGGTTGTGGGTTCCATCCTGAGTCAGGGTGTGTATGAGAGGCAACCAATCAATGTTTCTCTCTCTCTCTCTCTCTCTCTCAAAAAAAAAATCAATAAAAACATATCCTTGGGTGAAGATTAATGAATGAAAAAGAAAAAGATTGTTTGGCTTGAATCCATGATCAACAACATAGTGAGAGTATAGTGCTTGTCTTAACTCTTTGTCTTTGTGTGAGTTACACATTCACATTCACATACCTCCACATACAGCTTTTGTCCATCAATATCAATCTAAATATAAATTTGAATTTTCTTAGATCCTCCTCATTCACTGCCGGCCAACTTCCACCTTTATACAGTTTCCACTTAGGTGTCTGACTCTTGGTCCTTGTTATACTTGCATTCTCATTCTGGCTTTTCTGGATAGGACATCTTGTCTCTCTTATTTTAGACATTTGTTTCTTCTCAAGAGATTTCAAACCCTCGGGGTTCAGAAATCAAGCCATGATAAATAATTTGGAAATAATACACGTAGCTGTCAATAAGTTCTGCATCTGGTTGCCCAGGATGAGGATATTGAAAGGGTTTATCAGCCAGCTTAAAACATAAAGGGAGGGGGTCCAGGCAGATGGAAACATTGGTTCCTTCTTCTAGAAAGATGAGGCAGTTTTCTTCTACTTTTTTGAAATACCATTTCCATTTCGGAAAATGTAACATTTTTATATTCATCCTAATGCTTTAAAAAACACACAACCTCAAATGTAGTTCCTCTGGCTTTTTGAATTATTTTTGTATTTGTTTCATTATAAATTATTATGTAAGTGTTTGGGAGGAGATGTATAGAGTGAAGAAAAATAGCTTAAGTATTATAGGCCCTCACCTATTGTTCTTATTAATATCTACCCATATGTTTTATTATAATAGAATGATGCTACTAACTCTCTCAAAGTAGGGTATATTCTTTGACATATTGTAGGGATTGATTTAAGCTGACTGCTCTTTTTTGACCCTATCTAGTTTCTTTTGCATTACAGTTAATGACCATGGAACCCAATAATATTTATTGCTTTGCTCAGAATTGTTGTAGAAGGCCTTGGGTGGGGACAAATTCAGTCTTCTTTTCCTCCCTATTAATAGATGTCTAATTTTATTTGGAGCTGCAATAACTCCAATTCAAAGTCAACATGTCCCATATGGTTAAAGTGGCCATATGGTTAAATTTTAGCTGGAAGTGGCCATATGGTTAAATTTTAGCTGTGGGGTCTCTCAGAAGTCTGAAACAGGAAGTTGCATACTTTTTTTCCTGTCGCTCTCTTGCCTGCAATCTGTAATGTGGCTGGAGCTTGAGTCACCACCTTGAATGTAGAGTAACAAGCTAAGAATATTAAAAGAGCAAGAGAGGGAACCTGGATCCCTGTATTACTTATCTATAGATTTAATTTACATAAAATACAAATAAACTTCTATGTTGTTTAAGCCATTTGGGGTTTTCTGCCAAATGTGCCTGAATCTAATTTTAACAATTACTGTGGGAAATTCAACACCTAATCCTTTCAGGTTTCCTTTTGATTTTTCTTAAATGGGTCCTATTCTTTCCTTCTTCTCATATTTCTTACCACCAATACTCCCACCACCACCGTTAGTCTGTCAGCCTGCCTGCTTTACTGAGCATTTAGTCCAGTGGTCAGCAAACTTATTAGTCAACAGAGCCAAATATCAACAGTACAATGATTGAAATTTCTTTTGAGAGCCAAATTTTTTAAACTTAAACTATATAGGTAGGTACATTGTTATTAACTTAATTAGGGTACTCCTAAGCTGGCCTTTGCTAAAAACGTCCTCAATCTGATTGAGGTACGTCCGCCGAGGTTGACCCCTTCCAACTCTCCCATCCACACTCGTATACTTGTTTTGTCTATCTCCTTTCTAAAAACCGATTTCTGCTCATGGGCCACGAAGTTTCAATCGCACTGTACGTGCGCGCCCCAACGTGGTATTATGTGGAAGAGCCACACTCAAGAGGCCAAAGACCCGCATGTGGTTCGCAAGCTGCGGTTTGCTGACCACTGATTTAGACAATTGCAGTGGTTTTTTAACTAGTCTACATAATTCAGAGTAGACTTCCCCCTTGCTTCTCCACCTTGTAGTCTAATCAGTATTTGCAGAATATAAATTGGGTCAGATTATTACCCACTCCTGTTCTAGGCTGGAATTCTTCAGAGGTGCTATACACCTCTGAATGTTTGTCTACCCATACATTTTATATCTTTAAATGCTAACCCCCAAGGCAATGCTATTAGAAAGTGGGGGTATTGAGGGTAGAACCTCTAGGTCTGTTTTAGTTTAACATTCAAAAACATTTATCTTCTCTGGATAAAAGTGAGGGCAGAGCTCTCATGATTGGGATTATTGCTGTTATAAAGGAAACCACAGCATGTCAGCTCCTCCTTTCTGCCTTGTTACAGTGAGAAGACCATCTAGGTAGGCTCTCACCAGATGCTGAATCTGCTGGTGCCAGGATCTTCGACTTCCCAACCTCCAGACTGAGAAATACCTGTTTGTTGTTTATAAGCCACCCAGTCATATTGGATTAGAACTCATCCCAATTACCTTATATTAACTCAATTAACCCAAATATAGTCACATTCTAAGATACTGGGGTTTAGGACTTCACCACATGGATTTTTAGGGGAACATCGTTCAGTCATTAGTAATGACCTGTATTGTTTGGCCCTGCCCCTATGTGCTTGTAAACCTTTGAAGCTCCTATGCAAAGAGCATCGAGAAAACTTGTTTATCGTACAAAATTTCTGGGCAGAGGAGAACATCACCATGACAGAACCTCAGTAGTGTCTCCAAAGGGAAAAAAAGTTCAAAAAGAGTACTAATAGGGTGGTCTGGGCAGGGATTTATTGGTTAGTGAATTTGTAAACTAGGCAAGTTGCTGGACAACAGTATGTCTTTTGTTTTCATGCAGGAGTTCATTATGAGTTGGTGTTAAAAGTTAAAGTATTTGTGCTTTTCGTTTATGTTGCACATCATGGTTAGGTACAGTTTAACTGTTCTGAGAGTCATAGTTGCCGCAGTCTTTTCGCAGAAAGGGTCCAGGAATCTGGAGAAGGGCTACGCATAAATGAATAGAGACTAGACAAGACATATAAATTTGGAAGGCATTTGGGGGAACCAGGCAGAGGCTTCACCCTCTAGTGGGGTGGCTCCCCGAATCTCCGGACCTGGACCCACAGCTTTTTATTTACTGGAATATACATTGGCCCTTTAGGAATGCAAACAGGCATATCAAAGGTAAAGTTTGGTAAATAGGAAAAGATTATCAGGTTAAGGGAAATGCCTACAGCTGTTCAGCAGCAGGTAATAACATGTAGACTTTCAGCCTTGCTGAAAGTGTTCATCAGCCTTCTGATGAGCTTCTCGAATTTATTATGCTAATTGCTGTTCTTAGCCTCCAGCACATAGTAAAGTTTTACTACCTGTGGTTTCTATTTCTCCTGTTTTATTTCAGCGCCCTTCTCTTCTTATGGTCATTCTTTAGTCTAAATTAAGGAAAAAGTCATTGCCTTTTGGATATGTGATTAATCCAGATCTGTATTGCTATTCAATGGATTGTGAGTCACTTTGGTATCTCCCAATGTCAGGGTTTCTTCTTTTGGTTAGAATGATCATTTGTCATGATAGTGGTGGCATTCACTTGCAACCACAGAAACATTAAAACAAAAATTCCTATGGAAGTTTGCAAAGTACCATGAAGCCATGACCATAATCTTACAAATACAGTTCATGAAAACATGCCCCATAATTCATTTGGATCATCCTTATATAAGCAAGTAAGCTTTCTCCTTTAAATTGGATATTGATTTTTCAACTTTGCTCATTTAGTCCCAGATCTGTCAAGGCTAATTTAGTAGTAGCATAACTGGAGGGTGAAGATAATTAGGAGCAATTTAGTACATTGACATAGCAGAGAGGGAAGAAAGTAGCAAAGAGAATAGGCTTAGCTCTATTGTTTACAAGGGTATGAGCTGGACAAATCACTGAGCTTCTCTTATGGAGGAATATCATCTTCTTCCTAAAGATGTGATTTGCAGGAATCTTCAAAATAATTTGTATAAAATCAACTTCATCTCTAAAGCCACTATTATTGGTGTAATTTAACACAATGCTGAGTGGAATCACCTCTATTCTTGAGTTGCAGCTTATGCTCAAAGTGAGGATAAGAGGCACTAAGCATCCCTCATTCTGATAAAAGCTTCCTTCAAGTCACTACAAGTTAGGACTAGGCACCATCTTCCTAGCATTTATTATGGAGGAGGCCAAACTAGAGTTCACCACCCTGCACCATGACTGTATTGCCCCTAAAACATTTAAAGGAAAGTCTGTAGAGGAGAAAGGGAAGATGCCAGAAAACACTTTAGGTCACAGCGGTTCTCAACCTGTGGGTCGCGACCCCTTTGGGGGTTGAGCGACCTTTTCACAGGGGTCGCCTAAGACCATCGGAAAATACATATATAATTACATATTGTTTTTGTGATTAATCACTATGCTTTAATTATGTTCAATTTGTAACAATGAAATTGGGGGTCACCACAACATGACGAACTGTATTAGGCGGCATTAGGAAGGTTGAGAACCACTGCTTTAGGAGGAAGTGCAGGGCTTGTGGTGAGAGGTTGCTCCCTTTTATTTTGGAAGCAAAGAGAATAGGCTGAGGATCTAAAAAAAACCACTGAGTGGGATTGCAAGAAAAAGAGTCTGGTAGATCCTCTGGCTGTATTTCATCTGCTGAGGGAGTGGCCTGGTTGATCTGCCCTTGTGTCTATCTGATCAGGAAAGAGTATTGGGGAAAGAAGGGAAGGGGCAGAGCTGGATTAGCAAATATGTGTGAGCTTCTCACAAATCTAGTGGATAGTGCAGAGGTAGTCAGGTTCCAACTCTCCTACCAGAAGTGCTCAAAGGAGGGCAGACTGCCAGGGTATGGGCGGACAGCTGGGTACAGGACTGAGAGAGGAGGGAAGAAGGTGATCCAGACTCAGATCTTATCTCAGGGAATTCTCTGCAGGGCTCTTGTAAATGTTCACATGTGACCCATGTGAGAGTCAGAGTTTGGACACCTGACCTCCAGGGAGGAGAAAGAACATCTGTCAAGGCCAGCTCACAGCATCGATAATCTACAGGCAGTTACATGATCTCACTTAGGCAAGTACAGGACATTTGAAATTTCCCAGGATTCTTCTACCTGCCCTAATAATGAGCACATTTGAACCTAGGAAAGAAGAGGGTAAGACTATCCCTTCCTTTCCACATAGCCCATCTCTGGGAAAGCTTAGAATTGGATATGGTTTTGGAGTTTTAAAATGGACTGCACTAAGTCTGGATAGCCAAAAGTTTCTGGAGATGTATGGAATACTTAACATACAGTTAAAAAACAGGAAAGAAAAATTTGTTAAAGGATTTTTCATCAGCAATTTAGATAAAAATCATTTTATTTTTTTACCTCCAAAATTTAAGAATCAATATACTAGTTGCACAAGCCCTTTTGCCTTGGTTGGTGAAAGTCAGCACATCCTTCTCTCAACATGCTGCTTGACACTTTTTAAAAAAATATTTTCATTGATTTCAGAGAGGAAGGAAGAGGGACAGAGAAATAGAAACATCAATGATGAGAGAGATTCATTGATCGGTTGCCTCCTGCACACCCCTACTGGGGACTGAGCCTACAACCTGGGCATGTGCCCTGACCGGGAATCAAACCATGACCTCTTGGTTCCTAGGTCAACACTCAACCACCGGCCAGATTTTAAAAAATTTTCAATTGTGACTGGGGATTGAAAGATAACGGAGGATGAGAGAGCAGTCATCTGGAAGGATCCATGTCAGTCAGAGGTATGTGAGGTGAAGGAGCATCTGACAAAAGGGGTGACTGAGGAAAGGAGAGGCCAGTCCCAGGCAGCAACAGAGCAGCAGGGAAGGGGAAATTGAATGTCAGAGACATAGAAGAAAGGCAAATGTAACACGGAAGCTGAAGCTAGATCAGAGAGGTGAGGGAAATTGTGAGGGCATGTTTGTTTAAAGACAAAGAGCTATATAGAAGCATTTAGTTTCACAGGCCAATGTTTCTGATGTATCTGTTAGTATATAGTTCACTCAAAGTCAGTAATTTTTTAAATCCTCACCTGAGGATATGCTTATTGATTTTAGACAACGGGGGAGGGAGTGAGAGAGATGAGAGAGGGAGGGAGAGAGAGAGAGAGAGAGAGAGAGAGAGAGAGAGAGAGAGAGAGAGAGAGAGAGAGAATTGCCTCACATACTAGTACATGCCCTAACCAAGGATCAATCCCATAACCTATGCATGCACCCTCACCCAAAATCGAACCCACAACCTTTTGGTTCATGGGATAATGCTCCAACCAACTGAGCCACCTGGCCAAGGCAGCAATTTGTATTCTAATCCCCCTTTTTTAATTCATCCTGCTTCTGACATTCGGGAACAGTATTTGTTGGAATACTTCATCCATCACATGGAGAAAAATTTACATTATTATATTTCATGAAGCAAAGTGCTTTCCAATCATGAAGAAATACTTTGGACTCAGTGATAGAACACATTAGATCACATAAAAGAAAAAAAATGGACAAGAGTAATTGGATAAAGAAAGCAACAGCAAAATTATTTATCCTCAAAAATTCTACCTTAGAAGATCAGAGGTTTGAAGAAAACTGCTGTTATGACAATTCTGATTTCTAGGCAAATGTGAATTTTGAATTACAAACTTTTCCATGAAATAAGCTATATGCAAATGATTGCTGGAGAGATATTAATAAAATTATGGCTTGATTTAAATGTGAGGATTAAAATAGAGATTTTGGTTATAATCCAGTCAATTTAATATAACTAACCTTGTCAATATCAACAAAGACCACAAATATTAATAAATATAAAAGAATATATACAATTTCTAAGTTTTGTTAGGACTTGTATTATAGCTACCATCTTTTAGTAACAGTGGAGTATGATAATATAAGCAGTAAAAACAAATGAACAAAAAATAGCAAAAACAAAGCAAACAAAAACACTTTATACTTTTTAATTTTATATATTAGTGGCCTGGTGCATGAAATTCATGCACGGCGGGGAACGGGGGGTCCCTCAGCCCAGCCTGCACCCTCTCCAATTGGTGACCCCTTGGGGAATGTCCAGCTGCCAATTTAGGCTCAATCCCACAGGAATAGGACATAAACTGGCAGTTGGACATCCCTCTTGCAATCTGGAACTGCTGGCTCCTAACTGCTCATCTGCCTGCCTGCCTGCCTGCCTGATCACCCCTAACTTCCCTCCCCTGCAGGCCTGATTTTACCCCCAATAGCCCTCCCCTGTCAGCTTGAGCTCGCCCCCAATGGCCATTTCCTGTTGGCCTGATAACCCCTAACTGCCTCTGCCTCAGCCCCCACCACCATGGCTTTGTCCAGAAGGAAGTTGGATGTCCAGAAGATGGCCGGTAAACCCAGTCCAATTAGCATATTACCCTTTTATTAGTATAGATAGATTATATATTAGGATAGGATTGCTTAAATGGGGTGGAAAAGCCTTCTTCAGCAGGAGGAGATGCTCTTGGCAGACAAAAATACATAATCCCTATATCTAGACTGATAGCCAGCCATATGCACTATACTACCAAACCAGTCATTAAAAAATTGAGCCACTTTTTTACACCTTGCACCAAACAGCTGTTTGTTGCCCTTAAAACCCCTCCTCAACCCCCACCTTAGGTTCTGCCTTCGCAGTTCACCCAGATTAGGTTCTGATTGGTTGGTTTCTATGCCAGTCAGTGTCAAGAGCTCCGCCTCCTAGGCAGCCATTGGCTCCTCGCAGCTCACCCATATTTGGTTCTAATTGGTTGGTTTCTATGACAATCAGCATCTCCAGGCCTATCTCCAGGCCTGATCAGAGAGGCAGGGCTGATCAACAGCCCTCATGGCTGCTGGCAAGGCCCAGAGAGAGAGAGGCAAGGGCTGATCAACAGCTGCTATGGAGGCTATGGATCAGACCCTGCTTCTGTTTCTGGGCCTCTATCTGGGCCTGATCCGCAGCCCCCTTGGCAGTCAGTGCTGGGTCGCTGCACCCACAGCGGTGCAGTCAGTGCTGGGTCACCAGGGTTACCCAGCACTGACTGCAGGACTGAATTCTGCAGTGCAGACCCAGCGCTGACTTGCAGGACTGACTTTGGCAGCGCCAACCCAGCACTGACTGCCATGGGGGCTGTGGATCAGACCCTGCTTCTCTCTGATGCAGTCCCTTCGGCGCAGTCCCTTTGGCGTCAGTGCTGGGTCTGACTTTCAGTGTTCAGTTGTTCGTTCAGTCATTTTGGACGTTTCAGACCCTGGTTCTTTATATATATAGATTACACTTACATTTATTCAAAACTGCATGTAGGAATCCTATATCGCTTTTCATTAGCAAGTCCCTTATCAACTGGTTAAGAATCTTCCTCAACATGCCCGGCCAGTGTGGCTCAGTGGTTGAGCATTGACCCATGCACCAAGAGGTCAACTGTGGTCTCTATCCCCAGAAGGGGACATGCAGGAGGCAGTGGCTCAAAGATTCTCTCTTATCATTGATGTTTCTCTCTTCCTCTCCCTTTCTGAAATCAATAAAAATATATTTTTAAAAAAGAATCCTCCTGAACAAAGAGAACTAGAAATATTGTCTCTGCCTTTCAAGACAGTTGTTCAGATGCTATTTTATTGATTCTGATTCCATCACAATTTCCTGGAGTGCTTATCAAATAAGCAGATCAATAGGTGTGATGACAGATCCATTTAATCAGAATTTGGAACTTAAGACTAGGAATATGCATCTTTAACAAGTGCTTTTAACAATCCTTATGCTCCCTTATTTTTGAGAACCTTTGTCCCAGAAATCCACATTATCTAGCACAAGCAATGATTAACATGCATGAACAGACCATAAGTAGTGAACAAAATTATTTTATAGGTAATAAATATCTTTTATTACATTTGCAGCTCAGCCTAGGAATAAACCCCTGGTAGATACTTAATATTTGTGAATAATTATTTAGATAGTTTATGTATTAAAATACTGAATTACCTTGGTGACCTAAGTATTTGCAATTTTTAAAGCAATATATTTAATTGTTTTTTATTACAAAGAAAGGAACCAGTTATTACTTTATATTTTTATAATGTGCAGGACCAAGTTTGGTTTTTTTGATTTTAAAATGATGAAATGTAAAACATTGAAAGGTCTTGTGGGAGAAAAAAATACATATAAGTCCTAAAATACACCTATGGCTGACTTTTAAAAAATAAAGAAAATCTGTAATATACCCCAAATTCCTTGTATGCTCACTGACATTATCTTTAATCTCACCAAATGTTCTAGCCTCTGGAAAAGGCAAGGCAGAGGATGTAATAAATAATCCATTAACCATTTAATTGAAACTTCTAAAATCCAACTAAGACTGATTCTATTCTGACAAAATGAAATACAAATTGTTCTAATTTGTTAAAGCCTTATGCCTGTCAGAAATGCACTCAGTTGAAAACAGAGGATTAATCAAATTGGTTTTATTTTTCTCTTATAAACAAATCTCTAGGGGTTTGGACTGGTGTTAAGTCAACTTCTCTACAGTGTCACCCAGAATCCATATCTTTTCTGTATGTCCACCATCTCAGCATCTTTTTTTGACTTTAACACTCAAGGTTGCTGCTGTAATTACTGGCTTTATGCCAATATTCAAGACAGAAAAGGAAAAATAAGGGTAGGATTAGCTATAGCTTTTTTTATTTTAATGTCAGGAAATAAAATATTTCACAGAAACTTTCTACTAGGTCCCTTCCCCCAAATTAATAAATGGCTTTTATTGCACCTTTAAAATATCACAACAAAGAAAAGTCATTCTCCCGAGTAAATACATTGATGGGGAAGTGAGCAAGCACAGACCTCATTTTATACGAGAAGCCCAGTGGAACACCTTAGATCAGGCCCTGTGCATGAATGCAGACAGTGTGAGCAGTAGCCAGTTTCTTTCTATTTCCCACCGTTTATCAACCTGAAGCCTCTTTTTTCTTTCAGAGGAGACTGAGTTCTACATTGATGTGAATGAAGTCCCTCCACAGGGTGCCTCTGGGCCCTTCACAGTGACTGCATCACTTCAGAGCACCGATTTTTAAGCTTGTTCATCTCATGGCACACATATACTACATTACTAAAATTCTTCAGCACACCAACAACTATATTGTTTTTTGCCAATTTGATAAAAAAAATAGGCAAAATTTTGATTCATTCATACTGGATGGCTATTGTTGTGTTGGCTGTTGTCATTTTTTTTTTTTTTTAATTTGACAATATAAGGAAAAAGAGATCAGTGCCTTGACTAAATAGTCAGTTGTCGCATGTGTTAAAAATTCTGTGGCACACTGCTGTTGAAACAAAGGGTTGAAATTCTTGTGGCAACATGGTTGAAAATTACTGTTTCAGAGCGATGTCAGAATTTTCTGGAATGCCAGCAGTCTGATTGCTGAGAATGTTCTTCATTTTTCCAGTAGATGGGACCTCGATTTCCCCTTTTGACTCATGGCTGTTTGGTCAGAACTCTGTCCCATGCCAATCTATTACTATGATTCCGAGAAAACAAGAATCTAGCTTTTGGATCCTATTGTAGGTAGCAATTTAAGTATAGTGTCCAATCCTAGGAACACTGGGGATGAGAGGAATTTGTGGCAGACAATTTCCTTCGGTCAACTCAAAAATCATTTCCCAGCTGTTTTTCCATTGCTGCCAAGTATGGAATCCAAAAGCTATTTTTCCCAGACTCATATTGTTTCTCCAGATATACAACATACTTACTCTCCATTAAAACTTCCCCAGTTGTTTTGCCCAAACCGGTTTGGCTCAGTGGATAGAGCGTCGGCCTGCGGACTGAAAGGTCCCAGGTTCGATTCCGGTCAAGGGCATGTACCTGGGTTGCGGGCATATCCCCAGTAGGGGGTGTGCAGGAGGCGGCTGATCGATGATTCTCTCTCATTGATGTTTCTAACTCTCTATCTCTCTCCCTTCCTCTCTGTAAAAAATCAATAAAATATATTTAAAAACAAAACAAAACAAAAAAAACTTCCCCAGTTGTTTTATTTTTTGTGTGGGTGGGGAAGTAGATATTGATAGAAGATAAAATGCTACCCTAAGAATATTTTTTTAAAGAACCAAATACAGGGGTTAGAGAGAAGAATAATCCGGCTGAGGTATGCTCAGAGCAAAAGAGCACAATTTTCCCAATATGAAACAGTGACAATAAATGTTGGGATTGTTTATTAGTAGCCTAATGAAAACCTAGAGCTTTGTACTTATCCACACAAAAACAAAACAAAACCCTTTTATAAATAGCTATGATTATAAGAAATAATAATCTGCAGACTTTTTCTGTGTAATGCAAGGACGTTGCTTATTATACTCCCTTAATTTACATCTAAACATTATAATTTAGTTTCTGTTGAAGTGACATGATTTATTTCCTAATAAGAAAGGATAATACATTTAGGAGTAACTTACATAAGTGCTGTGGTGAGATAAATAGTCCTAAAAATTGAAAAGTATTTGTTCTGCTTCATCCTGTGCATGAGATAATTGTGTGTGTGCACTTATGCATATATATGGATGTCACATACACATTTTAAAAATATATTTTTATTAATTTCAAAGAGAAAGGGAGAGGGAGAGAGAGACAGAAACATCAATGATGAGAGAGAATCATTGATTGGCTGCCTCCTGCATCCCCCGACCCCCCACTGGGGATGAGCCCGAAAGCCAGGCATCTGCCCTAACTGGGAATCAAACTGTGACCTCCTGGTTCATAGGTCGATGCTCAACCACTGAGCCACGGCAAGATGGGCCACTACACACATTTTTTTAACTAAAAAGTTATGATAAAATTAAAAATATTGATGTGTGAGGAGAAAACGCTGAGACAGAATTAGCAGTCTAAGAGATTTAATGAGGAAGAATGCTTGTGAGAAATAAAGGGAGGAGGAAATAGATTTGATACCTGCAAATGAAAAGAGGGCGGAGAGGCACTGGGCAGGGGAGCCTCTGGCTATGATGCAGATGTGACAAAGCATTGGCCAAACCAACAGAGAACTCTAAGTCAAAAACACCTAGTAGATGAGTCTAACGTTAGAAACCACAAGGTCCAGGTACCCTCACCACACTCAGTCACTGACCGGGGTTGTCAGGGAAGACTCACCTCCGCTCAAAAGGTGGATACTGGGAGTTAGGGAAACCCTATTCTTAACTTTTTGAGGCGCCTCCATACTGTTTTTCATAGTGGCTGTATTAGTTTACATTCCCACCACCTGTTAATGAGTGTGCCTTGCCCCAACCTCTTCACACATGTTATTACTTGCCTTGTTGATAATAGTCATTCTAACAGGTGTAAAGTGGTAGCTTATTTTAGCTTTGATTTGCATTTCTCCAATAGCTAGTGAAGTTGAGCATGTATTAAAAAATTTGAAAACATTTACTAAAGACATATGCACTTCTATGCACTTTGCAACGTTATTCATGGTTGCCAAGACATCTCACCACAGATGATTGGATAAAAAAGCTGTGGCATACATGTTCAATGGAATACTACTCAGCCATAAGAAAAGATGAAATACTGCCATTTTTGACAACATGGATGGCTGTTGAGAATATCATGTGAAGCAATATAAGTCAGACAGAAAGTGTCAAGAAACAATATGATTTCACTCTATGTGGGATATAAAACTGAAAGTAACAAATGAACAAACAAGACAAACAACTAAACAAACAAAAACTCATAATCACAGACATCAGTATGGTGATTACTGGAGGGAAAAGAGGATGAGGTAGGGTACTGAAGGGTAGAGGTGGTTGAGAGTATGGTGACAGAAGGAGATTTGACTTTGGGTGGTGGGTACACAATACAATATACAGATGATGTGTCATAGAATTGTACACTTGAAGCCTATGTATATAATTTTATTAACCAATGTCACCCCCAATAAATTTAATAAAAATAAATTTAAAGAAAAGGTGGACACTGAAGACAATAACAACTGGGAGCTGTCAATAATTGTATTCCTTGCATTTAAATGGCAATTTTTTTATTGAAGGTAGATCCAAGTAGCATGTCTCCATGACTGCCACAGTGTGTGTGTGTGTGTGTGTGTGTGTGTGTGTGTGTGTGTGTGTGTCTGAGCACACACTACTCTGGTCAAATTAGAGACACAAGAAAATCCTCTATCTTTTGGAGTCTACTATTTTGTAAGATATTCTGATTTTACAGCCTATATAAACAGGTTTTATATGCTCTCCTATCTTTTCTTAGAAAACCTACATGTAGCTGGCTTGATTCAGGCCAATTTAAAGAGATTTACTTTACTGAAATGTCCCATGTTCTGACCAAGGGCAATAAATTTTAGTGTCAGGGCTGGGTAGACTGGAAGACCAGGAGAGGACTGGGAATGGCATCCTGAAATGAAATGCCACACCCGAGAGCAAGTACAATGCTCCCACACTCATTGTCCTCCTTATATCTGGGGTAGGGCACATGAAGAAGGGAAAATGGGAGAGAATTATTAGAGAATTACTCTGAAATTCTGGTTCACCCTTGGTTCACCCTTGCTTAGAGGTAGGAAAATAAGATAAACACTCTGACAGAAGAACTAAATGTGATCTTTATTTCCCTGATCATTGACTTATCTATGTTATGTGTGTCTAATATGTAAATGAATCAGATATTAGTCCTAGACAAAATTTTATTAGCATATGTTACTATACCTTATTTTGGTAATATTTGAGCTATTTTAATTTTATTACTTAATGAAAAATTAAGTATATTACAATCTGAAATACTGAAAATAGTGTAAAGGATGGGTTAATATACCAAAAAGGCAGAGGTTCTGCTGGTAGAGAGTTTCATAGGTAAAGAGAATATTTTAAACTGATTTTCAAACACTTCTGCTGATTTGTTTTGTGATGGTAGAAAGAAAAGTGGAAAAGCATATGCAACACATTTTGGTATAAAATACAGAAATATATTGGATTTACAGATTTTCTTTCTCCAGAAATTTTTTATATGTACCTTCTTGTTCTCACCAGAGTGATATTGATGTTATTTTACACATACTTTTTAAAATGCATGGCTAGTGTACAATTAAATCCATATTTTACATGGTCTAAAGTGATTTATGAACCTAGAGTGTTCAGAATATCTTTCCAATTAATCAACAGATATTTGTATCTGCTATGTGACTCAGAATTTGGAATGCTATTGTGTAGCATACACAAGACAAATAAGATGCAGCCTTTAACCACTATAGCATGTAATCTACTCGGAGAGATGAGTAAAATGCACAAATACAATGAGAGACGGATACAAGGCAATATGTATTCAAAGGCTTACCTGTGTGCAGTTTCTAAGCATAATAGTGGCTTAGTGATGGGTGAATTGTTGGAGCTGGTTATAGAAAACTTATGGAGAAGGTTGGATTTAAGTGGACATTCAGATGGGTAGGTTTGGAAGAGACAAAGGAGAAACAGAAAAAAATAGCCTAAGCATGATTGGCACCATGTGGTATGCAGACATTAGGAGAGACTGCTCTGATTTGGTTGAATAACATGCTGGGAGTAAGAAGGGAAGTAATATAAACTAATTTGAGTCTGGAGCTCAGATTATGAGGCTCTGAGGTTAGACATTGCATAAAAGACAATAAGAAATCATTATAATAATAAAATGTAATTGACGTAGGTTTCAATATTGTCAGCCCAAGAATAATTGTTGAGGTTTTCCCTTTTATTTCATAACTAGAGGCCCGGTGCATGGAAATTCCTCCTCTTGCAGTCCAGGACCCCTCAGGGGATGTTTACGCTGGAGGATCAGGCCTAAGCTGGCAGTCAGACATCCCTTTGGCAGCCCAGGAGCCCTCGAGGGATGTCGGACTAAGACATAGGCCTGCTCTCTACAGGGAGTGGGCTTAAGGTGTGGTTGGACATCCTTAGCGCTGCTGAGGAGGTGGGAGAGGCTTGCCCCACCACGGCTGCACTCGCAGCAGTCAACCCGGCTTGTGGCTGGGCAGAGCTCCCCCTGTGGGAGCGCACTGACCACCAGAGGGCAGCCCCTGCATTGAGCATCTGCCCCCTGGTGGTCAGTGCATGTCATAGTGGCCAGTCATTCTGGCTGTTAGGGTCAATTTGCATATTTCCCTTTTATTATATAGGATACTTCTCTGAGGATACAACTCTGTTTTAGGAAATTTTTAAATATTCCAGACTATTGAAAAGTGTTACTCCACATGGGAGAGTTTGGATGGGACTCAGTAAATTCCTAGCTGTTGGAGGGTGTCATTTCTCCTGATAGTTTTGGGGGAGACAGGCAGACTGCAGTTGAGGGAAGTCCCTCACCAGGTGATTGCAAAAAGCATACCTAGTAGGGATCCTTATCACAGGATGGACAGTAGGCCAACCTGCTTCTCTTTACCTCACCTGTAGCTGGTGCCAGACCATGCTTGGCAGGCTCTAGGTGCGATTTCACTCTTCTCCCTGGAGTCCCCAGGTTTTGTCTTTAGTGTCTCATCTTAGGTTCCAGAGATATCTCCAAGTGCCTAGCCCACTGAATTATCTTTCCTCCCAAGTCCAGTTGATTCTTATTTAGTTTTGCCCCAGTAGAACAGTCAGGGTCAACCTCTGATCTTTTTTGAATCATAAAAAATGCCATGCACTCTTTGCTTTGCTTCTTTCTGGCTTTCCTATCTGATTCTCAAGAGTCTTTTCTTCCCTCAATAAGCTTCGTTCCTACAAATCAAAAACATGGTTGGTTTTGTTATTGATATAGGTTCAAGAGCTTAAGTTAAACAAGAAACAAACATTAAACACTGGCAGTTACTTTTAATATTTATTCCTGCTTCACAATTCTAATCTCATTTAGGCAACGCAGATGCTTCCAATTGACTGATGAATCACATAGCAGGAAATAAGAAAGAAAAAAGGGGTAATATTTTAAGCTATTATCTGACTACATAATAATGATAGTTAACATTGATTCAACACTTAGTCTGTGCCAGAACTGATTGATGATTTGGTTAATCCGTACAGGGCTAAGGGGTGTGCAGCATTACATTTTTTATGAGTAAACATAGTAGAATTCTGAGAGGTTAAATATCTTGCCAAGTTTATAGCATTAATGAGTCAATGATGAAGCTGAGATTCATCTATAGGGAGTCTGCTCCAGAACCAACACTCTTACGTCTGTGCTTTCAAAAATATTTTCTTTATCAAGGGTTAAACATGATTACTAAAGCATTTTTAGAGGATTAGTTTGGCATCTGTATAAGAGCCTAGAGGGAGGATTATTAGTTTGGAGGTTATTTTAGTCTTTCAATATGTCAAGTGCTGCTGGCATAAACTAAAATGGAGATCCTAGGTGTTTCACCTAGTGGGCAAGGGCTATGTGAGCAACAGGAAGAGGCAGAGGAATGCAAGATTAGCCATTTGAGAAGCTAATAAGAAAATACACAGTATACTCTAGAAGTGTTTTCCTAACTTCTCTGACCACAAAATCACCTGGGGGGGACTTGAAAAAAAAGAGTAGAGTCCTGAGCCCAACCCAACCAGAATTTCCAATCTTCTTAAAATGAGAATAGCAGATGATTTTGTAAACAGATAAATTGGAGAACACATTCTAGAATATGCCTCTTAATTTTTCCTCTATAGAAGTTTCTCATCATGTAATTATAGTGGCTTTTCTTAACCCAGTGACATGATTTACTTTTTTGCAATTAGTGTCCATTGTATAGAGTTGTTAACTAGCTAGGTCAAGGCTCTTGAAGGCTTTTATTTCAACGAGCAAATAATATAGGAAGTTTGAGGGTTTTTTGTTTGTTTGTTTGTTTGTTTTTGTCAACCCATCATTGTTTACATGTTGATTTTGAACTATTAGACATGGCGTGAAGCCAATAATTCAACTCTTTAAACTTGACAAATAGAAAAATAAAATGTGAATGTCTGAGCCATATTGTTTCCAATATTTCATTTTATCTGTCAAGTCAGCTAATGTTAAAGTAGAGTGGAGTAATTGCTGATATAATTTCATTAGTTCCTTCTATGGAAAGTCAAGCAAAGTTTCCTACTTCGTGGGCTCAGTGTGACAAAATGGGCTCTGGATGATGTCAGAGACAACCCTGAAAGCAGGCATTAGTTTGTTGGAGTAACGAGTTCCTGTCTCATTGTGGGTAATAATAACCAGTAAGCTTTTATACCACAGATCCAATCCCAATCAATGGAGACTGGGATCTGTCTGTGGTAAAATACTCCTATGGAATTGTCAAATGATACTGTAACATTTTTGGCATCATTTATCCAGAAAGGAGGGTGATCAGGTTTTGGTTTTGTAATATCCAGATCATAAGACAGATCTAAAGAAAAAGAAAATGAATCTTCCATGTAGGATCTGTGCAAGTGGGCAGTCTCCAAATCTGTTACCTGTTCTGTATCCCCCTTCCAAGTTCTAGTTCCATGACAGAGCCTTTACAAAGGCTTCCACTCATAAAAAGTCTCTGAATGCTGTTTTAGTGGAGGCAGAAAATTTTTTTTTTTAATTAAATCTTTATTGTTCAGATTATTACATTTGTTCCTCTTTTTCCCCCCCATAACTCCCCTCCTCCCAGTTCCCGCCCCACCCTCCGCCCTCACTCCCCACCCACTGTCCTCATCCATAGGTGCACGATTTTTGTCCAGTCTCTTCCCGCATCTCCCACACCCCTTTCCCCCCCAAGAATAGTCAGTCCATTCCCTTTCTATGGCCCTGATTCTATTATAATCAACAGTTCATTCTGGTCATCAGATTATTTATTCACTTGATTCTTAGATTCACTTGTTGATAGATGCATGTTTGTTGTTCATAATTTGTATCTTTACCTTTTTCTTCCTCTTCCTCTTCTTAAAGGATACCTTTCAGCATTTCATATAATCCTGGTTTGGTGGTGATGAACTCCTTTAGCTTTTCCTTATCTGTGAAGCTCTTTATCTGACCTTCAATTCTGAATGATAGCTTTGCTGGATAAAATAATCTTGGTTGTAGGTTCTTGGCATTCATCACTTTGAATATTTCTTGCCACTCCCTTCTGGCCTGCAAAGTTTCTGTTGAGAAATCAGCTGACAGTCGTATGGGTATTCCCTTGTAGGTAACTGAGTTTCTTTCTCTTGCTGTTTTTAAGATTCTCTCTTTATCTTTTGCTCTTGGCATTTTAATTATGATGTGTCTTGGTGTGGTCCTCTTTGGATTCCTTTTGTTTGGGGTTCTCCGCGCTTCTTGGACCTGTAAGTCCATTTCTTTCACCAGGTGGGGGAAGTTTTCTGTCATTATTTCTTCAAATAGGTTTTCAATATCTTGCTCTCTCTCATCTTCTGGCACCCCTATAATTCTGATGTTGGTACGCTTGAAGCTGTCCCAGAGGCTCCTTACACTATCCTCGCATTTTTGGATTCTTTTTTCATTTTGCTTTTCCGGTTGGGTGTTTTTTGCTTCCTCGCATTTCAAATCATTGACTTGATTCTTGCGCTCCTCTGGTCTGCTGTCGGAAGTCTGTATAATATTCTTTATTTCAGTCAGTGTATGCTTAATTTCTAGTTGGTTCCCCAATATAACATCGAGGGTCTCATTAGTTTTGTTGTAGATCTCATTAAGTTTATCGGCGGCTTCTAAACAGTTCTTGAGAGACCTTAAAAGTGTGGTTCTGAACTCTATATCTTCCATTGACAATTTTGTCCTGTTTCTTTGTCTCCGCATTTTGTTATGCTTCCTTGGTGCACCCCCTAGTGGTCTTTGTTCGCAGTCTTATAATTAAACCTTGATTGTTGTAGCTAATACCAGGGAGGGTTTGACCTCCAGGCCAGGTGGCTATGAGAATCAGCTGTGTCAGCAGTGAGAGAACTTCTGTCCTCTAGGGAGGTGCTAATCTAGCCTTTGCCTGAGGCTATCCGGCAAATGCCTGTGTGCAGGGCTTGGGCGGGGCGGGTCGCACAGGATCAACAGGGTGGGCCGGAGAGAGCAGTTATGGCGGCTCTCAGTCCTGTCCCCAGGGGCTCTGCCTCTCTGAGTCCCAGCACCCGCTGCAAAGCTCAGAGAGAAAGCTGCACTCGCTCTGACCAAAGCCAGACAGTCCCTCTTCTCCCGTTTGAGTCTGGGTCGATAAAGACTCGCCCGGATCTGGAGCTCAGAGTCTGCGACTCCCTCCCAATTGAAAACGCCAACCGCGCCCTCTGCTGCCAGCCCGCTCGCGCACTCCGCACCTCAGAATTTGACTTCAGCACTGCGCCTCCTCTGAGTGTCCGTATGCATTTCTCTCTCCTCCTAGTTGTAGGACTTCCACTCAGCCAGCGTTCCTGTGGTTCTGGGTGATGTCCCTTCCGTCTTTTAGTTTCACTTTTGAAGTAGTTGTTCAAAGCAGCAAACTCCGGAGTTAACCTATGCCGCCATCTTGGTTCTCCAGAAAAATTTTCTAGGTGTGAAAGACAGGCTGTTTTAGGTTTCTGGCAAGGAAGTGGAGAAAAGGGAACCCTAGTGCACACTGTTGGTGAGAATGCAGATGGGTGCAGCCACTGTGGAGAACAGTATGGAGTTTTCTAAAATAATTAAAACTGGAACTGCCTTTTGACTCAGCAATCCCACCTCTAGGAATATATCCTGAGAATCACAAAACCCCAATCAGAAAGAATATATGCACCCCTATGTGTATATAGCAGCGTTATTTACAATAGCCAATATCTGGAAACAGCACAAGTGCCCATCAGTAGATGAGTGGATAAAAAAGCTGTAATACATTTACACAATGGGATACTACATGGCCATAAAAAAGAAGGAACGCTTACCTTTTGAAACAGCATGGATGGACATGGAGATTATTATGCTAAGTGAAATAAGCTACTCAAAGAAAGATAAATACCTCATGATGTCACTTATATGTGGAATCTAATGAACAAAATAAACTGATGAACAAAATAGAAACAGAGGCATGGATACATGGAACAGACTGACAGCTCTCAGAGGGTGGGGATGAGGGGGACTGGATGAAAGAAGGTGAAGAGATTAGCCAAAGGACATATATGCATAACCCGTATACACAGACAACAGTATGGTGATAGCCAGAGGGAAGGGGGTTGGGGGATGGGTGGAAGTGGGCAAAGGAGGGGAATAGGGCACCTGCAAATAGTGTCAATAATAAAAATAAAGTTAACAAAAAGAAATAATTTGAAAGAACAATGACACTATAATTTTTTTTACTTTAAAATTTTCTATAGTTCTTACCAGTCTGTTTATAAAATAGATCTGTGTGATAAATTTTTTTGGAGGAGATATTGTTTTCATTATAATAATGAACAGAAGAATTAAGTGCATTGCAGTTATAATTTCTATGGAATATGTTTTACTTATTAGTTTTAAATTAAAAATCAGTTGTTCCTATTAACTTGATATTACTTGGTGGTTCAAATGAGGAGATTGACTCTGGATACTGGGAAAACCCATGGTAAATCATTAGTACAACTTTCCTGTGCTTTGCCTAAGGTTTATTAGGGACACTTGTTACGGTGGGACTTTACAAGGTTTTCCTGGAGTCCCAGAAACATTTTCCTTCTTTTGAATAGATTTAGGTTATTAAGGCATTTGGTAAACATCTGCCACATACCAAACACATAAGGTAGATATCAAGATCTTCATTTAATCAGGGAGGAAAGAGATGTAAAGTGTTTCAGTGATTTATCTATGGTCTCAGAGTTAGAAATAGAGGTAGGATTAGAATCTGCCTCTTTGGACTTCAAGTACTTTTCCTCACAATATACAGGGAAAAAGATGTTTTTAATTTATTGGAAAATGTTCTCTGTCCTCTGGAGTCCTTGTGACTTCAGTAATAATTTATGATTTTTTGTCTTCTTTTGCTCTCATAGAAAAATTTGATATCCCTAATAGATATAAAATATGTACTTTGGTCATGGTGAATTTAAAGCCTGAAATTGGTGTTTCGCTGAGCTTAGAGTTTTGGGGTAAAAATATCTCTCTATATATTTAAAGTAAATTATTTAAAATTCTCCTTAAGACTGGAGTAAGGTATAAGCTAAAGTTAAGAAAGTTAAACTCAATAACATTTGAAGTAAACTTTAAATTATATTTTGATTATTTAGAAATATTTTAATAACTTTAACACTGGTAAATGGTTGAAATAAAGTATACACAGCTAGATATAATATTAGACCATCAAAAGTAAGGGAACATAGCTATTATGAGAAACTTAGGAGAAGCAGGGAAAGTTTTGCTGGTATTGAAGATTTCAAATTAAAAAAAGAAATGAGAATGTTTGATATTTGAATGGAATCCTCAACATACAAGAAAATTGTTTTTGTAAATTTTTTCCAATCCCAGCAAAAAAATCATATTGATATATGAGAGAGAAACTTTTCTAAGAGATGTTTAAATTAGATCAGGAGAATAACATTTCCATTAATATCTGACTTTGAATAGGTTAAGAGTCTAAGGTAGCTTCTGAAAAGTCTGCTAAGCTTTTATAATGCAAGAGACTTATTTATATGTTTAAATTTGTGTAAATAATTTGCTATTATCTCATGTAAGTTGATTTTATCAACTGAAATTAAATTTTTAATGTTTATAATTGAGTAATAGAATGGATAAAATTTTTAAAAATGACCACAATAAGTATTGGTGACGATGGGGAGGAACTACATGCCTCATATATTTAAAATGGTGCAACTACTATGGAAAACGGTTTGTAAGTAAAACGTTAAATGGTAGTGCATACTTGAAAGAAATGACTTTTGAGGACAACAGTATCTGACAGACAATTTAAGGATTTCCATTTAGTAAGACCTCCCTCTGACCCCTATCTATTTATTAAAGTCTGTTTCATATCTAGATGTGATTGGATGAGGTTTTTTCCATCTTGTCTGGATATGTGTGTACATTTATATATATATATGTGTGTGCATGCTTCTGGGAATGCATGCATGTGTGCTATTGTGTGTAAAGACTAATGTTCATTATAAGGTAAGCTCCTTGAGGACTAAAGATGGCAAAAACATAACCATGAGTACTTGCATCCCAGAAATCTTTATACATATTTTGGTAAGATTTGACTTCTCTAGGATGTAAAATGTGGTTTCTAGTCTGTAATATTTATTGTAGATGTTATAAGGATAAGCAACAGCTAGGTTATTATGAGGTTAGCATCTTTCAATGAGACACAACTAGAAATCTCTTTGTCATCAATTTATTCACTTCTTCACTTCAAAATATTTATTGAGTGATCTCTGTTTACCAGCACCGAGTTAACTGTTGAAAATATAATAGAGAACAAAACAAATGTCAGTTATTTATTACTCGGTTACAAACCATCCTAATAACGGTTTAACAAGCAGCCATTTTATTTGCTCATTATCCTGTGGGTCAGCACTTTGGGCTTGGGAGCTATGCTCCACGGAGGGGTTTGTCCGTTGGTTTCACCTGTTGGCTGGTTATTCACGCAGCTGCAGTCAGCAGGTGACTGGGCTGGAAGCTGGTTGATCCAAGGGCGACAGCTGAAATAGCTTGCCTCTTCTCCACATGGTCTCATTGTCAAAGAGGCTAGCCTGGCTTCTTCCCATGGCACCAGAGGATTCTGAACAAGCAGCAACACAGGCCAAGCTGGAGAAAGCAAAACCTATTTTAAAGCCTCTGCTTGTGTTACATTTGCAGATGTCTCACCAATGAAAGCATTGAACATTGCCAATAGCTAATCTCAGAGTTAATATGGGGGGGGGGGGGAAGCACAGAAGAATGGATACAGGCAGGTATGATTCGTTGGAGGCCATTACTATAATAATTTACCATTAGGAGCGTGCCCTTTCCCCTCATTAAATATATAGACTTCAATCCCATCACTCCACTTTTCTTTTTTTTTAAAATTTTTCTTTCTAAGTGTCAATTTCTTTCTTTTTTTCTTTATCACTCCACTTTTCTTATTGAAGAAATAAAAACAGCAAAATCATCCCTAGTCCTTTCGTTTTTCAGGGTGATATTATAAGCAAATGCAGATCATTCTTTTCCTGTCCGCCCAACTTAATGACTTCAAAATACAGTTTCAGAATTGTTTCTTTTAATGCATAAGGCTAATCTGAACAGACGTTACCATCTCAGATGCCCTCAGGTGCCAGCAGGAGAGATTGGAGCCCGCATTAGAGTAGGAACACTGACTAGGTTGAGTGCATTCCCCATTTGTAGAAGCAAACGCCTGCTGTCTTCTGGGAATGGCAACAGTGACTGGCCAATATTATTAAGTGGTCTGATTTTTTTTTTAAAGAAAAGGCAGGATTTTTGGTGTCTTTATTTCTTACTGTTAAATTTCAACTATTTATGAGTTATAAAAGCACTTTGTACATTAAAGCAGCTGGAAGGTCAGGGTCAGCTGGTGGCCTGGTAAAATGAGACAGCTGTAACTGTCATTCTGGTTGAGTGCATTCTCTTCCTCCCTGCCCCAGATTCACTTATTTTCCCCCATCACATTTGTTGCTCAGGTTTAGGCTCCCAACCCTGTGTGACGTGACCTCACTCTGCCGTCTCCTCAGAGTGGCTTCCCTGTGGCCACTGGATAGCTTTGTCACTTTGCCCCACAGCTTTGCTCCTGATTTGCATCTACGAATGCATCACACGGTGCCAAGAGACTGAATTTGGATTTAAATAAACCTTTGTTCCCATCCTGGCTCAGTTATACACTCTTTGTGAGCTTCCAGCTATGTTTCCTCACCCCTTTGAATCTTAGAATCCTGACCTGTACAATAGGACTGGCATTTTGAAGTCTCAATAAAATATCAGACTGACATAACTAACCTAGTGCTTGACACGTAATATGGGTGCAATAAAATGTGCTTCTGTATCCACAGATCTAACCTCTCACTTTTAATAATCTCACATCTCATCTTCATCGTAAAGTCTTCTGTCTCAGGCCCCTCCCTCCTCTCCTCTGAACGCCCGAAGAACTCATTTTCTCCACGATATACCATTTTCCACCTTGAACAATTATGTAACTTCTGTGTCAACTTTTCACATACTTGTCACCACTCTAGCCACCATAACAATTTTCAGTTTCTTGGAATATCCACAGTCTTTTATTCATTCTCAATGTCCACGAAGATGCCGGCTAGTTTATGTAAATCTTAGAGCCTCCAAATGAAAGGATGGAGAGAAACCTTAGATATTATTACATCAATTGATCATTTTGTAGATGAGGAAACAGAATCCTCCTTTATGTGATTTATCAGGTGCCATTCATGGACAGAACCAAGAAACTGGAGCTAAATATTAAAACATTTCCATTTGTTCACGTAGAATTAACTTAGTGTAATGGTTCATACCATTGGCTCTGGAGGGAAATATTTCAATCTAGCTCCTCCCCTTAACAGCGTGTGATCTTGTGAAAGTTACATAATATTTATGAGCCTAATTTTCTGAATCTCTCAAAAGAATTTATTAAAAGTTAAAGATGTTCTGAGCATAAATGAAGTTAAATATGTAAAGAAAGCAGTGAGCACAGTGCTGGCATATGCCATACATTCAGTATATTCTACAGTGATGATACAAATGAGAATGATGCCAATTCTGCCGATGAATTTATGTTTGCTGACTCTGCCATTTAGGAAATTAGAAAATGATTGCTTACACCTTTTGTTTTAAAGACTGCATGTTTTAACACTTAAATTATTTTGCAGTCTTTTGTTCTTCATGTTGAAAATTTTCAGCCCACATAATCTTTCACAATATATTGAATTTCCAAACCTGTAATATTTTTGTAGCTCTCTTATTTTCAGTCTTTTAGCTTCAAATCTACAACGTTTCTCATTCTTTAGTATGAAGTTCATTATTTATACTAATAAAAAGGTAATATGCTAATTAGATTGGACATCTTCCAGATGTTTTTCCAGACAAAGCCACTATGGCAAGGCCAAGGCAGAGGCGGTTAGGGGTGATCAGGCTGGCAGGAGAGAACCATTAGGGGCAACCAGGCCAGCAGGAGTCTAGACTCTTAGGTATTTAAGAAAATACACTAGATCATTCAGAACAGAGATTTACTTAGTTCAGAATGCTACATTTTTTTCTGTTAAATGAACACATGATCTAATTCTTTAGTTTACTGATATGCTTGCAAAGTATGCTCAGAGTGTACTTAGAGTGTGTTAATAGTGAAGAAATGCTACAAATCCCCAAGGCTCAATGTGAGGTCCTGCCATTAACTTGTAATTTGCTTTGCTGGCAGTGGGGGCAGAGGAAACAGCATCATGACATACAGAAAATAGAAACAGAGTGGGCTGTTTTGAACAGCAAAGTCTCAGGAAGCTTGGAAATCAAAAGATCAAGTGAATGATGCAGAGGTGCGGAACATCCGGCCCGAGGGCTGTACAAGGCCCCAGATGTCATCTGGTCTGGCCCAGCCAAAGCATTAGGGGTGAGCTAGTTAAATGTTTGACCAAATATAGCAGGCTAATTTTTAAGTTGATAATATTATATGGCCTGAGAATAATGTTATAAATATCCAAATGGCCCTTGGCAGAAAAAAGTTTAAGAGCCCAGCTTTGGAATTAGGATGCCTGAATTCGTATTCTCTTTATCACTTGCCAGCAATGCACAGGCTATGGGCAAACTCAGTTTTAATTTCTTGGTTAATATTGTGGAAATAACAGAACCTCCATCATAGGGTTGTTGTGAGGATTAAAGAGGCACTTTATAAACAATGTAATAGAGCCTCTGCCACATACTAAAAATAATATTGTTATTGTTACTGAAGTCAAAAGTCAGAGAATTCTCATTCTATGATATTTTAAATCTTTCCTGGTGAAATCACATACATAAAGCCAGATCACTGAAAACATCATTTTATTTAATTTGTGAAATGGATATGTTTTGATTTTAGTTTTCAAGATCATGTAGCTATCAAGACTTAGCTAAATTATTCTTACTTTCTCCTCTCTCCCCTCTCTCTTTATTCTCTCTCTCTGTTCTTTTAAAAAAATATATATTTTTATTGATTACAGAGAGGAAGGGAGAGGGAGAGAGAGAGAGATAGAAACACCAATGATGAGAATCATTGATTGACTGCCTCCTGCACGCCCACTACTGCGGATTGAGCCCACAACCCAGGCATGTGCTCTTGACTGGAACATAACCCGGGACCCTTCAGTCCACAGGCTGGCTCTCTATCCACTGAGCTAAACCGGCTAGGGCTCTCTATTCTTTATCCTTACTTTCTTTTTCTCTTCCATTCCTCCCTCCATTTCTCCCTCCCTTCTATTTTTCTTTTCTTCCTTTCTTCCTACCAGCATTCATTACTTAACAAATATGTTCCAGACTACCCTAGTCACTGAGAACATTATTATCTATCTATCATCTATCTATCTATCTATCTATCTATCTATCTATCTATCTATCATCTATCTATCATCATTTATCATTTATCTATCATCTACATATTTTTCCACCTATCTAATATCTATATACATGTATGTATGAAAAGGGAGTGGTTAATTCTAATGGAATCTTTGAAAGAATTTATAAAAGAAATAATGCTTTTATATAATAAACTAAGCCTTGCTTGTGTATTCTCCAGTTCGTTGGGTAGAGTGAGGAGTGAAATGGAGAAAGAGGAAAGGGGTAGAAGGTGTAGAATTACAAAAGAGAAGCAAGAAATAGCATGGTAGTATTTAGTGTTATGGTTAGAGGAAAAAGGGATTCACTGAAGGTTTTGAACAGCTTAGAGCAGTGGTTCTCAACCTTCCTAATGCTGCAACCCTTTAATACAGTTCCTCATGTTGTGGTGACCCCCAACCATAAAATTATTTTCATTGCTACTTCATAACTGTAATTTTGCTACTGTTATGAATCGTAATGTAAATATCTGATATGCAGGATGCATTTTCATTTTTACAAATTGAACATAATTAAAGCATAGTGATTAATCACAAAAACAATATGTAATTATATATGTGTTTTTCGATGGTCTTAGGCGACCCCTGTGTGAAAGGGTCGTTCGACCCCCAAAGGGGTCGCGACCCACAGGTTGAGAACCGCTGGCTTAGAGTGATCATAGTTGTTTTTAGTGGGGGAGTGACATGATCAGATTCCCCTTTGGCAATAGTATAGAAGATGAATTAGGACTGACACAAAGATTTTAGGAGATAACAGTGATAATTCCAAGGAAATACTCCCTGGGCAGAAGGCTGCAGAAAGTAAACAGGTACTACAAAAGGAGAATAGGCACAATTCAACAACCAATTAATCTATTCTATAATAATGATATACAATTTCCTAGGCCATGTTTCCCAGGCTGATACACCATGGAATACCATGCAGCAGTAAAAAAAAAAAAAAAAAAAAAAATGGATCTCTTACCCTTTGTTGCTTGATTCTCCCTGACTTAGGGGTGACTTAGGGTCTCTACCTACCTGGTGCTGAGCATCTCCTTTCCCACACTGCTGTTCTCGACAGTATCCCCAGTGTTGCTAGGGTCTTATTTCTGGTGTTAGCTGCTCTTGCTACTTCTCTTGGTCTCATTTTTGTGACAATTTCTGCTGGTCCAACACTATTGTCATTGTTGCTACTTTTGCTGGCTCCACTGCCACCATGGCCCTGGGCAGTCCCAAGGTTTTCCATGGCTCCTGCCCCTGTCATGTTTAAAGGTTCCTGCTCATCAGCAATAGCTATTGTAGCTGGCCATGATCTTATTTTGCTATGAACATGGAGTATAGGAAAACCAATAGACTCTTTAACCAATAAAATTGAGATTTCATTCTTTACTCTGCCGCTTACTAATTTTGTAACACTTTGGCTAAATTACTCAAACTCTGAGACTTAGTTTCTTTACCCTTCAAATTAGGGTAATACTACCTACCATATAGGGTTGTCCAATGACTTAACCTAATAAAAATGCCTAACATACTGTTGGCATATATATATAGTGTGGCATATGGTAACTGCTATTTTTTACTATTTTAATTCTAATGATGAGCCTAAGTGAGTTCCATTGCCGCTTTCAATCTGTTCTACCTATCAAAACGGCCTACCCAAGACTCTTGCTTCTGCAAAGTTCTTCTTAAAGATAACAGGTTAACATCATTGACATAACTATTAAGTACTGTCCCAGCCCTGTTGCTGCATACTCTCTTTGGGTTGCTTTATCCCTTAGGGCCACTTCCTACAGACTCTGTCCTTTGGTGCTATTAGCCATCTATTTGCATTCTTTTGTGGAAGTCTGAATTCTCATGTACAAATCCACCCTGTAATGTAACTCAAATGACCAAATAGGCCAGAGGCGAATGGGATGGAAATCAGACTGAGTAAACTGTGGTTGGAGAAGTTAAATGTGTGCTATGCCAGCTGAACTTTTAGGCAGCTGAGGGTTACATACTACACTATCCAAAAATAATCTCAACTGTGGCATGGGCATTTGTTCTAAGCGGGAGGGTTAATATGTTGAAACTTAAGAAAATAATAAATGTTTAAGTGCTATGAAAAATGCCCAGTATATAGTTGACATTTAACAAATAATTACTTTGTTAGATAGGCATGAGCAAGCAGGAATAATGGGCCAGGTGCAGAGGTCACCAGGCAGAGAGCCCTGGCGCCTAGCAAAGGGCAAAGCTACAAGCCCTTGCATGACCACTCCCTTAAGCATTAACCCCTGGAGATGGCATCTAGACCTCAGCTGTGTTTCAGTTCCAGGCCCAGAAAAGCAGCAAAGCCAGGCAAAGCCACACCATGGCTGACATCAGGACCAGCTGCCCTGCCAAGCTTGCCAGAACCTCTCCTCCCGCTTTTGTCTCTCAAGGTGAATCTCTGTCTCTCCCCTGTCTCTCTCCACCCCTGTCTCTCTCTTCCGCTTTCTCTTTCTCCCTCTCTCTCCCAGGCTCCAATGGCCCTTCTTTTGCTGTAACTTGTTTCCTGAATCCATTTCTTCTAAGGCTCACTTCTACCTCTGTGACTTTCTAAATAAACTTTCTCTTATAATTTGAATCTTGGTTCTGAATTTTCCTCTTAGCCAGAACTCAAGAACCCAGATTAACACACAGTGCCTTTTCCCCCCCACAGCTAGCACTTCCACTAGGTAGGGAAACCACACAAAGCAGAGTCCCGAAGACGGATTCAATAGATTCTTAAGATGGAGAAAGATGAAAATTCAGGGGACATTTGCAACTGGAAAACAATTGGAGAGGATTCATATCTGGCAAGATCCCCTTAAGTTGGTGGGGCTGAGGTTGTTATTGTACTTCTTCTATTCCTGATTCAAGACCGGTTGAGGAACAGGGGAATCTGATCCAGCAGACAGATCTTCAGTGATGCCCTCTGGAAAAGCTGGAGAAGGCAGGATTTTATATCCTGCAGAATTTATGCTGCTGTTCTACAGGCCCTTCAGGGGTCTGAGGGATATTTTTGCCTGTTTGTGCTGCTGTGATCCTAAATTACACTTAGTCTCACGAAACCTTTTTTAGTTGTACTTGAAGATGATCTACGGCAGTGGTTCTCAACCTTGGCTGCACATTAGAATCACCTGGGAATCTTTTTAAAATCCTGATTTCTGGGCCTCATAGGTTGAGAACCACTGATCTAGGAGATTAATCAACTCCTTTGGATTATTTTCAGCATAAATTTAAATGAAGAGCAAATGTTTTACTGAGGTGAATTCTTAGTACTTTGTTCCTTAGGAGTATTTTGGACTGAGCAATGAGTAGACCTTTTGTTATACATAAAATGATAATGCTGGATAGTCTAAATTAGGTAATGCTAAGTAAACAACTTCAATACAGTCTCAATACAGAAATAATATGTAAATTCCAAAAATTTTTATTATTGTGAATACATTTCAGATTTTAGTGTTTCTGAACTACCACCGATGCTATCATTAAGGTACAGAATTGTTTCTCAGGTGGTTTGACTATTAAAAAGTGTTTACGCTAGATTGTAATTGGCAAATGTTATCATACACATTGTTGAAAATGTTTAATATTTTCAAATATCACAGCATAATCTGGAACTGCAATATCAAGCATTGCACATTTTAGATTTAATTTTATAGTTCTTTGTAAGATTTACCTTGCTAATCTTTGGTATTAACCTCTTTATTTTGTTTGATTTTGGGGGGTTGAAAACTTATAAACATGTTTTAATATAAAAATCTATAGTTTGTCTTTGAGACACAGAATTTCTACTTTGGTTCCTGTAGAGTATATGTCAGATCACTGTGTTCTGAGATCCAGTTCACCCCTGATCGTGTACTCTATTGAGAAACAGATGGGGGCCCAGGACTGAGTGACTCAGGGTCTTAAAGGGAGCATTGACATTATAAACCTGTGTAGTCGCTTCACCCCAAAGAAGAATGTTTAGACAGAGGGACAGAGAGTTGTGATCATCTCTTAACTTGTTGTCAGGGGTGGAAGAATAGAGGGAGGATTTTTTCCCCCCTTTTATTTTAAAAATTTACTGTAACCAACATGTCTCCCTTGAAGGTTAGTCACTGGATTGCACCATGCTAGTGGACTGCAGGAGGTTGGCAAACTACTTTAGAAGTCATTCCTACGGGTACTTCTTATGTTATAAAGCACGCCCTAATGTGTTACACATTTATCTCAAACATGTATCCTGAAATCAAAGCATTATTTCCCCACACCAAATTGTTTCCTTTGTTCTTTTTAAATATTATTACTAACTACCTTTTAAGGCCATAAATCTCTGTAATTCTATTGAACGTCACTCTTTCCCACTCTCTCTCTACATCAAAATCACTAATTCAGTCTACCAGACGCTGTTCTGGGAACTAAGGGATAGATACATCAGTGAAAAGAAACTAACTGCAACACACAGAATAACTGTCCTCACAGAGTTTATTTCTAGTGGGAGGAGACAAACACAAATAAATATGTAATTTAATCTAGTGGAATATCATGATCTGTTATTATGTTTTGTTTTATGTTACATTATTATAATTTACCTTAGATTATTATTGTTATAAATAATTATTTAAAAGTAAAAGTAAAAAATATGGAAGATTGAATAGTTATTTAAAAGCAATGGTAAAAAATTTAGAAAGCAAGGGTAATAATTATTAAAAGTAAGAGTAAAGAAAGGATGAAAGTATAAAAAAGTAAGTAGCATCTTCATAAGAATTACAGTGGACTAAAAGGACCAGAAATAAAACTCCAATATATACAACAAAATATGTAATTTTTTTATTCAAAGAAAAACATAATTTGAGCCTAGGGAAATTTAATTAAACATTCATTAGAAGCCAACTATTTATGTGTTAATTCATTTTGCAAATATTTCTTGAGAATCTTTTGGGCACTGGGAAAAAATAGTAAGCAAAATAAGGTCCCTGCCCTAATGGAACTTACATTCTTGAGGAGACATAGATAAGTAGGCAAACACCCACACCCACACACCCAAGGGTCCCTCTCATTTCTTAGCTCTCTCAGCCTGCTCCCCCACCATAACAAAATCTTTCCTACCAATGCCCTAGGGTGGAGCCCTTTTCGAGCATGGGCTATTATATATCAACTGGTCTCAACTCCATCATTCACATTGCCACAGTCATCTTTCTAAAATATAGGTTTAATCATTACATTCCCCTGCTTATAAATCTTTTGATTTCCTATCATCTGCTCTATGATTTCATTCACATTCTGGCCTCTATCTATATTCCAACCCTATTTACTGCCTTGTAATCTATGTAACATCTCCTTTCAACGGCCACCCAGCTTTCAGCTGAAGAACGGCTCATACTTTACTGAGAAAAAGAGAAACAACCACAGAAGCGTGCTTTCATTTACTTAATTCATAGCTATAATCTTAACTCCATGAGAGAATTTTTTTTATCTTCCTTTAAAGCTTATCAATAGTTTTGCTTGTGCTTCAGATAATAGCTTCTCTCAAAATTTAAAAGACTTATTATTTTTGAAGTAATTGTATCATTAGTTTATTTTTAGTGGATTATTTCCACCTGTATCCAATATACTATTACATCATCCATTCAGAAAATCTATTCCTTAACTTCAAATTCTCCTAAAGATTTACTCCATTTTTCATAAAAATGTTTTTTTAACTTGTTCTCTTCATTCTGTACCTACCGTTTGCTTACCAACCCAGTCCAATCTGGCTTCCATTTCTTTCACTTCATGAAAACCTTATCTTCCTCCTTTCTTTCCAAACCCCCTATTTCCTTTATTTATTTTGCCAAGTACGCCAATCACAACCACGCTGTCAAATCCAATGAACCCTCTTTGTACTCATCTTTCCCTACTGCTCAACAGCATCCAACAGAATTCACCACTCATTCCTTAAAAACTTGACTCTCTAGGCTACTTTCTCTTTTCAGTATCCTTGTACTAATGGTCTCCTCTACTTAAAACATCATTATCCATATCTTCTAGCTAAATTATTTCAATTTAATCATAGTTATTTAAATGTTAATAATTTAAAAACTAAGTATATCTATCCCTATTCATATTCTAAGGTCCGGATTTATATATCCAACTGCTTATTGGGTATGTCTACTTGAATGTTTAATAGGCATCTTAAGTTTAAAACTTCCAAACCATAAATCTTTTTTTTTTTTTTTATTGCTTAAAGTATTACAAAGGGTATTACATATGTGTCCATTTTATCCCCCCGCCCTAGACAGTCCCCTAGCCTCCCCTATCCCCCAATGTCTTATGTCCACTGGTTATGCTTCTATGCATGCATACAAGTCCTTTAGTTGATCTCTTACCCCCCTACCTCCTGCCCCGCAACCCTCCCCGGCCTTCCTGCTGCAGTTTGACAATCTGTTTGAGGCAGCTCTGCCTCTGTATCTATTATTGTTCAAAAGTTTATAATGGTCTCTATTATCCATGAATGGGTGAGATCATGTGGTATTTTTCCTTCATTGACTGGCTTATTTCACTTAGCATAATGCTCTCCAGTTCCATCCATGACGTTGCAAATGGTAAGAGTTCCTTCCTTTTTAGAGCAGCATAGTATTCCATCGTGTAGATGTACCACAGTTTTCTAATCCATTCATCTACTGATGGGCACTTAGGCTGTTTCCAGATCTTAGCTAACAAACCATAAATCTTGATTGCTCCCCCTCCTCATCTTTTTTTTTAAGCTGTCTTCCTCATCACAGTAAGTGATACTATCTTCTACCCAATTAGGTAAGCCCCAAACTTAGAAGTCATCCATGATTTCATAATTTTTTTTCACCCCTCCTCACAGAACCCATCAGAATGTTCAAAATGTGCTTTAAAATCTGTCTACTTCTTTCCACTTTCACTACCACCACCTAGGTCTAAACCACAGTCAAATCTTGGGAGGACATTGCAGTAGCTTCTTAACTACTATCTTGGCTTCTTCTCTTCATTCATGCTCACATAGTAGCCTTAGTAATATTTATTGAGATTTACATCAGATTATGTCACTCCCTTGCTTAAAGCACATGGTTTCCTGTTTCATGTAGAATAAAGTCCAGAATCTTTATTGCCAAGACTCTGTATGATTTGTCCCTGGAAAAAGTCTTTGAGGAGATTTCCGTACCCTTTTCTTTTTAGCCTCGTCTGTCTTAACAGCAATGTTCTTGTTTTGTTCCCTGAATGAGCTGAAACTCTTTGCCGCCTCAGCACCTTTCCACTTGCTATTTCCCTCTTCCTCCAGGTTTTCGCATGATAGTTTATTTTTCTTCGAATCTTAGCTTCACTATCATCCTCAGCAGAGAAGCGTTTTCTACCCTTTATTCAAAATAACACATTAGTCTAATGGAAAGCTCTATGATCAACATTTGCTAGGGCCAAATACATTTAAAATATTTTTTGTATATTACATTGCTTTTTTGGAATTTATATGCACAATAGCATATTACAGCTTCATAAATTTATACATTCATTCACTTAACTAGCATTATTGAGTTCCTGATGTGTGCCAAGAATTATTCTAAGTGCTTGAGGTGTGTCAAAAAGTAAAACATACCATTTCTTAACTTTTAGAGTGAGATAAATAACACACAATAACGAAAAGTAAATTATACAGTGTAAGGAAAGTCCTCTGTGCTATAGAAAAAAAAGGAGAGGAGGGTAAGGAGGTTTGAGAGGGCTAGAGAGGTGAGCTATGCTCTATCATATTATAAAGAAACCAGGATTTCTTAAACTTGACCATAGAACATACATTAAGATCTTATGAAAAAAAATCATTCAAAGAACACACTTTAGGAAAGTATGATCTACTTACTCTTTTTCTCCCCATGCCTGCAAGGCACACACATCATTTTATGGAGTAGAAATCTGAGCTCCAGAGATGCTATCTAATTCTCCCTAATCACAAATTGTTTTCCTAAAATTTTAAGATATGACCTATGCCTGGTGAACACACAATACAATATACAGATGATGTATTATAAAGTTTTACACTTGAAACCTATATAATTTTATTAACCAATGTCACCCCAATAAAAATGTAAAAGATAATATATATATATATATACATATATATGTATATATATATATATACACACACACACATATATATATATACACATATATATATATATAAGCCTAAGCGATCATTACGACGGAATGACCAGAACGATCGGTCGTTATGACGTGCACTGACCACAGGGAGCATATGCTCAACGCAGGAGCTGCCCCCTGGTGGTCAGTGTGCCCCCACAGCAGGAGTGTTGCTCAGCCAGAAGCTGGGCTCACAGCTGGCAAGCACAGTGGCGGTGGTGGGAGCCTCTCCCACCTCCGTGGTAGCACTAAAGAGCAGCAAGCCAAGTGGTAAGGAGTGAGAAGGCAGGCAGTCAGGAGCAAGGGGTCCCTGGCACAGACCAGGCTTAGGGACCCTCCTCCGCCCCCCCGAATCCTGTGCACAAATTTCATGCATCAGGTCTCTAGTATAGATAATAACAAAAAATTATTCCATAAATAAATATTTACTTATTTATCAACTCTTGCATCAAGAAGCTGAGTTTTTATTATAATCCCATTTACTGTGGTCAAAAATTATAAACAAATAATAAAAGATAGATTATATCAATGTTTATTTATTGGGAAATTCTCAGTGACTTATGACAAAAATCACTTTGCTATTAGGTTTATTGTAAAGAATCTGCAGAAAACAAAATATTAAAACAAGGTAACTGAAAAAAAATTTCCCCTAGTTTTATCTGACTTGTTCATTCTGTAGAATAACTTCAGAAAATGGAACAAGTTGTATGTTAACTGCATAGACAAAATCCTACTTTTGGATTGACTTCAAATAGCCAGGACAGCCCAGCCAGCATAGCTCAGTGGTTGAGCATTGACCTATGGAAGTCACAGTTTGATTCCCGGTCAGAGCACATGCCCCGGGTTGCAGGCTCGATCCCCAGTGTGGGGTGTGCAGGAGGCAGCCAATCAAATGATTCTCATTCTCTCTCATCACTGATGTTTCTCTCTCTCTCTCTCTCTCTCATTCTCTCTCTCTCTTTCTCTTTCTCTCTCTCTGTGAAATCAATAAAAATATATTTAAAAAAATAAAAAATAACCAGGACAGTTGTCCCAAACTTCTTGAATATTCTTAGCTCAGAAAAAACCATATTCATACATGAAGGGTCTACCTGCATTGGGTCCTATCAAAAGGGAATGATAATTCAAAAGAATAGCATAGACTAGACTAGTGATGATGAGGCTTTTGAGCTCAGCATGTCAGTATTTTTAAAAACCCTAACTTAACTCTGGTGCCGTGTCACATATAGAAATTTTTTGATATTTGCAACCATAGTAAAAGAAATACTTATATTTTTGATATTTATTTTTTATATTCAAATGCCATTTAACAAAGAAAAATCAACCAAAAAAATGAGTTCACATATCACCTCTGACACACGTGTCATAGGTTTGCCATCACTGGACTAGACCATGGCCTCTAAGTACTATCCTACATAATAAAGAGTTAATATGCACATTGACTATCATGCCCTTGCACAAGATGGCACCCCATGTGGTCACAAGATGGCTGCCACAAGATGACCAGCAGGAGAGGGCAGTTGGGGGCGATTGGGCCAGCAGGGGAGCAGTTAGGCATCAATCAGGCTGGCAGGCAGAGGAGTGGTTAGGGGGCAATCAGGCAGGCAGGCAGGCAGGCGAGTGGTTGGGAGCAGCAGTCCTGGATTGTGAGAGGAATGTCCGAATGCTGGTTTAGGCCCGATCTCTATAAGAGATGGCAGTTGGACATCCCTCGAGGGGTCCCAGATTGGAGAGGGTACAGGCTGGGCTGAGGGACACCCCCCCCCCCCCCGCCCAGTGCGCAAATTTTGTGCACTGAGCCTCTAGTTTTCCATAAAAATGATGAGGGATTCTTGGAGAAATGGCTGGTTCCAGTTCTGTGAAAGGAAAGACAGTAGATGAACCTGGAACATCTTGTTAGTCAGAAAGGGAGGTTAGTCAGAAAATACCAGACTACTGATGCTGGGGACATGCTAGAGGGAACAGGGACTGTTTGAAGTGCGCCTACTAACCATAGATTAGACAATTAGAGCATCAAAAAGAATAATGACTGCAATGGATGAAAATATGTCAAGTACTATTAAATTTCATGAGTTTATAAGCTAAAATTTTAAAAAAATTGACCTATGCCTAATAAGTTGATTATGAGGACTGTGATAATGGAAATAATCAGTGGCATACCTAGCATATTTGATGTTTCATATAGCTTGTCTGTAACAAAAAATTACTTCCTGTAATAATCTCTCATGAAATGAAACCAACAAAAATAGTGGTTAGAATAAAGGCCAGCCATAAAAACGTTCTTTTAGTAAACTTTGTACATATGAAAATGAGTAATAAATAAAATCAATATTACAGTGCAAATATAAAAAAGTAATTATTTTAAAATTATATAAATGTATTTTTGTTTGGCTGCACACTCATTTTTTATTAAAGTGCAGTTGACACATTCATGTCTTTTTATTTTATTTTACTTTTTCCTCACCATCTATGCTCTCTATGCATTCTTCCACCCCCCCACTCTGAGCAATCAATGTATTTTTTAAAAAGAGAATAATAGATAAGGTTGTTAGCTATGCTAATTATTATGGACTGAATGTTTGAGTCCCCCCCAAATTTGTATGTGTAAACCCTAACTCCCAGTGTAGTTGTAGGAATTAATTATATTCAAATAAGCTCATAAATTGGGGCCCTCATCTGATAGGATTAGTGTCCTTGTAAGAAGAGACTTCAGAGAGTTCACTATCTTTTTCCATGTGAATCCACTGAGGAAAGACCATGTGAGAATGGAGAAGTCAGTCATCTGCAAGCCAGAAGGGGAATCTGGAAACTGAATCAGCCAGAACCTTGATCTTGCACATCTAGTCTCCAAGATTGTGAGAAAATTAATTTCTGTTGCCTAAGCCATCCAGTCTATGGTATTTTGTTATGGCAGACTGAGCAGACTAATATACCAACATGTTGGTCTGTTACAATAATAAAACATATAACATTAAATTGTTTATTGAACTTTAACTTTTTGCAAATTTGTCAATAGCTTTGTCAAAGTTGATTTTATTTATATAGTTTTATTTAACAGATTGTCTAGCCAGATTTGCCAATCAATCTTTGCACATAAGTGAAGAATACTTTTTATTCACTTTAATTTCAAAGTTTTTGTCACAAAAGGCCACAAATATAAAACTAGACAAAAATCACAAACACAAAGCTAGGTTGGGATGAGATTCATAAAAACTCATTGTACTGTACGTTTCAGAAATTTTAAACAGAAGAAAACTTTAAGTGGTACCACAGAATGACGGAACTGAAACTGCTCAAGTGCTGCTTCTTCATCTCTTTCCATTATGAGTTATCATTGTTTATTTTGAATCTACTATTTAACTCAGGAATATATAGCTTCACAAGTGTTGCTAACGACACCCAAAGTGATCTTGATGATTCAAAACTATTATGAATTTACTCTCAAAATGAGTGTGTAGCTGTGTCTGCATATATCGGTGATTCAGAAGTCTTTAAATCAACTTTGTAGTAGAATTTTTATTATCGCATTCTACTTAAAAGTTAATTCAAAGAATCCTAAGTCACCCATGCAGTTATTTAGAAGTGAGAACAACAGTTTTTTGAGGAGCACTTATCTCTGATGTTGTTTAGAATCATTGGCATACTGTGATAATATAAAGCAGGTTAATTTTAAGTTAGCTTTATCATTGCTTTTAAATTCTCCAGAAACAAGGCACTTCCTTCACTTCCTTATTTTACTGCCCTGTCTTTGTGGAAAGCCCCTAGTAATGATAATAATTAACATTTGTTGAGTACATCAGAATTAAATGCATGTTCAATCACTGTGATGAATAAATGATTTAATAAACTGGGAATACTGAAATGCCTTTTTCAACATGTTTTATGTTGGCTCCTGTCCAAATTTTCTTTCTGGTCTAGAAGACTTGGGGGTGACTGTTCAATTCTTACAAAATTATTTTAAAAAACCCACATTTTTATTGATTGCAGAGAGGAAGGAAGAGGGAGAGAGAAATAGAAATATCAATGATGAGAGAGAATCATTGATCGGCTGCCTCCTGCATGCCCCCTACCAGAGATTGAGCTCACAACCCAGGCATGTGCCCTTGACCAGAATCGAATCTGGGACCCTTTAGTCCACAGGCTGACGCTCTATCCACTGAGCCAAACCAGATAGGGCTCTTATAAAATTATGAACTCAACAAACTAACTTGGGATTGTATGTGATGGAGGGGAAGAATGCTTGGGGATAAAGGGACGTCATTCTGGCTTATTTCTCTCTAATCATGAGGTCCTGCAGCTCCACTTTACTCTCTTCATAATGGTTTCCCTCATAGTTGGTTGATACATAAAAGCATATAAAACTAGTAAAAGTAATCATATGTTTTCCTATGTTCTATAAGCTATTTTTATGGAAGTACATGAATGGTGTTACTTCTTGTTTCTTCACATTAATCATTTGGGAGAATTTGCCTTCTGTGAATAGAATAAAGAGGTAAAGGGCCTGGCTGGGTGGCTCAGCTGTTTAGAACATCATCCTGATTCGCCAAGGCTGTGGGTTTGATCCCTGGTCAGACCACATATAGAAACTAACCAATGAATGTGTAAATAAGTGAAACAATAATGGATATTTCTCTCTCTCTCTCTCTCTCTCTCTCTCTCTCTCTCTCTCTCTCTTTCTCCCTCCCTCTCTTCCTCTATGTCTAAAATCAATTTAAAAAAAGAAGCACAAATTGGTAGTTACAAAATAGCTACAGGAATATAAAGTACAGCACAGGGAATATAGTCAATAATATTGATAATCCTATCTAATAATAGACAAACATGGCAATTGACCATACCTTCGCTATGCTTCCCATTGGCTAATCAGCACGATATGCAAATTAACCTCCAACAAAGATGGTGGCTAATTTGCATGCTGCAGGCAGTTCGGGACAGCGCAGCCTCCAGCACCAGCCGCCATCCAGGACCCCGTGTGCGACCCCAGAAGCTGCCTGCCTGCAGTCTGTGATGGATCCGATCCTGGGCCACAGGCCAGATCCAGAAGCCCCAGAAGCTGCCCAGAAGCCGGTGATCAGGGGGAGATGAAGTCCCCTGCCCAGGCCTGACACCTCTGGCGGAGGCGTCAGGCCTGGGCAAGGGGCTGATCTGGCGATCAGAGGGTGGTGGAGGTCGACACCTCTGGCAGAGGCATCAGGACTGGGTGGGGGGTGGAGCTGGTGATCGGGGGGAGATGGGGGTCCCCAGCCCAGGCCTGACACCTCTGGTGGAGGCATCGGGCCTGAGCGAGGGTGGAGTCGGCAATCAGAGGGGCCTGGGGGTCCCCTGCCCAGACCCGATGCCTCCGCGAGACCTGTCAGGCCTGGGTAGGGGGGCTGAGGCAGCGATCAGAGGGAGATGGGGTTCCCCTGCCCAGGCCTGACACTTCTGGTGGAGGCATTGGGCTTGGGCAAGGGGCCAATCTGGTGATCAGAGGGTGATGGGAGTCCCCCATCCAGCAATGGGTGTGAACTACAGAGGAAACACCTTTTCTGACCGCTCATTGGCTAAGCTCCCTGTATGCCACTGGTTATTTTCTTAGTAACTTGGGTAATCAGAATCCAAAAAGGTGATCTAGGGTTTTTCACCACACTCCTGGAGAAGAAAACAAAGGTCCGCTGCTGGAGGGCTAAGAAATGTCATATCCTGCCCTAGCCGGTTTGGCTCAGTGGATAATGCCTTGGCCTGCCGATGGCAGGGTCTGGGTTCAATTCTGACCAAGGGCATGTACCTAGGTTGCAGGATCCTCCCTGGCCGGGGCCCAGGTCAGGGCTCATGCATGTATGTTCCTCTCACTTTGATTTTTCTGTCTTTCCCTTTCTCTTCCACATTCTCTAAAAATCAATGGAAACATATCCTCAGGTGAAGATAAAGAAAATAATAAAGAAATTATTATTATATGAAAGACACATCTTGAAAATGCCTAAAGAAAGTTGTCATTTTTTCATGGTGAAGGGACTGGAGTCCATGTTGATGAAAACACCTTGCTGGCTGTGGTGACTGGCAGTGGCTGCAGCAGTGGGGTGATGGGGCTGGTGCCTTCCCCTGATCAGCCCAGTCACCTCCCACAAAGGGAGGCCAGACTGTGGCTTAGGCCCGCTCCCCAAGGGGAGCTGGGAGCGGGCCTAAACCGTCACTAGGACATCCTCTGAGGGCTCCCAGTATGTGAGAGGGGGCAGGCTGGGCTGAGGAACCCCCCTCCTCAGTGCATGAATTTCGTGCACCGGGCCCCTAGTATTGTAATAACTATGTATGGTGGCAGGGGGTAGTGGAAATATCAGGAGGAACACTTTGTAAAATATATGATTGCCTAGTCACTATGCTGAACACCTGAAACTAATACAAAATAATATTGGCTCTCTGCCCACCGTCCTCCGTTGGGTCTCTTGTTAGTCCGCGGCCCTCCCTACTCGGAGCTTGGAACTCGCTGTCCAGCATCCTAGGGGCAGAGAGGCCGGAGTGGGAGTGTCTTCCCAGTGCCTTTCATCTGGGAAGTTCAAGGCGCTTCTGCCACAGGCCGTGCGTGGATCTTGCAGCACATTTGTAAGCAATGGCTGCCATCCAGAAGAAATTGGTGATTTTGGTGATGGAGCCTGTGGCAAGGCTGGCTTGCGCATCGTTTTTAGCAAGGACCAGTTCCCAGAGGTGTAGGCACCCACGGTGTGTGAGAACTACGTGGCAGACACTGAAGTGGAGGGAAAGCGGGCAGAGTTGGCTTTGTGGGACACAGCTGGGCAGGAGGATTAGGGTCGCTTGAGGCCCCTCTCCTACCCGGATGCTGATGTTATCCTGATGTGTTTCTCCATTGACAGCCCTGATAGTTTAGAAAACATCCCAGAAAAATGGACTCCAGAAGGCAAGCGTTTCTGTCCCAGTGTGCCCGTCATCCTGGTTGGGAACAAGAAGGATCTTTGAAATGATGAGCACACAAGGCGGGAGTAGCCAAGATGAAGCAGGAACCAGTCAAACCGGAAGAAGGCAGAGAAGTGGCAAACGGGATTGGCGCTTTTGGGGACATGGCATGTTCAGCAAAGACCAAAGGTGGAGCGAGGGAGGTTTTTGCAAAGGCCACGAGAGCTGCTCTGCAAACCAGACGTGGGAAGAAGAAATCAGGGTGCTTTGATTTGTGAACTCTGCTGCAAGCACAGCCCCCACGCGGTTCACTTGGAAGTGCTGTTTATTAATCTGAGTGTATGGTTCCTGACCTTTTTCATTTATCTCTAATTTACCTAAGATTACAAATCAGAAGCCGTCTTGCTACCAGTATCTAGAAGCCAACCATGATTATCAATGATCCAGCCCACCTGGCCCGCCGGGCCCTCTGACACGGCTCTAACAGCCCGCCTCTGCGCTCCCGCCTGACACACCAGGCGCTAATGCAAGGAATTCAGTAACTTCTTGCTTCTTTCCAGAAAGAGAAATGGTAACTTTTGTGAGTCAGGCTGTAACTATTTCATAACTGACATGCCTTGCCTGTCATCTGTCAGCTGCAAGGTACTCTGGTAAGCTACCACTTCGGAGCTTTACTCCTGAGCAGATTTCATTGTGGTACCTCTGGAGTGGGCATCCAGTTTTTTTCAAAATGTGCTCAGCCAGAGAGGCCCTAGTTCATGCAGCTGTGGCAAAGTTATAGTTTTGTGGTTTCATGTTTGTTACCTTATAGTTCCTGTGTAATTAGTGCCACTTAATGTATGTTACCAGAAATATATATAATATTTTAAAAATAATACAAATAATATTAAATGTAAAATATAATTTGAAAAATAAAATATTTTACTTTTTTATACAGATTCTAGTGGGAAATTATTTCTAAGTTTCCTTTTCAACCTTATTTCCATTATGGAAAGAGAAGGTATTTAAATTTTCCCTTTATTTTTTGTTCTTTTATTTGTTAAATATATAAGCTGGTAACCTTTTGGTAATTTGTTTCCCAAGACATATTACTCAAAGAAACCATGCCTGTGAGTATGCCAATATCAGCCTGCATTTTTCCAGCTTATTAACTTGTCTGCTCAACTCAGCTTTCTCTATCCTACAGGGCCCATCTGCAGTTTTAGCAATATTGATGATTAATTCTATAAAGGGTGGTTTAAACTGCAAAGAATTATACCTGGAACTGAGCTAGAGAGCGGCCATATCCTCTGAGATATCTCTGCAGCATAGAAAGAAATGTTTTCTGAGACATTTCTATTATCTTGCTGAAAGATAGTCTAGGAGCTCCTGCTCTAAGTGCTTCTGGAGGGCTATGGCAATAAGTTAGAGGATTGTAAACTTGCAAGACAAATGCCCAGTTTAGGCCCTCATAGTGACTGTATGTTAGATATGAGGAAAGTGCAGTATTTCTCACACTCAAAAAGGAACATTCTGCCTTCTGAACCATTTGTTAAATTTTTCACCTGACACAACTTTTCCCCCCTAATTTTTGCTGTAATTGTATCACTGTGCATGGCAATATGAGTACGTGCAATGATATCTTAGCAATATAGAACAGTGCCAGTTTTGAAATGGTTATTTCCACCATTTTGAGTCATGTGATCTGAGACTAGCTTATTTTTTCAAAATGTCAATTTCTTTATTTATAAAATCCTCTTCTCAGGGTAGTTGTGAAGATTACACAAGACAACGTGTGTGAAAGTATCTGGCACAAAGCATCAAATCAGTGTGGACTCAGAAAGGCAATGTCAGGTTTCAAGAAATCCCTGAGTATGTAGAACATTTGTATTCACAGCTGCCTGATATATTCTTGAATTATTTGATATTTAGAAGTCAAAGAGTGAAACTTTTTGATTAGAGATGCTTATATGTTTTAAGCATATATATTTTAAATTAAAAAAAAACAAGTTTACTTAAATTAGTTAAAACAAGAAAATTATATTTTAGATGTTCTTAAACTAATATGGGTAAGTTTATTTAGTGTTACATTTATTGAAGATATTTCGAGATACTTTGTCTCAGTGACTATTTTTCTTGCTAATGAATTATTTGTAAAAAAAAAAAAATAGGAGGAAAGAGGCTTATCTGATTATATAAAACTAGTAGCCCAGTGCACAAAATTCATGCACTGGGATGGGGGGGGGGAAGGGGCCCCTCAGTCTGGCCTTCACCCTCTCCAATCTGAGACCCCTCAGGGAATGTCCAACTACCTGTTTGTGCCCACACTTTTAACAGATAACAGCTCCATTGTTGTTTCTTTCTTATGCTTAAAAGCATTGGAATTAGTAGGTATTCAAAGCGTGTATACATTTTGGCGGGACACCCTGTATATCTCTAGTCAGCGGTGAAAGAAACCAAAAGCAGATTTGGAACTCCCAGACAGGGAACCTCGCTCACTCCCTACGTTTCCCCAATTCACTTTCCACCTTCGTGGGCAGCAGGAGAATCAACGTTTTCTCTCATTAATTCGGAAAAGCACGTCCTATCACCCACTGCCCGGCAGGAGTGTGCTAGGCCCCAAGCAAGCGAGGCTCAGTCAGGGCAGCCTTCACTCATGTGTGCTGGCACCCAAAGTGCTCATTCCTCCTCTACAGTCACCCCGACTATCCCACTGTTTCACTGAGAGGATGAAATTCCTCTCCGCCTTTGGGTTCTTGATCTTGAACACTGACCAAAGGCACCTCAGCGAGGGCCGCCCGCGCCCACCAGGTGTGTCTGTCTGCACCTGCTCCTGCCTCAGCACCTGCATTAACCCCCCAGAGGTAATCTCGTAGCTGCACTGGCCTCCGTGGGAACAGGGCATCACCACTCTGCCCTCTCACTGTCATCTCACAGGTGCCCACCCTCAGCACCCAGAACACCCAGACACTCTCCAAAGGACATGAGCGCATCAGAGGGGATGTGTGCACATCCTGTGGGGGTGTTAGGCATGCTGGGTTGATGGAAGTGCGGTGGAGAGGTGGGGGGAACTTGTGCACGCCTTGGTTTGCAACTGTTGCAGGTGCAGGAGGGTGACAGTGTGCTGGGGGATGTTCGAATGCCAGGGGGGGATGTGCACACTGGAGGCCTCTGGCTTTGCAGATCCGCAAACCCCCGTAGTGCAGCCAAGAGGACGTCAGTCTGGCCCGCCACGGTGGCTGTCCCTGTGATCCTGCACCTTCTGGGCCAGGAGGCGGATCTTGTGCAGCCACTTCTGGGTGCTGATGGCCTGTAGGCGCTACTTCAGCTCAGCCTGCAGGCTCCACTTGGTGCCCTCACAGCTGTCACCACCGCCATGTGGGGAGTACAGGCCGCCCTTCGCCGGCCTGCCTCCCCTGTCCAGAGGCTCACTGCGCTGCTCACCTGCCCAGAGTGACTGGGGCTGGGTGGAAGCCAGGCGTCCTGCCCTGCCCAACCCCAGCCGATCTGCCCCTGTGCGAGCTGCCGCCCCGCTGGAAAGGGTCACAGATCTGGGTTCCGGACCGCGGACAGCCTCAAGCTCTGCCCCCTGCCCGGCAGGGTCACAGATTTGTGTCTTGGTCCTGTGGACAGCCTCAAGCAGTGCCCCCCTCCCGGCAGGGTCACAGATCTGGGTCCTGGACTGCGGACAGCCTCAAACACTGCCCCCCGCCCGGCAGGGTCACAGATCCGGGTCCCAGACCTCGCGGACAGCCTTGCCCGCTGCCACCCGCCTTCAGTATGCAAATTAGCCGCCATCTTGTTGCTTCAGGGTGGGGGTCCCCACTGGGGTGCCTGGCCGGTCTGGGTGAGGGGCTGAGGGCCGTTTTCAGGCTGGTGGGCAATTGAAGCTCCCAACCTCTCCTTTTTTCTTTTTTTTTTATTCTGGGATTTATTTACTGTCTATGGCTGTCACTAGAGCTGAGAGCAGGCTTTAGCTCTGAGGCCCGGCTGCAGCTCCGAGACCTCGGTTTGTTTGGGTTCTATAATTGTAACACTGTTGTGGTCCTGCTCGCTCCAGCTCTGCTGGCTGAAAGCAGGTCTCTGGGGATGGTTTAGCTTCTATAATTGCAACATAGTTGCTTAGAGTTGCAGCTCAGAGGCTAGAAGCAGCAGGCGGGGAACCGTGGCTTTCTCCATCACTGGAGCAAGCAAGCCTCCTGTTCGCTTCAGCTGCCTGACTGCCGGCCGCCATCTTGGTTGGCAGTTAATTTGCATATCGTCCTGATTAGCCAATGGGAAGCATGTCAGAGGTACAGTTAATTACCATGTTTGTCTATTATTTGATAAGATAATTAAATGAGGATATAATAGTATCAGTGATTACATTGTCAATTCTCCCCCCAAAAATGTTTTTTCTTAGTGAACATTTTACTCTTGACTTTATTTATTGTTATAAACTATCAATTATGAAAATAGAGTAAATATTACTAAATGCCTCCAAAAATTTCATAATATAATTTTTATATCATTTTAATTTAAAATATTTGTAAAATTGTAATAGTTATTAGTTTATGGTTATAACATTTTTAATTCAATGGGATTAAGTCATTTTCTTAGTTTCATATAGGAACTTCTTTAAACAGTTGCTGGTATTATAATTTCCTATCATTTAACCATGCAGTTTTACTTATTGTGCCTTTTAGACATTTCCCAATCAATCACATTGCCACTGTGATTGGTCATCTCATTGGTCCTTTATTTTGATAATTTAAATTGTAACTTGACTATTATCTCTTTATGTAATCTTTTCTGCTTCAAACCCTGCTCCACAATATAATCAGTCATTTAAAAAAATGAGATCATAGCAATTCTTTCTTTAATACCATTATATGGTTTCTAATAGCTAGAAGAAAAAGTTTAAACTACCCAGCTCTATGTAGAAAAGAGCCTAATAATCTCCCCAGTTTTCATTGCTGATGTGTCTTCAGCACATTAGTGCATTTAAGTTGCTCAGGGTGTTTTTGATGAATGAATGAATGAATCTCCCATTTCAGGTTCCTTCTGCCTACCTACTGTCTGCCCCACTCCCACACTCAACTCTTGCTTTGCTTTGAACATGCTATGTTCCCTCCTTCCCCATATGCCAACTGCATCTAAGCCTGCAGAAAAAGGCTTCAGTAAAACAAAGGGATTTTGTCTGTGAGATTCATGAATTTTGGGCCATATTCAAATGCAGAGAAGATGGTTGGCATAGTTACATGTTATAAAACAAGGGACTCATATAGGCACTGATAAAATTATCAGAGTGTTTATAACTGGACCTTTACTTTAATCATATCCTTATCATTGATTACATTTCATGATTCTAGAAAAGTGAGCTCAGAAAATGAAAAGATACAGCTTCATAATGATAAAATGCATGGATTTCTTTCACAATAGACATCTCACAATGTTTGGAAGAAGTCATTTGGGGAGAGGAGGAAAATGAATATTGGAATAGTTTTGAGAGAGAAGAGAGTTTTGAGAAAGAGCTATAGAAAAAACTGAGTGATTTCCTTTTATTTTCTAGAATGAGCTAAGCACAAATAGAAGCCTGGGGAGAGCAGGATAACAGGCGAAGGTATGGCTGGATCCTGACGTTTAGGACAGAAACATTAAGAGTGAAAACAGAGCCTGGCTGGCGTTGCTCAGTGGTGAGCATTGACCTATGAACCAGGAGGTCACAGTCAGGGCACATGACTGGGCTGTGGGCTCTATTCCTAGTAGGGGCTGTGCAAAAGGCAACAGATCAATAATTCTCTGTCATCGCTGATGTTTCTATCTCTCTTCCTCTCTGAAATCAATAAAAAAATATACTTTTTAAAAAGATCATTCTACAATCATTTAAGGTTACTGTTGTGGAGTAAACCTATATAATAAAAGGCTAATATGCAAATAGACCAAATGGCGGAACAATAGAACAATCAATCACTGTGACATGCGCTGACCACCAGAGGGCGTGTGTGGAACATGGTGGGCGTTGGCCACAGGGGGTTTGGTGGAGCAGGTGAGCAGGGGTGCCAGACCAAGGTGGGGGGCCAGTTGCTGTCATCTGGGCTAACCTCTGGTGGTTACTGAAAATCCTTTGCTCCTGCGCACCACGGTCCCACCTGCTGCCATTGCTGGCCCCGCTCACACCCACTGCCAGCATCAGCCCTGCTCACATCTGCAGCCAGAGCCAAAGCTGCTGCTCACACCCGCTGTCTGTGTCCAGAACCAGTCCTGATACTCAGCACCATCAATGGATGTGAGCAGCAGCTGCCAGCCCCGATTACCCGTGAAGGCTTCTCCACCTCCCCCTGCTCCTGTGGGGCAATTGGGGCAGCAGCTGCCGCTCACATCCACTGACAGCACTGGACCCACTCACACCCACTGCTGGCACTGGCCCCAATTGCTTCTCGCCGTCAGTGTATATACGAGTGGGACCAGCACTGTCAGCGTATGGGTGTGGTGATGGCAGGAGCGGGCCTGCTGGCAGACAGGGGACCAGGGGCCACGGTGGGAGGGGCCGGACAGGGGTGTGGAGGATGGGCTAAGACCTGCACCTGTGCATACTGCAGCCTCGTGGCCCACAGTTCCTTTCAAGGTGCACGAATCTGTGCACTGGGCCCCAAGTTTATCAATAAAAGGCAAAAATCAGGTGCATACATCACTTAGTATTACAACCAAGGTCCACTTATCTAAAGAATTTTTTAAAAGTTCATCCAAACCATGGCAGAAGGATGGATCAGTAACATTCTTTTGGGCAGAAGGAGGTACAGCATCCCTGGTCCCAAACCGCACCAGGAGATGCATGGTAAGATCAGAGTGACTGGAAGCATTATTGTCTTTCTAGATGCACATGATGAAACAGTCCTGCATGTAACTTAGTTTGATACTTGCCAGAGACTGCCTCATAGTGCAGCTTAATGATCATGGGTTATACACAACAGTATACTTATGGGGTAGAGTACTAGTATATTCAGAAATCAAATATATCCTCATCCATAATAGACTTTCCAGGCTAGTAGAACCTGATTCCAAGCACATGGCTGAACTCAGTGCTGCAATCTCAGACCCATTCCCCCATAAGTCCCTTGGAGTCCAGTGAAAAAAATCTCAGATCAGCCATGAACTCTTCTGCAATTCCTTAGTGGAAGATGATTTTAAAAAGGAATTTGAAAAAATGGGAAGAAGTGTAGTTTTAGCAGTAGGCACTTCTCCAAAGAGGATATACAGATGGCCAAGTGACATATGAAAAAATACTCAATAACACTAGTTATCAGAGAGATGCAAATTAATGAGATATCACCTCACACCTGCAAGAAAAGTTACCATCAATAGGTCAACAAGTGCTAAGGAGAATGTGGAGAAAAGGGAGCCCTAGTGCACTGCTGGTGGGAATGCAGATTGGTGCAGACACTATGGAAAACTGCATGGAATTTACTCAAAAAGTTAAAAATGTAACTACTATTTGACACAGCACTCCCACACACTTTTAGGAATACATTCTAAGAAGCCCAAAACACCAATCAGAAAGAATATATGCATGCCTTTGTTCGTAGCAACATTATTTATAATAGCTAAGATCTGGAAACAGCTCAAGTGCCCATCAGACAAGTGGCTAAAAAAGCTGTGGTACATTTACACAATGGAATAATATATAGCATTAAAAAAGAAGGATTTCTTAACCTTTAAGATAGCATGGAGGGACCTGGAGAATATTATCCTGAGTGAAATAAGCCAATTAGAAAAAGACAAGTATCACATGATCTCACTTATATGTGGCTGCCTCTCCCCACCACAGCTCCTGTTCGATGGATTGTTACACCCACTGTTCTATGCTGTCTCCTTTGCCCCTATAAGAAAATGCACAGCTTGTTTTTGTCCCCCTTTTAAGATGACCTGTCATATGATCCACATTTTTTCAATAAAATGTGTTTTCTGTCTTTCAGATATTTTCCTCAGTAGAATTTTCACAGACAATTCCATGTCTTCCAGAAAAGATGTCACTATATAGCTTTACCTTCTTAAGGAGGTATAGTTATCAGAAAATGATATTCTTAAAGATTACACATCCATGGAATTTGATAATAAAATTTCATTTAGCTAAGCATGGTACCAAATTACTCCCTGACAATGTTTTAAATTATTTTATGACTCTTGTTTCTAAGATTTCTTTTTTCTGAAAGATTCAAGCTTTCTTAGCACTTTGGTCTATTTTCCTACCTCATATATTCCACTCTGTTCTTAGATTTGCTGCTGACATGGTGCGCTGACGAACTTGTGGGCTCTGAACTCGAGGAGTGCTGTCATTACTATTACATCAGGAGGTTCCTAAAACATGTAGGATATAAAACAGTTTTTCACTTGGTTCAGAATCTTCCAGGTCTTTCTTATGAGCTTCCTTGCCATTACTCTTTGACCCCTGGATGAAGTCCCAGGTCCCTTTGTCCTTAAACTCTTCTGATGTCCTTCTGCTTCTATTGCTAGCTCTGAGACTTGCTCTTAGGTTATGCACATGGCTGGTGAGAGGATTGTGGGTGAACTTGTAAACTGCCATTGTCAGCTTTTCACCCTAAATAGCCACTTAATGAAACACATAGTATCTCTACTAAAAAAGTTATGCTTTTCCTCATTTGCAGACAATATCTGTAATAACAAGATAGAAAATGAACCTAGAAGGAAAGACATTCTCAGGTGACATTTATAACACATTTGTTCAGAGAAAATTCTCAAGTTTTCTGAACTGATTTTCAACATGATGCATGATTGTTTTAACAACAACAAAACATTATCTTTTACCCTAATTACTTAGAAAGAAACCAGGAAGCTTGAAGGTTTCTATTAGAAGACTAGAGGCCTGGTGCACAAAATTCATGCACTGGGAGGGGGTGGTCCTTCAGCCCAGCCTGCACCCTTTTGCAGTCTGGGAGCTTTTGGGAGATGTCTGACTGATGGTGTAGGCCCACTCCCTGTGGCCTAAGCCAGCAATCGGACATGCTTAGTGCTGCCGTGTAGGTGGAACAAGCTCCCACCACCGCTGCTGCACTTGCCAGCTGTGAGCCCGGCTTCTGGTTGAGCAGCACTCCCCCTGTGGGAGCGCACTGACCACTAGGGAGCAGCTCCTGCACTGAGCATCTGCCCCCTGGTGGTCAGTGCACATTATAGCGACCAGTCATTCTACCATTTGGTCGATTTGCATATTAGCCTTTTATTATATAGAATACTAGAGGCCCGGTGCACAAAAATTTGTGCACTCGGGGGGAAGGGGGGGTCCCTCAGCCCGGCCTGTGCTCTCTCGCAGTCTGGGACCCCTCGGGAGATAACAACCTGCTGGCTTAGGCCTGCTCCCGGGTGGCAGAGGGCAGGCCCAATCCCTAGGTGCAGCCCCTGGTCAGGCTCAGAGCAGGGCCGATTGGGGAGTTGGGGCGCCGCCCTGTCATGCACAGAGCAGGGCAGATTGGGAGGTTGTGATGCCACCCTCAGTCACGCTCAGGGTAGGGCCAATTGGGGGGTTGGGGCACTGTCCCCTGTCACACTCAAGGCAGGGTCGATGGGGAGGTTGCGGCGCCACCCCGTCACACACAGAGCAGGGCCAATCAGGGGGTTGGGGTGCTGCCCCCTGTCACGCACACAGCAGGGCTCATCAGGGGGTTGGGGCACCGCCCTCTATCACCCACAGAGCAGGGCCGATCAGGGGGTTGGGGCGCTGCAACTCTCACACTCAGGGCAGGGCCGATGGGGAGGTTATGGCTCTACCCCATCACACACAGAGCAGGGCCCGTGGGGGGGGTTGTTGGGGAGCTCCCCCCTATCAGGCACACAGCAGGGCTGCTCAGGGGGTTGGAGCCCCACCCCCTGTCACACACAGAGCCGCAGGGCGATCAGGGGGTTGGGGCGCTGCAACTCTCACACTCAGGGCAGGGCCGATGGGGAGGTTATGGCTCTACCCCATCACACACAGAGCAGGGCCCGTGGGGGGGGTTGTTGGGGAGCTCCCCCCTATCAGCACACAGCAGGGCTGCTCAGGGGGTTGGAGCCCCGCCCCCTGTCACACACAGAGCCGCAGGGCGATCAGGGGGTTTGGGTGCTGCCCCCTGTCACGCTGATCCCGGTGCTGGGAGGCATATTACCCTTTTACTATATAGGGTAGAGGCCTGGTGCACGGGTAGGGCCGGCTGGTTTGCCCTGAAGGGTGTCCTGGATCGGGGTGGGGGTCCCCACTGGGTTGCCTGGCCAGCCTGGGTGAGGGGCTGAGGGCTGTTTTCAGGCTGGGGGTGACTGAAGTTCCCAACTGCTCCTTTTTTTCTTTTTTTTCTTTTTTATTCTGGGACAGCTTTACCTTGAGGCTTGGCTCCAGCTCTTAGGCCTCCCTCCCCGGTGCTGAAAGTAGGTTTCTGGCCTTTGCTTACAATGTTGCAAATCTGCTGGCTGAAGTCCAGGTGATATTTGTTACAATGTTTCTTAAACTGCCTGCTCAGAGGCCTGCAGCTGCAGGCGGGGAACGTTGGTTTCCTCCAATGATCCTCCGTCACTGAGGCAAGCAAGCCTCATGTTAGTTTCAATCTGCCTGGCTGCCGGCCGCCATCTTGGCTTACAGTTAATTTGCATATCTCGCTGATTAGCCAATGAAAAGGGTAGCGGTCGTACGCCAATTACCATGTTTCTCTTTTATTAGTTTAGATGGTATTCTATTTGAAAAGTTGCTATGTCTTTCTGAAAGTGGTCCAGATTCACAGTCTTATGAGCAAAGCACAAATACTAGCTGTTAATTAAGTCTGCTAATTATACATGGCAATATTTGTTTTTATGTGTCTTGGCACTATTTACTAAATATATTTTGTTTTATAATAAAAGGTTGAATCAATATACATTTATCAGGACTAGTAGTAAAATTCCTCAGAGCCAGTAATGGACTAATAATGAGTTGGTAGTTTAGAAAATTTACATATTTTTATTGTGATATAGACACATACAGTAAAATGCACATATCATAGGGTACAGTTCATTGTATTTTTTAAAAGATATAAAGTGCGTATATCCTAAGAATATAGTTCAATACATTTTAAAAATGTGTATATATCAGAAAATCCCTAACCAGATCAAGATATGAAAGATTTCTGGCAATTCTTTCTATGCCTTTTAGAAGAGAAGCCACTAGCTTCCTCATGCCACCATCAAATCACTAGGAGTATCACCTCCCCGACCCCCCAAAACACTTTGAAATTAAAATGAGTGAAATTATGCCATATGAACTATTTTCTTTTTGGCTACTTTCACTAAAGATTATGTCTATAAGATTTATTCATGTCATTACTATGGTCTTATCTGTCACAAGGATTCTATACTCTGATTATTTGATTGAAGTTTACCTTTTATGAAAAACTCAATATAAAATTATTTCTAAGGTCTAAGTCATTTTAATGTTATTTATTATTAGATTTCCTGTTGCTTTTTTGTACTATGTACTAGAAATGATATTAGAATTTTTATTAAAAGAGAAAATATTAAAAATTGCATTCTAAGGGTCTGTTGATAATCTAGATACCTCTGAAAACAAAGAGCAATATCAAATATTTGGGCTTCCCTATATTAAAAACTTCATAATAAAATATTTTATCTGAAGAAATGGAAGTATTCTATTTTTTTGCATAATTCAGTGTGCTATCAGATTTTTCTCTAAATAATGTGCAATATTTTTAGTGAGACAATTATATAGTTAACAAGAAAGTCCTGTGTTTGATGTTCAACTACAAAAACAAAATATACTGGAATAGATATTGTTTTAGAATATAAACTATTTCCAATTTATAATATTCCACATAACTATTCAAAGATTAAATAAAATAAATTAAAAGTTTTACTTATTTTTTATTTTATACAGGATTTCTTAATATGGGAAAGTCTGAAATGATAACTTCGGCATTTTTGAACTGCATAATGACAGGAAATCAGGCAATTTGATGGTCTCATTATTCAGACCTAAAGTAGTCCAGACTGAACATTATGTAATACGACATCCTCAAACTAAGGAGACCATAATTAAATAGTCAGTTTTAGGTATATTTTCTTCCTATACATATATATCTCAGAAAATAATTACATTTTTTATTTTCATAGGGGTTTTTATTGCTCTATATCTATTTGAAAGCATATAATTCACAGCTTCTGAGATAAAGAGAAAATTTAAGGCAGTGATTTGAGAAAATATACATAACTGGATGGAGTTATACTTTATAATATAAAAGATGTACAGATCATTGAGTCTAGTCCCCTTGTTTCTAAGGCCTTTATAATGTTTAAACAGAATTGCAGAAATAAAATAGGATAATCAAAAGAGAAAAAGAGTAAGTGGTCATTTTAAATTCTTTTTATCTTTGTTAATAGTAAAAATATTAGGACATTTAAAACCCAAATTATACTTTGAGCACTTCTAAGTTTCCTAGAATTATTTCTATTAATTATAAATGATGATAATTAGAATATATTGAATGATCATTATTTTCTAGACACTGGTTTAATAACTCTGTAGATTTTCTCATTTGAAATTTCTGTTGTTATTAGCATAAGCTTCCATTAATATTCCTATGAGAATATTAATGTTATGATCAGATAATATCTGAATAGTCCCACAAAATAGATATTTTAAAAATAATTTATTTATTCAACAAATATTAATTTTTAGTTATATAACACATAATGTTAGGAGAGACAAAAATCTCTGTCCCCATGCACCATATATCCTAAGGTGAGGCAGGAAATAAATAACTACATTAATATGATGGGTAACAATAAATGCTATAAAAGAAAATAAAGTGAGGGTACAGTGAGTGATGGAAGATGCTATTTCAGAAAAGTTAACAAGAAAAATTCTTTCTGAGATGAATTACAAGAAAATGTCATGTGAATATATAGGCTAAGAGTGTTAAGGGGAAAAGGCACAGCGAGTCCAAACACTCAGAGATTGGAACAGGCATATAGGTCAATGGAACAGAACAGAGAACCCAGAAATCAACCCAAGCCATTATGTTCAATTAATATTTGACAAAGAGGCAAGAACATACAATGGAGTCAAGACAGTCTCTTCAATAAATGGTGTTGGGAAAATTGGATAGACACATGCAAAAAAAAAAAAAAAAAAAATGAAACCAGACCACCAAATTACACCATACACAAGAATAAACTAAAAATGAATAAAAGACTTAAATGTAAGTCTTGAAACCATAAAAATCTTAAACCATAGGCAGCAAAATCTCAGATATCTCTTGGAGCAATATGTTTACCAATACATCTCCTAGTAGGACAAGGGAAACTAAGGAGAAGAGAAACAAATGGGACTGCACAAAAATAAAAAGCTTCTGCACAGCAAAAGAAAGCATCAACAAAATGAAAAGGGAGCCCACTATATGGGAAAATGTATTTGCCAATGATACATCTGATAAAAAGGGTTAATTTCCAAAATATATAAGGAACTCATACAACTTAACAAAAGGAAAACAAACAATCAAATTAAAAAATGGGTCAAGGACCTAAAGGACAATTCTCCAAAGTGGACATACAGCTGGCCAAGAGGCATATGAAAAAATGCTCATAGTCACTAATTATCAGAGAGATGTAACTTAAAATGGCTATGAGATGTAACCTTACACCTGTCAGAATGGCTATCATCAACAAATCAAAAAATGACAGGTGCTGGCGAGGATGTGGAGAAAAAGGAACCTTCGTGCACTGCTGGTGGGAATGCAGACTGGTGCAGCCACTGTGGAAAACAGCATGGAGTTTCCTCAAAAAGTTAAACATGGAACTGCCATTTGACCCAGTGATTCCATTTCTAGGACTATGTCCTAAGAAACCCGAAGCACCAATCAGAAAGAATGTATGCCCCCCTATGTTCATAGCAGCACAATTTACAATAACTAAGATCTGCAAACAGTCCAAGTGCCCATCAGTAGATGAGTGGATAAAAAAAAGCTGTGGTCCATTTATGCCATGGAATACTATGCAGCAGTATAAAAGAAGGAAGGACCTTTTGAAACATCATGGAGGGACCTGGAGAGTATTATACTCCGCAAAATAAGCTAGTCAGAGAAGGGCAAGTATCACATGATCTCACTTATATGTGGAATCTAATGAACAAAACAAACTAATAAACAAAATAGATCCTGAGATATGGAAGCATTGAACAGACTATTGAATCTCAGAGGGAAAGCAGTGGTAGGTGGGTGGGAAGAGATCAACCAAATAACTTGTATGCATATATGCATAACCCATGGACACAGACAAATAGTGTGGTGAAGGCCTGGGGTGGGCAGTGGGGGTGGGCTAGAAGGGTCAGTGTGTGTGTGTGTGTGTGTGGGGGGGACATCTGTAATACTTTCAACAATACAGATTAGAAAAACCAGATAAATACTCTGAAGGAAAGGGATATGGTACCGTCAGAGTGTCTGAAAAGGTTTCTGATCCAACCTGAGAGGAGAAGGTGGTCAGGAAGGTTAAAATATAAAAGTAAATGAAAATTTACTAGGTTAAAAAAATTTTGAGGAATAGGCATTTCTGAAAAAGGAAATAAAATGAGTGAAGACCTTGTGTTGGGAATGAACATGATCTGTTTGAGAAACAGAGATCTGTGTGGTTGGAACACAGAGAGAAGGGGCAGAGCGAGGCGGGGCAAGTAGTAGACGTTGAACTTGTATTGGTAGACAGGGACCAGGTTGCACCAGGTCCAGGTGTCTAGGTTAAGAACATTTGCCTTAATTCTTACATCAATGGAAACCATTAAGGGGAATTAACCATGACAGGAGTACATGTGACATGATCAGATTTGTCTGTGTTGTGGAGAAGAGATTGGAGAGGGAGAAGCAAATGAACGCAATGAGATACAGTGGTATGCCACTGCAGTGGTCTGGGTGAAAGATATTGATTACCTAAATGATTGTGATCAGATTGGAGATGGTGAGAAGTGGAATATTCCAAAAATATTTAGGAGGTAAAAATCAAGACTTGTTGATGGATTAGATTTGAAAAATGAGGGAAGAGGAGGAAAATTCCTTCTTATATATCAAACTGCTTCTTACCTTTTAAGACTCAGTTCACTTATCACTCATTTAGGTTAGCATTTTCTTACTGTCCCCGTAGATTAAAAAAAAGTTTCAAATCCTTTAGGTTCTTTTGGCATAATATTCAGCTTGCTTTATGGCACTTAAAGTAACTTCTTTGCTTGATTAAGTGCCTTTTCAATAGACCGTGAGCTTCTTGAAATCAATGACCATGGGTAATTCTTCTTTGTATTTCAACATGTGACATTATACCTTTCAAATAATAGATGTTCATTGAAATTGTTTCTTGACAAACTGACAGAATAAATTAAAATGTCATAGATAAATAGAGCCAATATTCATGGAGTAAGCACAAATACTTTAATGAATAGTAAAGATACATTTTTGGTAGTCATATCTACAGAAATAGGCTTATTCTATTCAAGGAATCAAGAGATCATTAAATATAAACTCTAAAAAATTTTAGCAGTGTACTTTTTTTTAAAATTTCTTTATTGGTTAAGGTATTACAAATGTGTCCTCATCCCCCCATTAGCAGTGTACTTTTGATAATTATAAAAGACAGCAAATTCACAATTTTCAGTTTTTCTTCATTGTCCTGTATTTTTTCCACTTGTCTTCAAAGAACTTTTTGGCTAACTGCACAAAAAATATACTAGCAAATATACTAAAACAAATGTGTTTTATTTTTTTGAAATGTGTTAACAGTAGTCATTGCACTAAAAAATGATGTACTGTATTTAAAAGTTTTAGTAGGACTATATTTTAAAAATGCTTTAGAATTAATTAAAACTATGAAAATAAATAAAACAAGTGAATAAATTATATTGCAATGATACTTAATTTTTTCAATATCCATATTCCACTTAAGTCTTCCATGAAATTAATTATATTCTCTTTCAACACTACATTTTTTTATATTTAGAATTTTGTGAAGAATTTACATAATTTTGTCAATTTTTCCATGCTGTGTAAAATACAAGGTATTGACTATATTATGTAAATATTTTCTTGATTATTTGATATTTATTATTATGCATTTTATTCAATTTAACTTATCGTTTGCCTATTGTGTATAAGATGTTATTCAGGTGCTAAAGATTCAAAAGCTTGGAGTCTTCAGGGGTAGGAAAAAGAAGCTTCCCATTTAAAGGTCAGCTATTAAAGCAAGGCATGGAGAAAATGCGGTGGGAGCAGAGAGGAGGGGCTGGCTGGCTGACTCTTTCTGAGGAAGTCAGGAAAGCTGTCACAGAGGTAACTCTGTGAATGTCACGAAGGGGTAGAGGTTTGGGGGGTGAAAGGAGCTGCATGGTTAAAGGCCTGGGTTGTAAACTATGTGTGCTCGAGTAATTAGAAAATGCTGACTATGGCAGGAGCAAAGTGTTCAGATGGCGTAGGGTCATTCGATCTTCCCAATAAAGCAAACAGCTCTTCCTTAGAAGGCGGGAAGGGAGGGGAACCACCACCTTAGCACTTTATTTCTACTAGGCCTACAACTCTCTTCCAAAAAGCCCTCCAAATGATAGTCCTCATATATAAGTAGAAGTTGGAGGGGATGATGGGGTAAGTCACACACCTAGTGGGGTCCATTTTTTTTAAAGCAATTCCAGCATTTAGAGTCTTTCTTTCAGTCTTAGAAGATATATTCACTTTCTAGTGTGACTGTTACAAATCATCACACACCTTGGGACTTCAAACAACACAAACATATTGCCTTATTGTTCTTTAAGTCAGAAGACTGACACATATCTTAGTGGTTAGATAAGATCAAGGGTGGATACAGTTGTGTTCTTTGCTCCAGGCTGGAGGGGAGAATCCACTTTCTTGCATTTTCTAGTTTCTAGACTTGCCTTACATTCCTTGGCACATACCCATTCTTTCATCTTCAAAAACAGCAATGTTGCATCTCTCTCTCCTTTTCCCGCAATATATTAGTCTGTTCAGGCTGGCATAACAAAACATTGCAGATTGGGTAGCTTAAACGTTAGAAATTTATTTTTCCAAAGTTTTGGAGGCTAGAAGTTCAAGATCAAAGTGCCCTCAGGTTTAGGTTTAGGGCCTCTTTTCCTGGCTTGAAGACATCCAACTTCTTTGTGTGTCCTCACATGATTTCTTCTCAATTTGCACACAAAAGGGGAGAGAGAGAGAGAGAGAGAGAGAGAGAGAGAGAGAGAGAGAGAGAGAGAGAGAGAGAGAGAATGTCTAGTGTGTCTTTCTCTTCTTAAAGAACACCCTATCAGATTAGGGCCCTATCCTTAAGCCCCCATTAACCTTAATTACCTCTCTCAAAGCTCTATCAACACATATAGTCACATTGCGGATTAGGGCTTCAACACATGAATTTTGAGGAGGCACAATCAGTTCATTATTTATAGACATAGCCTTTTCTCTAACTCTAGGAAAGAAAGGTCTACTGTTTTTAGGACTCATGTGATTGAATTGGATCCAACAAGAAAATCCAGGGCATTTCTCTATCTCAAGATCCTTAACCTTAATTGCATCTTAAAGTGTCCTTTGCCATGTAAAGTAATGTATTCACAGGCTTTAGGAATTAGGCTGTGGATTTCTTTGTGGGAGCCATTACTATACTATACCTTCCACAGAGGAAATTCTAGATTATGCGAAATGTCCAGTTGAACATTTTGTTAGGTGAGTTACCAGTTTATAGTCCACTGAACACTCTGGGATGTGTGAATTTTATTACCTGTGAACATTTCATTGCATTATGTCCAGTTATAGAAAGGAACACTTGCAGAGGACATTATTAGGCCTGGGTCTTGAAATATATAATATGAAAATTATATACCTATTATATTTAATATTGGTGCCATTTTATGATTTAAGGAACATTTTCTCTCAGTTTCTGAGTCATACAATTATCCGACTAAAAGCATCCACTACAGAAAACATCTTCAGGTGAGGCAATATCAAGGAACAATATCCTTTTTTCACACACACTGGAGAAGAGAATGCAATTTAGGAAGAGATGTGAAAGTTTGCTATTCTCATTAAAACTAAGTTCCAATATGTACTAAACTACAGAGTGGAAGATATGAAAGGCAGAGTGGGGAAACATTTTCCGCCAATGCACTCAGCAAGACTTAAGGAGAAATAAAAAACTTGGTTAAAAATAGAAGAAAAAATCTTGACCTATAGGAGTGAATAGTGTGTTACCTATATGTAAAGTATCAAACCCACAAATATATAGATAAGTGACAGTCCAAATTTATCATCCACTTAGGAGCAATTAATGATAAGGAAGAGATTAACTACATGTTTCAATAATACATGGCAGGTTAATTCTCTGTTGTGTCTTTGGGGACATGTGCTTACAGCTGACTTTGCTCTATTTGGAAGGCAATGGGAGGGTGCAAAAGTCCTCTCCAAAATATCTCCAACCCCTAGATCCCAGAATCTCATTATTGTGTACTGGTTTTGCAGTGAAGGCTTTCCCTCTCCTGGCACTCTTTCAAAATAAACATATTGTCACCAATATCTTTATATTACTTTTAGCAGATCACTGACTTCTTTCATAGCAAAAGAATACTATGAATTTATGAGGGAAGGAGCTCTAAAATGGAAGACATGTAGAAAGGGCAGTTGAACATTACTTTCTTAGTTAACCAAAAACCTTCATGGACAAAAGCTTTTCTGAAAGGGTTTATTGAGCCATGTGCTAGCCAGTCCTGGGACATACAGTCCAAACGCAGGGCTAGGTGAAAAGCATGAACATGTCCACTGTCCTGGAGCTGATGGGGGGGCTCTTTAAAGATGTAAGTTGTTTTGAAAGAATTTACTTTGACTATAGATTAGAGGGGGGAGGAAGAATTGTGAAGTGAGTGAGTTCCAGGATGGGTGCACAATCCACAAGAAAGAATTATTTACATGTTTGATTGGGTGTAGGCAAAAGTCCAGAAAGTTCAGCCACATATAGTAGTCCTCCCTTATTTGAGGTTTTGCTTTCCATGATTTCAGTTACCTGCAGTCAATACTGGTCTGAAATATTAAATGAAAGAATCCAGAAATTATCAGTTCATATTTTAAATGGCACATCACTGTGAGTAGGGTAATGAAATCTCATGTCATCCCACCCTGGACGTGAATCATCCCTTTGTTCAGCATATCCACACTGTACACACTCCCCTCTGATTAGTCTATCACTTAGTAGTCCTCTAGGTTATCTGATCGACGGTTGTGTATCAGAGTGCTTTTGTTCAAGTAACCCTTATAGCATAGCCTAATGCTACATCACAGAACCTACATACTCACCTAACCTCACTTTGTCTCATCACGTAGGCACTGTATCATTTCACATGATAAGAAGGGTGAATATAGTAAATAAGATATTTTGAGAGAGAGAGACCAGATTCACATAAGTGTCGAAGTATATTGTTAAAATAGTTCTATTTTATTAGTTATTGTTGTGCCTAATTTATAAATTCAAGTTCATTGTGTGCCTAATTTATAAATTCAGGTTTACCAATACTATTATGCAAGGTATGCATGTATAGAAAAAAAATAGAATATATAGGATTTGGTATAACACACAGTTTCAGGCATCACTGGGGTTTTGGAACATATCCTCTGCCAATAAGGGGAACTACTGCACCACACTTTATTGCAAGAGAGAGTGGGAATTATAATAGTTGGGCACTTGTATATCCTGTGACTAAGAAAGTAATGGGGAGAGCTTTGATGTATCACTGGCAGTCTCAGTCCCATTTCTTGTTCTTTCCTTCTTTGTTCTCTGTTGTCTAGAAACATTGAGGTTTAGTTCATTGACTGTTGTTTTCTTCTTTGAGGGTTTTGCATATGACACTCTCTCTGCTTCATATGCTTTTCATCCTTTTCTTCACTAGCTAAATATTATTATTCAGAACTAAGAACATTTTATGTTCCTGTGAAAATTGTCTCCTTTGTAACTCTAGGAAAACTGGTAATAACTTGTTCAATGACTGTCATGAGCGTAAGATTCAGGAGTAAGGGAATTCTCAGTCTTGTTTGCCATGAAATCCCCAGTATCTGGCATTTGGTAGATGCTTAGTAAATGTTTCTTGAATGCATACATGGATAGATAAATGGATGGAATGAGTGCAAATATGGGTAAATTTACAGAAAAATGAAAAATAAGTTAATATAACTATAGTGTCCTTTGGTTTTCTCTGTGGATAATATCTGCAAAAGCAGGGTAAGGGGTTACAGAAAAAAACAGACAATTTGTATAACTTTTGGTAGCTACAAAGAATAGTGATAAAGAGAGATTAATAAGAAAGGAAAAGTGATATCTAACAATGTTGAATTTTAAAATGTTGAACACCACAGCTCTGTAGTGATGACTATCTATTATGATTTTCTTCAGCATTATTTAGTTTCAGAGAAAATGCATTTCGAGATGGTAATGGTTACTAATGGCTACAATATATTAATTTAGGTATAAGCATAGCACTTTTCATGTAATTTTTTGTATAATATTTTCAATCCCTTTCTTACTTTATAGATGAGAAAACAAAAGATCAGAAAATGTAAATAAATGGCTTAAGAACATACAATTATGAGGAACTTTGATTTGTACCCAAGCCTCTCATACTTCCAAGATAGAGATTTACAAAGTAGGCTGCCAGATATGTGAATATGACAAGAAGTTAATGGTGCAGTGAGAGTGCTCTTGAAGTGCTGGTCCTTAGGGTCAGTTTGAGTAAAGGAGGTATAAGGTCTCATGGATGTTTAGTGGGAAGAGATAGTGGTAGATTTATAAAAACAGGCATGTGAATTATATTTCCAAAATGCAGATCAGAAAATAAATTTTTGGCTCCTAGGACAATGGAAACTAAGGAGAACATAAACAAATGGGACTGCATCAAAATAAAAAGCTTCTGCACAGCAAAAGAAACCATCAACAAAACAACAAGAAAACCCACCGCATGGGAGAACATATTTACCAATGTTATCTCCGATAAGGGTTTAATCTTCAAAATGTACAGGGAACTCATACAACTTAACAAAAGGAAGATAAACAAGTCAATAGAAAAAAAATTGGGCAAAGGACCTAAATAGACACTTTTCGAAAGTGGGCATACAAAAGGCCAAGAGACATATGAAAACATGCTTAAAATCACTAAACATCTGAGAGATGCAAATCAAAATGATAATGAGGTACCATCTCATACCTGTCAGAATGGCTATCATCAACAAATCAACAAATGACAAGTGCTGGTGAGGATTCAGACAAAAGGAACCCTTGTGCACTGCTGGTGGGAATGCAGCCTGGTATAGCCACTGTGGAAAGCAGTATGGAGTTTCCTCAAAAAATTTAAAATGGAACTCCCACTTGACCCAGCAATCCCACTTCTAAGAATATATCTCAGAAATCAGAAACACCAATCATAAAGGATATATACATCCCTATGTTCATAGCAGCACAATTCACCATAGCTAAGATCTGGAAACAGCCTAAGTGCCCATCATCAGAAGAGTGGATTAGAAAACTGTGGTACATCTACACAACAGAATACTATGCTGCTGTAAAAAGGAAAGAACTCTTACCATTCACAACAGCATGGATGGACGTGGAAAGCATTATACTACACAAAATAAGCCAGTCAGAGACAGATAAATATCACACGATCTCACTCATTTGTGGAATATACTGAACAACATAAACTGATGAGCAAAAATAAACATAGAAACATCGAACAGACCTTCAAACCTCAGAGGGAAGGCAGGGGAGGCTGGGGGGGGGCGGTGTAAGAGATCAACCAAAGGACTTGTATGTATGCAATAAGCATAACCAATAGACACAGACAGTAGGGGGATGAGGGCATATGCCGGGGGGCGAAAGTGGCTGGGGCGAGGTCAATGGGGAAGGAGACATATGAAATACTTTAAACAATAAAAAATTTAAATTAAAAAAAGAAAATAAGTTTTGCAAGATGATACGATCCAGCATATAGACCTTAAGAATGTTTTGTCGGTGAAGTTTGTTAGATGACTGCCGATATGGACATAGTCTTTCAGAATAATGACGGAATCAGTGAAAAGGAAGACTATAATTCAGATGCTGAAGTCCTTAATAAATGTGACAAAGGAAGTGGAAGTCAATTGATGACAGTGATGAAAATGAGGAGCAGAAGATACAGGTGAATTTTTAGGGGCTCAAATGGGGAATAGTTTTTGGATGAGTAGCAAATGTAATGAGAATGAAATGTAGTGAGAATAAACAGTGAGGGAAATATAAACACATCTCCTCACTATAAAATACAGGGAGAATTAACAGCTCCTTCTGAGGACTTACTGAGCACAATGTTACCATTAGGGGATAGCCAGGGTATAGTTAGGTTCAGGTGGAGGGCATAGCTAAGATGTTGTGCATCAGAAAAGTTTCTTAAAAATAGAATGGGATTCTACATAATTCCAGTAAAAATAGGTAGATGTAGAGTAAAAAACAATTCTCCTGGCTCTGGGAAGAAGATATATATTTGATGGAAGGTTTGCAATGTAGGTTATAGATCAAGGGCACTAGAAAGAGAAGCAATACGGAGGAAGATGGGATGTACTTGAAAGTAACTAACAGGCTCAGGGTTCCAGCTGGGGCTTTGATGACAAGTTGTTTTGTTGCTGCTGCAAATTCAGATCGAAGCAAAATAATATTAAAGACTACTGGAGTGAGAAGAAACTTGGATAAAAAAACAAATTAAAGTATAAGTGGAATACGTGTTAAAAAGGATGATAATTTTGAAGGGAAAATGAGAAAAATAATACGACCTCTTTATTTTATAAATGTAATTTTTGTGTAACTCACTGACTGTCGTGATTAAGATGACCTTCATATTCTCCTCAGCTTGACTAAACTTAAGACAGGCTTCTTGTTGTGCCCGGCATCTCCCTCTCATCCTGGCTCTTGCAGAATGCACATGGTCTAGTCCCAGAGATCCTATCCCTCCCTTTTCTTAGAGCATGTAATTTAGAACACTTGTAATTATAAATTCTCTTTGATCTTTTGAGATGTAAATATTTTTAAATGTCTCTTGCCAGTTTTAGCGGTTTCCAGACTATTTTTTTCAAGGACCTAGAAGCCATTTTTTTTTTTTTTTAAATTTTAATCATCACAGAAGACAGTTGTCCAGCCTCTGTAGGAAGGTCGGAGCCTAATTTCTATCTCTGGTCATGAAGACAAGAGAAAATTTGCTTTTCCTTGGGCTAAGGCCAATTAATAGACACACATGGTCAGTGTTCCCCCCTCACCCAAATGCTGAAAATGGTCCCATTCTTTGTTTTAGGAAGTTGAGCACAGTCAGGATTCTGGATTCTCTTTCCTATTGCAATATTCTTGAATAAAGTCTTCCTTACCTGTTTATATTTGTCTGTTGTAATTTTTGCGTTTACAGTAGCTTATAAGTCTTTTATGTTATTTCCCTTTTGACTGACTTTCCAAAAAATAAACTGTTTCCTAACTTAAGGCAAGGGGAAACTTAAATATCATTGGAGATTTGATCATTCAGAGAATAGTTGCCAAACCTGCTAAAATTTCTGGAAGCTATTTTCACAGAAGAACGGGGGAAGTATGTATTCAAGTATTACATTTTTCCTGGGCATATTATAATGCCACAGAATATTTATTAAAAGGAGATAGAAGTTTGCCTTTGGGTTACCAGTATTGATCTCCCACCTTTCAGTGAATCATCCACTGGGATGATTAAGCGTTCCCCCATCTGGCCTCAGAGGACTTCCGCTGTACTTGCCAGAGGGCCTCACTGAGGATGCCTTATGCCCTCAGCAAGTGACTCTCACCTTTATGCTTTGTCGTAAATGATAAATCAGGCATTTAGCCAATGCTTGACTGTGACAGCCTTTGCCTTGTTTATAGAAGCAAATGTTGGAGTAATGTATGTTATAAAACTTACTGAATGTGTGCTCGCCCTGGCTGGTGTGGCTCAGTTGGTTAGGCATGTTTAGTGTGCGGAAAGGTTGCTCATTGGATTCCTGATGCTCAGGCTTGGGGCTTGATCCCCAGGAGGGGGCTTGCAGGACGCAGCCAATGTTTCTCTCTCCCACCCCGTCCTGTCCCCTCTCTATCTCTCTTCCTTTCCCTTCCCCTCTGTCTCTAAAAAAAAGTGTGCTTGGTGAGACTGGAGATGGTCACTAGGAAGCTTCTGCTTGGAATTCTTGTCTTAGAACATGTTTTAATGTGTGGTTTAGTTTTTGTGTGTGTGTGTGTGTGTTTGGTTTTTTTTTGTTTTGTTTTCTTTTTTAACTCGTAACTGCTACTAAGACAATCTTAATCAATAGACATTAATTTCTTTCAAAAATATGTATTTTTTTCATTCAGATAATGTGTGTATATACTAGACATTAATTAAAATAATATAATCATTAGATATTTGTGAACTTGTGGATATTTACCATTTTAGTGATATGAACCTGTTTTGGTTTTTTTTTACACTTTTTTATTGATAAAGGTATTATGTATGTGTCCTTATCCCCCCATTGAACCTGTTTTTAAATACATAATTATGTAAATATGCTTTATCTATACTAGTGTTCATTGCATGGGGCTCCTTTAAGTTGAATTAGTAAACATCTATATAATGCTAAAAAGTTTACTCTTGGGGTAGCTATTTTTTTTATTTTCTCTTGTTGTAGAAGAAAAATTTTCACTCAAGAAGCCTTTAGTTCCAGAAATGTTAGGAGGGCCAAAACAAGTTCTATAGAAGATGAGAACTTAAGTGCCAACTGTTTCAGTTGTGCTCTCACTTGATCTTTAAGGGAGAAAAGATGATAATTTCTGCTAGATCCAACCAAGGGCACCCATGTAAGACCACAGATTAAAGTTTAAATGATAAACTTAATACTATCACCCTGCTTAAACACTTTACTCAAAGAAAGCAAGTTTTTATTGCAGTTTCTTCCAAATTCTCCTTATTATTTATTTATTTAGATTTGGTCTTAGATTTATTTTTTTAACATAGTTTTTATTGTTGATAGTATTACAGATATCTCCCATTTGTCTTTTATGGGTTCAAATCACCTTGCTCTTGCTACAAGGCTGCCTTCCCCTCTTCTCTCTGGCTAATTCCTCATTTACCATGTTGGAGGGCACAGTCCAAGTTAAGCTTCACAATGAAGCTCCCATTATCTCCTCTAAATAATATTAGAAATTATTTTGCAAACTGACCATGTGATCTAACTTTTATATCTACTTAATGATATTACTAAGATACTATTATTAGGTTGCCAAGATGTTATATATTGAGCACATAAAAGCTAGCCATTACATTCATGTAAAACTGAAGAAAAACAGACTCACTTCTAAGACAATTTCAGCCCTTTCTCCTTTTTAAAATAATAGTAACTTGAATTTGACAAAAAGAAATGCTGGGGATAGGGCTTATGTATATCACTAGAGGCCCGGTGCATGAAATTTGTGCATTGGGGGGGGTCCCCTCAGCCCAGCCTGAACCCTTTCCAATCTGGGACCCCTCGGACATCCCTCTCACAATCCTGGACCACTGGCTCCTAATCGCTCACCTGCCTGCCTGCCTGGCAGCCCCTAACTGCCCCCTGCCAGTCTAATCGCCCCCAACTGCCCCCCACCTGTCAGCCTGTTCACCCTGAACTGCCCCCCTTTGCCGACCTGGTTGCCCCCTAACTGCCCCCTCCCCCCCGCTGGCCTGGTCGCCCCCAACTGCCTCCCCCTCTGCAAGCCTGGTTGCCCCATGCAGCCTGCTTGTTCAGTCATTTGGTCGTCCCTCACTAACCCCCTGCTGGCCTGGTTGTAGGCAGCCATCTTGTGAGGGTGTGAGGGTTAATTTGCATATTACCTCTTTATTATATAGGATACTTTTACTTTTTAGGTTGTGATATGGATATCTAAGTTTAATGACATTCCATAACTTCACTCTTTATACTTCATAAATATCGCTATTTTATCCTTGAAAATCCATGATGATTCTAGAAAGGTACTGACTGGAAATGGAATAGATAGTATTTGGAACTTATTACAACTCCAGGTTTTCTAGCTAGGCTGTCTAATTCCCTTCCCATTTCTCTTGTTTTTCTCTCTCCCAAAGGCTGTTGATAAGCTATACCAGCCGTGGGCAAACTACGGCCCGTGGGCCAGATCCGGCCCGTTTGAAATGAATAAAACTAAAAAAAAAAAAAAAGACCGTTCCCTTTCATGTAATGATGATTACTTTGAATTTATATTAGTTCACACAAACACTCCATCCATGCTTTTGTTCTGGCCCTCCGGTCCAGTTTAAGAACCCATTGTGGCCCTCGAGTCAAAAAGTTTGCCCACCCCTGAACTATACTTTTACAATCCCTTTAGATATATACTAATTTAAAATTACAAAAACAACAACAACAACAAAAAAATACCCCAAAACTCTTTTCCCTAGTAATCACCTTTTCATCTCAAAATTTTATCTTTTGCAGAATAAACTTATTTAGGGAAGCACATAATAATAATAATAATAATAATATATATATATATTTTTCCAGCTAAAATTAAGATGCCGACCCATAAGTTTTCCTAAAAGTTATGATTTCCTAAATTAAAATAGTAACTTTCAACTTTATATGAAGAAAATAATGAGTTCATTTGATTAAATACAAATGTGCTTGTATTTACTAAAATTTTAGATGTTAATTTCCATGTAGTATGCCTATGATTGATCAGATATGCTTAAGAGGTTGTCATATAATTCTTTTAGTAGAAATTGTTTTAATACAAATTTATTGTAATACTGATCCTGGTGAAATGACATAAATTAATCTGCAAATATTATAAAGTCTTAATTCAGGTTTAGGGCATTCTCAGTAAGATAATTGTGATTAATCAATATTAGCTTATAGAATCGCATCATCAATGAGCAGGGAAGCCATTTAATCTATTACCTAAACAGAGCCTATCAGGAGTGAAGGGAGTGTGAGTGGGAAACGGGGATATAAGTTCATCTTGTATCTTTGAAACATATGTTCTGAGAGATTGGTAGATTTCTAAATTTGTGAATACTCTGGTAACTTATACACTTCTCACCTCAGACACAGTAGAATTTAAATTCCTGAAAGTACTGAATTTACTTTGGTAAATCGTGATGATTAAGCAATAATGAGCTTTGAATGCTGACATTTTGGTTGCCTCACTTGGTAACTAAGGTAAGTTACTTCCATACATCAGTATGGACATAATTAAATCTATTTTATACGCAATGGAATTTAAAAGCATTATCTAGTCCTAAATTATATGTGGTTACTATTGCTATATTCTCCTGACTCTCCATAGATTTCACAACTATTGCTATCATGCAGAATAAGCACATTCTTTTATGAAAACAAAAGCTCAAATATGAGAATGACTTTTTAGCCCATAACTTACAATTATTGATGTTACTATATTATTATTATTTTGGTTATATATACATGTGTTGTATTGAATACAAATAATGTTGATAGACTTATATTATAAAAAAATATTTAAGACTGTATTTTTACAGAGATATATTTGTTGGCAGAGATGTCCAACTGAAAGGATTTCATATTTCTTATCTCCTTTTTACTACTAGCAGCTGAAAATCAGTGTGATTATCTTGAACAGAAACACAGAATAAAATATTTATGAGAAATTGAGTAGAAAGGATTGGTTTAGAAAAATCTTTGGAAAGTAGATATTCTCTTCACAGTACTTTCATTGGGTTCTGGCATGCAGAGTGATGGTTATGTGTGGTGTTTGTTGTTTCTACGACAGAAGGAATCCTCACCAGACATGCAGAGGTCTAACAAATGGCACGAAGAAATGGTCTCAAAACTGACTATCTTGTTCTGGGTAGTTTTGAGCCATCTAATTCACCTGTCCTTCAGCTGATAAAGAATGGAACACAGGGATATTGAATTATCCCGCAAAGCCATTAAAATTTATAATTAGCATACATTATTGCAGAGCAGTAGTCTCTGTTTGCTAGCTCTCCCTGCGCCCGATTAACCAATCTCCAGGCTGCACAGGCTCTTCATGTTGGCTCTTTCTTAGCTGCATATCTTTTCAGACATTTCTTCCTGAAATAATACTTTATATGGAGAGAGAGCAAATGCTAGGCTATTGTTGCTTTTTTCTTTAGTCAGTACACTTAATATCCACATTTACTATAAAAATATTTCAGTGTTTTTTAAAATAAAGTAGCCTTTTCTTTCCATACTCTTGAAAGACTGTGTTTTCTGTTGTTCCTCCAAAGTTCCACTTACAGAGCTTTCCACCTGTATTGAACTTGATAGATCCTCCCTTCCAACTGGTGGGTGGAGTATGACTTAACCTGCAGCCGGGAAATGCCTGATTGACTAACCATGTACCTTATAGGGACTATACATTGAACCACCAATCCACACCTGCCAAATACCCTAAGCCCTTGTTCCTATATGGACCATACATTAAGCCACCAATCAGGGTGTGCCGAGTACACTAAGCCCCCATTCCTTCCATTCTGCCCCTCAAAAGGAGTGCCCACCTCTGCAAGAGTTGCTGTCCTCCCATTGTGAGACAGACAGCCCGGCAGGTCTCTTTCCCCTAATAAAGCCTGTAATCCTGGTTTTCGGCTCCCGACTGGTCTCTCAGAACTTGTTCTTGTTAGGCTTTGGATTAGGGATTGATGAGCAAGAGGTTGGTTAAATCATGTTTTATTATATCTAAGTTCTTTCACAGAATATCACGTTTAAAGTATGCATAAAGAGGCTCTACCTTTTTATTTTAGCTTTTAATCTATTAAATTAAATTTATTAGGGTGACATTGGTTAATAAGATTATATAGGTTTCAAGTATACATTTCTATGATACATGATCTGTGTATCGTATTGTGTGTCCACCATCTAAAGTCAAACATCTTCGGTCTCTATATATTTGGTCCTCTTTACCCTTTACTACCCTCCCCCAACCCCCTTTCCACTGGTAACCATCATACTGTTGTCTGTGTTTGTGAGTTTCAGTTTTAAGAGTTACAATATGACTGGGCAACCCGGCTTTGGGATATCTATCTAAAAAATGTATTTGCAAACATATATGCACTCCTATGTTCATTGCAGCATTATTCACGGTGGCCAAGACATGGAAACAACCAAAGTGTCCTTCAGTAGATGATTGGACAGCTTTTAAAAGTTTCAATTGTAAAAAATGGTCGACTGTGATAGATGACTATTGTTTAAATATACATGACCCTTAAAAAACTTTTTCTTAAAGTTCCATTAAATGAGTCCAAAGTCTCCATAGCTTGATTAAATCTTTGGAGTTCAGTTTTTCTTTTATTTAGTCCTATTCCGTTGGTTTCTTTGTGCTTTTTCTCTAACTTCCTGAAGCTGCTTCCTTTGGGAGACATTACCTTGCCAATGAGGAAAAGTAGCATAGTGGTTAGGATGTGAGCACTGCTAAGGTCCAAATGAGGATAACAATTAGACCTTCTTAGCAGGAAAGTTATGAACATGAAGTAAGCTAACTCATGTAAAATTCTTATAATTACAACTGATGTGAAATACGTTTTCATAAAATTTATTGAGGGCCTACTGTAGTTTGGAGCCTCTGATAGACATTTAGGGACATAGCTATAAAGAGAATACACTGTTAAGATCCGAAGATCTGAGTTTGGACGGAGTGGTGCACATTGAAACAAATTAATGGAATGAAATGCAAATGAACTTCGCCTTGTGTTAATATCATACAGATTACAAAAGAGTCATAAATCTTGTGGGGGGTGGGAGTAGGGCAGTCTGCAAAATCTTCCCAGGGGAAGAGTATTCCAGCTAATCTTGAACTCTGCTGGATAGTGGAAGAGTGGTCTGGCTTCTGTGCCCTTTGAGAGGCAGAGCAGGCAGCATCCTTCCAGGTGGGGCCTGTGGTTCTCTTCCTTGGACTCATTCCTGGAGGCTTGGCCAGGGCCTAGTTCTGCAGGTGTTCCAATGATTTCAAAAGTGAAAGGAATTAAATTGCTTACTGCTTACACTAGGCAGGGTAGGTTTTTACTTTTGTAGTAGAACCCTGACTGACATAGAAGGTTATATTATTTTTTAAAACAATTTTTTTAAATTATTTCATTGAATTTATTGGGATGACATTGGTTAATAAAATTATTTGGGCTTCAGGTGTACAATTCTATAATACATCATCTGTATATTGTAGTGTGTTCACCATCCCAAGTCAAGTTTTCTTCCATCACCATTTATTCTCCCTTTACCTTCTTCTACCTCCCCCAACAGCTCTTTCCCTCTGCTAATCACCATACTTCTGTCTGTCCACATGACTTTTTAAGAAATCATACTCCTGATAACTGTCTGCTCCTAGTCTTGGGTAGCTGTCTTCACCTAAGGTACACATAAGGTAGACATCACACCTACACTTCTTAAAGTGTATTTCAAAAATATGTTATTATTTGATTGTACATTTCAAATAATTCAACCTTAATGATATCCAACTTGCTTAAAAGTAAAATATAGATAATAATACCTATTATACATAGTTGTGAAGGAACAAAATAATAGTTTTTGTAAAATGCTTTGACAAATATAAAGCGCTATGTAAATATTAGACACTAAAACTCATTTGTTTTAACATCAAATCGTAAGCATTTGTTTTTTTAGCGAAGCCATAGCAGGTTCTGTTTCTGAGATCACATAATTAACCTCAGAAACAAACACAAAGGCACATGCATTAGTCTTATGGAAAGGCTGAGAAATATTTGCTAATCTAAAAGAAAATTTAGTTTACATCTCTGCTATAGTTTCAATTATTGTTGTATGCTTACTTGGAAAAGCATAACAGTGGAAGCATTATGTTGCAGCAGGATTTTTTTCTAAATGGTGCAATGGTAGGTTAAGTGCCACCCCATTCAGCTAAGTGAAAAGCTGAGGAAATTATATGAATACTTCCAAGTTTTTAAAATATTTTTCATTTGTTCTCTGATCATTTAAACATTTTCTTTTTTCAATTTTTAATGTTGGCTGACATTCAATATTAGTTTCAGGTGTGCAGCATAATGGTTAGACATTCATATAATTTATGAAGTGATCCCTTGGTAAGCCTAGTACCCACCTGGCACCATACGTAGTTATTACAACATTATTGACTATATTCCCTGTGCTATATTTTACATTCCCGTGACTATTTTGTGACTGCCAATCTGTACTTTTTAATTCCTTCACCTTTTTCACCCAGACCTCTAATCCCCCTCTCGTCTGGTACCCATTAGTTTGTTCTCTGTATCTATGAGTCTATTTCTGTTTTGTTTGTTCTTCTGTTTCCACATATAAGTGAAATCATATGGTAATTGTCTTTCTCTGACTGTAGATGTTTTATGCTGAATTGTTAAAGTCATTGATTTGGACTTATCTGAAATTTTTCCTTGTGTTTCTGACACGTTAATTAGCACTTTGTGGTGTGAGGTTTTAAGGATTTTTTTTATGGCCCAAGAAGTATCTAAACCTATTTGTGTGGTTCCTTTAAGATCCTTATTAGTTTTACATTTTGTGATGAAGTTATAAAGCCAGTGTTCAAGTCCCTTACTGAAGAACATAAGCAAATAATTTGCCTGCTAAAAGCACTTCAAAGGCCTTTCTGAGTAACTCTAATAAGCAGTGAATACAACTGATAATAGTTTTTCTTTGATTCAAAAATTGCATAGTGAAATGAATATCTTTTTATCTGATTTTCAAACATTTTTCTTTTTTTTTTTCTAACGTAGGTACAGCTATATACAGCATCATTATCTGTGTTCACTCTAACAGAAAATATACAAGCTTCAAGAACCAACTTTGGATAAAAATGTTAGTGTATTGACTCCCTGTTAGAACATTTAATCACATACTTATTCACAAACTGACTCAAAACCCTTATCTGGTTAAGTTACGAGTTTCTTTGGAAAAATACTTTAAAAGGATTTTGGATATTCTTTCACTTAAGCAGTATTCAAGGGCCACAGAAACTCTACATGAAAGAGACCAGATACATTCCTTTAATTGCAATGATATATTTCTTTAAAAAATCAATAAGACAAAGATGAACAACCACTACTATCTCCACTAGTAAACTTTTCTGCTAACCCCCCCTCAACCATTCCCCCCCACACACACCCTCCAATAGCTTTAATAGTATCCTACTATAAAAATTTAACTTCCATTGCTACTGGGCAGTTCTGTTCTGGGTTGGGTTTGCTGGGATCAGCTGGTGTGGTGGTATGGTTACCTGGTTTAGATGGCCTCAGTCACAGTCTGGCTAATACTTACAATGATGGAGGAGCAACTAGGCCACATATCTTTCAACATGGGTCCTAAATGCAACTACAGTGGGGCCTTGACTTACGAGTTTAATTCGTTCTGAGACCGAGCTCGTTAACTCAAATTACTCTATCAACTCAATGCAAAAAATCGGTGGAGAGACAGCTGGTATCTCAAAAAACTCGTTAGTCGGTACACTCGTAAGTCAAGGCCCCACTGTATATGGCAAGCCCTACTCTTTTTTTTTTTTTTTTAAGCATATTTTTTTTTTAAAAATATATTTTATTGATTTTTTACAGAGAGGAAGGGAGAGAGATAGAGAGTTAGAAACATCGATGAGAGAGAAACATCGATCAGCTGCCTCCTGCACACCCCCCACTGGGGATGTGCCCGCAACCCAGGTACATGCCCCTGACCGGAATCGAACCTGGGACCCTTCAGTCCGCAGGCCGATGCTCTATCCACTGAGCCAAACCGGTTTCGGCTTTTAAAGCATATTTTATTGATTTTTTACAGAGAGGAAGAGAGAGGGATAGAGAGTTAGAAACATCGATCAGCTGCCTCCTGCACACCTCCCACTGGGAATGTGCCTGCAACTAAGGTACATGCCCTTGACCGGAATCGAACCTGTGACCTTTCAGTCCGCAGGCTGACGCTCTACCCACTGAACCAAACCAGTTAGGGCGCAAGCCCTACTCTTGTTCTAAGCATTAGAAACAGACCAAGTCTTTGTGAAACTTACATAATGCTTGCTAATGTTGTATTTGGTGAAGTAAGTTACATGACTCTCCCTTTAATGGGAGGAGAATTATTAGTGGCCATCTATGCCGTCTGACTCAATATCATTAAAACCTATTTGGAAATATAATCACCCTCCAAATATTTATAAAGCTATATGCTCAAAGCTTAATGATCAAAGTACTAATAGTAGAGTGTATGCCTTTTATGGACTGAATGATCGTATTAGGAGGTGGGACCTTTCGGAGGTAGTTAGGATAAGATGAGGTCATGAGTGTGGATCCACAATGAATGGGAATAACTCCCTTATAAAAGACACAAGGGAGCTGCTCTCTGCTGTCCACCAGGTGAAGCTACAAGAAGAAGTCAGCTGTCTGCAACCCAGAAGAGAGCTCTTATTAGAACTTGATCAGCTGGCGTTCTGATTTCAGACTTTGAGCCTCTAGAGAACTGAAAGAAATACATTTCTGTTGTTTATAAAGCACTTAGTCTATGGAACTTTTTTATAGCTACCTTAACTAAGACAATGCCTAGTGATAAGCAGTGTTGTTTTTATATATAAGGTTAAGTCAGGAGACTTGTGGAGGGGCTGCTATTAAAATAAACACATTCACATGCGCACCCTGAGCAATCATCTACAACTTATTTTTTTGCGAAGTTTGGTCAAAAGTTCTTTCTTTTGAAAGTTGGTGTAGGCTAACCCATCAAAAATAAGTCAAAGATGTGCCTCCTGAATTGCATTTTCTTCTAGGACACAAGTATATATAATGATTTTGTAATATAGAAATCTTTCTATGATACATGTTATACATTATTTATTTTCTTTATGAATTCTTGAGTTGTTAAATTACAGGTTTAGTTGAAAGTCAACATCTTTCAAAACTGTTGTAGTATATGTTTGAATAAGTAGAAATAAATATTTCAACAGCTGTTTCCTTTTCTTTCTTTCTTACAACTGTCCCTACTCCTACTACAAAGGCAAGGATTTTTTATAATCCTGTGATCAGCTGCTAATCAAAATTGTAAAATTAATCATTTGCTTTCTCAAATTGGCCATGTCTTAAAAAATAAGTAAAAAGAGTTTTGCTGGATGAAATTGTTTGTGCCAATGTTTCTCTATAGTTAAAAACCTTTTTGAGTTGTTTCTAGAATTTATAAAATCCTATTTATTGGTATGTTAGTCAATCCATCTACCATCCATCTATTCATCCATTCATAATTAACTCATTGACCCAATGTAATCACATGAGTATTATAAAAAACACACACAATATATTCAATAGTGACTATAGCATTCCCCCTAAGATGGGAGCCAAACAAATATGACCACTATTATTGCTTCTATTCAATATTTTAGTATAGTTCTTAGCAAGTACAGAAAGGTAAGGAAAAGAATGAAATGTTAAAGAATTGGGAAAAAAGAAATAAAACTGTAATTTTTTTTGCAAATATGGTTCTACTTGTAGACTATCCAAAAAATCTACATATTTTTAGGACATGAGTGAATTAGCAAAATAATCCAACATAAAAATAACAATTTTACTACTATATATTAGAAACTGGTAATTATAAGATAAAATAAAAACTTGATACCATCAATACATCTGAAAACATAATTTATGAATAATTAAAACCTCAATGTTATTTAGATATCAATATTCCTAAAATGTATTCTTATATTCAATGAAATCTCATTTAAACATATTTTCTTGTTGAAAACAACAACCTAATTCAAAACTTAAAAAGCCTAAATAGATAAGACAGTCGAAGAAGAAAAAGATTGGAGGGGTTTCACTATATATCGACTTACTTACTATAAAGCTACAGTGATTAAGACAGTGTATTATTGGAAAACAAACAAATAGACCAATGAAATAAAATAGAGACCAGAAAAACACCTACTCATATTCATACTGCTATGTGATTTATAACAAAAATGCCATTTCAATTTAGGGGGCAAATGACAGCCTTTTCAATAAATGGTATTGATGCAACTAGAAAAAAGTTGCTGTGGTTGGAACAGAGTGGCTGATGTGAAACATCAGGAAAGATGAATTAAAGAGAGAGGCAGAATCAAATAATTTATGACTTTATAATCTAGGAAATGAATTTACATTTTGGTTTAAATGTGATGGAAAACTACTGGCGTTTTTAAAAACTGGCTGTTGGGTAAATTATGAACTGTTTAGGCTGTGAGTCCAGCTAAGGTGCAATATGGGTGAGAAATGTTAGCTAAACATAGGAGGTAATACAGATGGAAAGAAGCAGATAGTTTTGGGTTATGTTTTTGAGGCAGAATTGACAGGACTTTCAAACTGATTAGAAGAGATAAGAGGGAAAGAAAATAATCAAAGATCGCTTATTGGCTTAAGCAACTTGTTGGATGGTAGCACTATGTATTTAGGTGTGGATCAAGGAAGAGTTATTTTGGGGGTGTTATGACCAATGCCTACTCCTCCCATTGGTAGAGGAGGGATCCTAGGCCCTAAATCATAGGAGGTGATATGAAACACAGCACCTGATACTAAACAGATGAAATGGGCAACCGTTTATCAGTCATCTATTCTCACAGCCCAGGAGAAGTGAATACAAATGTTGCATTTGGGAGCAAAGTAAACAAAAAGGGGCTGTGCTAGGCAGGCCTTGTAGTAACAGCAGGGTGAGGTGCCCGTGGTTTCTGCAGGAGGATATGAGTAGCTTGTTTGAACAACTTCATGGGTTGCCAGGGAGGTGAATCGGTTAGGTTGAGGACCAGGTAGTCCTGATAGAAAAACATGTCAGATTCAGAATCCTTCCCACTGGGTAGGAGAATTTCTTGCAAGAGCAGTGGAACTCACAGCCAGATTTTTGAGACCCTGTGAGGCTCAAATATGTCAAGAAAGCTCTTGAACTTTTAGATCTTTTATACAGGTAGGAAATCCCTGTATTATGTCAAGTATCATATGCAGTGTATCAAATTCCCTTTGGCCATATTATTATTATTATTTTAATATATTTTTATTGATTTCAGAGAGGAAGGAAGAGAGAGATAGAAACATCAGTGATGAGAGAGAATCATGATTGGCTGCCTCCTGCACACCCCTTACTGGGGATTGAGCCCGAAGCCTGGGCATGTGCCCTTGGCCGGAATTGAACCTGAAACCCTTCAATCCGCAGGCCAATGCTCTTTCCACTGAGCTAAAAATAATTGAGAACAGTAGGAAGAGTAGCTGGTGAGATAGGAAGAAAATGAAAGGGTGAAGTGTCATGAGCCAAGAGAAGCATTTCAAGAAGGAAGCGATCATTTGTGACAGTTGCCCCAGAGTTATCTTGCAAGATAAGTGGTCATTGGATTTAAAACATGATAATCTTGACAAGAGAGTCTCTGTGGAGTTGTGGGGAATAGAGAGGACTGGACATTCTTTGTTGATCTCATTCATAGTTCAATGAAATCCATGGTGTCTACTGGTCTCTAGCTTATAGTTTATGTTTAATGACAATAATGACAACAATAATTACAAATATCCCCTATGGAATCTAAAACACATGGATGCAGTAAATAAGCATGGATTCACCTTTCATAGAAAGTTAGCCTTATCTCTCTTTCAGAGGTGAATGTAGGAACTTGTGGGGAGGTAAGTATTTATCATCTAAGAAGTCACAACAGGCAGAAATATAGCAACCACCATATAGCCCTGTGCTTCCCTCCTGTCACACTCCCTCAGTGCTTACACTGGAGCCTTGTTAACCTTTTAGTTTCATAAGACGGTTTCCTTATTTGCATTCACTTTGATCTCTGCCTGAAAAAATAATCTATTTTTTTCTGGATAATCTCAATAAGGACCACTTTAGGTTTCTGTTTAAATGTCTTTCTTATGAAATTCTCCCCATTTTCTCAAATTAGCTTGTTTTCCTGCTATGCATTCTCATCATGAACTTTTCCTTCACATCTCTTCCATGGTAATAATTAAATGCATATTTATGTAATTATTTGAGCACTATCATCTTCACTTACTATAAATTCTATGACGTCCTAGTTTCTATTTTGCTCTTAACAATGTTTCAAGTGCTTGGCACAAGTCCTGGTATAATGTGAGTACTTTGGTTGTCTTCATCTCAGTCATAAGTAGAAATGGAGAGGATTTATTCTATAACTAGAGGCCCAATGCACAAAAATTTGTGCACTTGCAGGGGGGGGGGGGGGGAGTCCCTCAGCCCGGCCTGTGCTCTCTCGCAGTCTGGGACCTCAGGGGATATCCACCTGCTGGCGTAGGCCCACTCCTGGGGGATTGGGCTTAAGCTGGCAGTCAGACATCCTTCTGGCAGTCCAGGAGCCCTCGGGGGATGCCCATTTGCCAGCGGAGAGCAGGCCTAAGCTGCAGTAGGACATCCTTAGCGCTGCTGAGGAGGCGGGAGAGGCTCCCACCACCACCGCTGTACTGGCAGCCATCAACCTGGCTTGTGGCTGAGCAGATCTCCCCCTGTGGGAGTGCACTGAGCACCAGGGGGAAGCTCCTGCATTGAGCGTCTACCCCCTGGTGGTTAGTGTGTTTCATAGTGACCAGTCATTCCCAGTCGTTCTGCTGTTAGGGTCAATTTGCATATTACCCTTTTATTATATAGTATAGAGGCCTGGTGCATGGGTGGGGCTGAATGGTTTGCCCTGAAGGGTGTCCCAGATCAGGGTTGGGGTCCCGCTGGGGTGCCTGGCCAGCCTGGGTGAGGGGCTGAGGGCCGTTTTCAGGCTGGCCATACCCCCTTCAGGGTGGGATCCCCACTGGGGTGCCTGGCCAGCCTGGGTGAGGGGCTGATGGCTGTTTGCAGGCTAGCCAAGCCTCCCAGCGGGGACCCTTACCCCATGGGGGTGTGGCCAACCTGGGTGAGGGGCTGAGGGCCGTTTTCAGGCTGGCCACACCCCCTTCAGGGTGGGGGAGTCCCGCTGGGGTGCCTGGCCATGTCCCCCAGCGACCCAAGCTCCAAGCCTCTCCTTTTCTTTTTTTCTTTTTCCTGGGATTTATTTATCTTCTATAATTGAAACTTTGTAGCCTTGAGCAGAGTCCAGATCCGGCCAAGTCAGGTGGGAAGCTTGGCTTTCTCCATTGCTGGGAGCAACCCAAGCCTCCTGCTTGCTCCAGCTCCATGACCGCAGCCATCTTAGTTGGGTTAATTTGCATACTCACTCCTGATTGGCTTGTGGGCGAGGCTTGTGGGTGTGCCTTGAGTATAACAGAGTGACAGTTAATTTGCATGTTTCTCTTTTATTATATAGGATAAGGATAAGGACAAAACCCATTCAATTTTTTTTTTAATTTTACCTTATTCCTAGGATAGCTTAATGGAAAATTTTGTTCAAAATACTAGTATTGCTGAATTTATATTTGGTTGCTGTGTTCAACTTCACCCTTTAAAATTGTATTCAAAATTTGAACTGTAATATTGAATTTAAAATAATAATTCCAAGAAGCACTTTCCTATTAATATACCATTATATAGCAGTTATTCTATCATGTATTTATCTATTTATCTATCATCTCTATTTTTATTATTTTTATATTGCAGATATCTGTTAAATATTAATACTGAATAATATTTCAGTTATTGTTTGTTATTCTATGGGTTTAAGTATTAGTAATCTACTCATGAGCAGTAAAAAAGATTCTGTGGCAGGGCATTTTGACATGTGTCCATTACCTTTATTCCAAACATAATCTATTTTAAAAATATATTTTAATTTATTTCAGAGAGGAAGGAAGAGGGAGAGAGAGAGATAGAAACATCAGTGATGAGAGACTATCATTGATTGGCTGCCTCCTGCACCCCCCTACTGGGGATTGAGCCAGCAACCCCAGCATGTGCCCTTGACCCGAATCGAACCCGGGACTTTTCTGTCCTCAGGCAGATGCTCTATCCACTGAGCCAAACCAGCTGGGGCCCAAACATAATCTTCATTCCAACTTTAATGCACTCTGAACTTGATGCCATTCCATTATTAATCTCTATGTCTTTCTTTCCTCCACCTTAAGCCTTTTGTCTGTCCACTCATACTTGATCATTATCTTTTCCTTAATTTTAACCCTGACCTTAAGCAGTAAACCTCAGACATAGAGTAGAAACATCTGTTTTAAACATTAAATGATAATAAAACAAAGTTGAATATTTCATATTAATGTCTTCCTGAAAGAAAAATGATTGCATTTATGGTGCTTAATCAAAATAAAGTGTTATGTACCCAATCACTCCAGTAGGTTGTACAAATAGTATAACATAATAAAATTTTTTTTTCATGTTTATAATGATTCAGGAAACATACTTCATGACGAGTTTGATCTGAAATGTTACAGACAGGAAAGGTCTTGATCATTTGTAATCAGATTTATGTCCTTTCATATAATTTTGATGCATGGCTGGAAGAACCTTAGGAGAATGTGAGGTGGATGTGAGCAATTCTTGGTTTGTGTGAATCTAAATTGATATTATAAAAGGTTATTGGCTCTGTCTGGCAGAAGTAATTTATTATTTGGCTTTGTCAAACCTCAAGATAATTTTAGTGTTGATTAATGATGTACTGCTAACTTTCTTTACTCTTAAGTTTGAAAGTAGCAGTTAGTGAAAAAAATGTATGGATTATTTAGGTCTCCTTGTTCCTGTACAATCTGTTCCCTATGCATGACTTTTTCTTCTCTTTGGAAAGTTTCTATTTATCCTTCAAGATTCAGCTCAAGCCTCATCTCTTCTGTAAAACTTATTTTCTATCCATCTCTTCTTTCCTACTAATTTTTTCCAGATAGACAGATGCTCTCCCCACTCTGTTCCCATGACACCTTCTACATAACATTTTTTAATTTTTTGTTTATATTGCAGCGAAATTATTTATTTAAAAATGTAGCCTGGCCAGTGTGACTCAGTGGATTGAGCATTGTCCCATGCACCAAGAGGTCACTGGTTTGATTCCCAGTGAGGGCATATGCCCCGGTTGCAGGCTCAATCCCCAGTAGGGGATGTGCCAGAGGCAAGCTGATCGATGTTTATCATCAATGTTTCTATTTTCTCACCCTCTCCTTTCAAAAAATCAATTAAAAAACCCATATTTAAAAAATAAAATAAAAAGAAATGGAACTGGGGCTTAGCATTTTGAGGATTCAACAAAAATAGGTACTATATCAATCAACAGTGTCTTAGTCATAAATAAAGATTGTTGTCCAAGGAAACACAGAGAAAGCCAATAAAAGAAAGAGAGCCGAAACTGGTTTGGCTCAGTGGATAGAGCGTCGGCCTGCGGACTGAAAGGTCCCAGGTTCGATTCCAGTCAAGGGCATGTACCTGGGTTGTGGGCATATCCCCAGTGGGAGATGTGCAGGAGGCAGCTGATTGATGTTTCTCTCTCATCGATGTTTCTGACTATCTCTCTCCCTTCCTCTCTGTGAAAAATCAATAAAATATATTAAAAAAAAAGAAAGTGACTATATAATAATTCTTGTTCTGAATACATGTTTATCATTTTCTCAAATAATTGTTTTATCATGTAGAAAGCTAATATGCTAGTTTGCCAATATTCTGAAATTTTCTCCATTTTCCTGTATAGAGTATTTTCTGTATAGTTCCTGTGAACTTCACTAACATTACTTAACTGAGCCAATTTGGAATCAATCCTGGGACAGCCTCAGGCCTAGAATGAGAATCAGGACTTATTTTAATAATAAGAAGAATTCATCAGAATAACTAAGCTAATAAAACATCTTAGCATCTAACTGGTAAGAACCTTCTGTAAAAACACTACATGTTTTGAAATGTGTGAAGGTAATAGTCCATCAGCTTAAATGTACAATAGTGACACTTTAAAGATTAAAATATCGGAAGTGCCAGGATCATTTGTTTTCTAAGATTATTGTCAGAATTAGAGAGACAAACATATATAGCTTTTATTTCACCAAGTTTATGTGGCTGAATCTCACAAATACTAGTGAAAGGCTTGGGGAGTTTCTGGAGTCAAACTCCCTGGGTTCCAAGATTAGTTTCACCAGTAACAAACTATGTGATTTGGGCAAGATGCTTAAAATCTCTGTATTTTAATTTCTCTATTAATTTAATTTCTTTATAAGAATAGTAAATAAACATGGGAATAATACTCTACTTCATGGGGTTGTGTAAAAAATTAACAAGCCATACATAACTTAAAAAATGCCTGGCCGGTATGGCTCAGTGGTTGATTGTTGACCTATGAACCAGGAGGTCACAGTTCAATTCCTGGTAGGGCACATGCCTAGTTTTTGGGTTGGATCCCAAGTAGGGGACATGCAGGAAGCAGCTGATCCATGTTGCTCTCTCACATTGATGTTTTTTCTCCTTCTACTTTCCTTTCTCTCTAAAATAAAAACATATTAAGTTAGACTAAGTGCTTATATAGGTAATAAAGAAGGTGGCTGATTCAAGATGGTGATGAATTTTTTTTTAAATATATTTTATTGATTTTTTCACAGAGAGGAAAGGAGAGGGATAGAAAGTTAGAAACATTGATTCCACTGGGGATGTGCCCGCAACCAAGGTACATGCCCTTGGCCAGAATCGAACCTGGGACCTTTCAGTCTGCAGGCCGTCACTCTATCCACTGAGCCAAACTGGTTAGGGCAAGATGGTGATAAATTTTATTTGCCGAAATAAATGTGCTAACTTTTTAAAAAGCTCTTACTAAATTGAAAATGATTTTCTCTTGTTTTCACAAAAATGTTTTCTGTTAAGAACAGAAAAAATAAGGGAAATAAATTGAGCAAACTCTAAGTCTACTTGGGAAGGAAAGCCTTATGTCCTCATAATAATATTGAGGACTAATGTGAATGTTCTATGCCATGAGAGTCTGTAGACACACATTCTCTGAGGAAGACCATAATAATAAATTTTGAAACATTACAATTGTCTGAAACCTATTCTCAACAATTAACTTTCATGTTATCACTAAAGAGTACTAGCAATATAATTATTTAGTGCTTAGATATTTTTAGCTGCTTACCTTTATCTAAAAAGCAAAAAGAGAACATGATTTCAACGATAAATATAAATAAATAATAATAAAATAAAAAAGCGCTGTCCTTAATAGGCTGTTCTGTTATCATATGAGGTAGGTGAACTATGTTTTATTTTTTACCACAATTTTCATGGATTCTGACAGCACAAAAGGAAAATGGCTGATTCAGATTTGCAGAAGTTCCTTTGATTCCTGAGAGAAAGCAGAAGGTGAAATCTAAGAGAGGTTAGGTCATTGAGAGCAAGCAGCACCTCTTTGAATTTAAGAGGAGGTGATAGGTTTCTCAATCCGAGAACATCTGGCTTGTGTACTTCAGTTGTCATACTCAGGGTCAAAAGAAGTTTCGAAGCTGCTGCTTGATTTAAGTTCACTATGTATTTGGAGCTCCAAATCTGAAAGAAGTTTTCCATAATCAAGGACAAAGAAGGATACTTTCTATAAAATCTTTATATATTAAGAGTTTCGCCCTAACCGGTTTGGCTCAGTGGACAGAGCGTCGGCCTGCGGACTGAAGGGTCCCGGGTTCAATTCCGGTCAAGGGCATGTACCTTGCTTGCGGGCACATCCTCAGTAGGGGCTGTGCAGGAGGCAGCTGGTCGATGTTTCTCTCTCATCGACATTTCTAACACCCTATCCCTCTCCCTTCCTCTCTGTAAAAAATCAATAAAATATGTTTTTAAAAAAAGTTTCATTCTTTAATATTTATATGAGACATTAAAATATTGGTTAATCACCTAGCAAAACACAGGACCTTTCAGTATGTAAGAGTAAGTGATTGAATTACAGGCCAGAATATTAAAGAAATCTTCTGCATAATTGGTAAAAAATTATTGTAATGATTACTTTGTATGCTTAAACTCATAAGGGGTATTTTTACTTATTTTATGTTTTAATATTCATAGTCAAGAGTAAAGAAAGCTAGTGATATCTCATTTTTCCATTTGAATGTGGACATATGTTGGTAATGCATGTGTTGGCAGTAATAAGAGTTATAGAATCAGATATTAAAATACTCCACTGCCGGGAGAGAGGTACCTATAATAGTTTTTTCCTAGGATTTCATCATTGCTAAGGACCAGTGCCTGCTGTTTGCTTCCCCTTCTTCTCCTCTCTGAATTTGAGTTTGTAATATTTATTCAGTACCTTCTCCAACACTGCATACTGGTTGTGGAATAGAGCAGATGACTTGTCATTTTAGATTGCAGCTTGCAGAACCGTAAGCAGCCCCAACCAGGTTAGGTGGAGAGGGCTGCACACCACCTGGACACTGATCTTGGAGCTGGAGGCAGTAACTGAATGTTATGCCCTATGCCTACGATGGCTGTGTGAGGGTACATGGTGCCCTCCCACAGTGCGGAGTTGGTGCTGAGAAGTAGCTACCCAGCCAGAGTCTCTCTTTCTCTGGCTCCTTTGCATCTAGACTGTACCATGTGTCCAGCTTTTATGAGTGGAATAGAGTTAGAAATCAGGTGTGCCCAAGATTCCCCCCCTCATGCCTTGATTCAAGAAAGCACACTCACATTGGAAACTAGATTTTGAAGATACTGAACTTACAGGGGGCACGAGCCCTGTTCATTGACTCAGAGTTGGAGACCGCATCCTCTTAACGCAGGGATTCTATCTATGGGTCTCATGTGAGAAATAAACTCTTTCAGATATTATACATGTTGGGCATCATACATTTAGTTGATCATTACTTAATGCAAATATATGTTTGGTACTTAAAAGTCAAATGTTCAAAAGAAATCACTTAAATTTTATTTATTGGTGACTGAATTGACTACATGTGAGGACAAACATGTGAGGACTATTTTCAAGTTTTGTCTTTAAATGAATAGCACATCTGATTTTTAAAACTACTGCTCAGTTTCTTTTTGTTGAGGAAGTTAAGCTATCAACTTTAGTAAATTCATCGTGGATCTACGTTTGCCATGCTATCACCTTGTTCTTTACGTTGTAGCACGAAGGAATCACTTGCGCCCCCCCCCCCCGCCCCCCGCCCTCCCCATGTTCTTAAAGCTTCCGCATTTCCAGACAACTATCTCTGTGCCATTCCCATTGTTAGTGTTGCAGACCCACCTTGGGATAGTGTAAAGGTAGGACAAAAGCAGACCCTGACTTGGCCAGGGGTGGTGCTGGATGGATGGGATGGATAGGAAGCAGCATGAAGGGATTAAGTGGGATGAGGTAGAATTCCTGGGGAGTTGCAGGGCCTACTTTGGTGAATATTAAATAAATCTACTGCATAAATATTTGGTACTTAAAAGCAAGATTCAGCCTCCCATTTTAGAAGTACTAAACCTAACACTTATTTTCAGCCGGCCTGGGAGCTACGGGCACAAATAAATCTAGTGCTTTTCTTAGCCTGGTGCATAAGCTCATGCTCAAGGTTTGCATTCATTACAATGGTTTTGTCCTCTTAGACCACCTAGGACTGCCCACAGGGGATCTTAGAGGTTAGAGAAAGAGGGAATCCAACAATTGAGACCTCTGGTACCGGTAAAAATTCTGAGTTAGAACATGGAACAATATTCTGATGCCTTTCATTCATAAACTAGGATCCTATTCTCTAGCCCTTTCTGTACATTTTAGAATGAACTGTGAGCATCTTGTTATACACTGAAAAAAATTTTCATTAGTAATAAAATGTAAGTTAATTAAAATAGGTCTTCACCTTTTCTTGAAATCTCAGACCAGGCAGAGATTCAAGTTCTTTAGGAGAAGATTAGACCATTCATCATTGCTTGTTTGGCTTGTCAGACACAGGAGTTTTTGTTTTTTAATTTATACAGTGTCTTTATGAATATGATATTATATCTAGAGAGTAATTATGTTAATTTCTCCTAATTGTGATATCATCTGCCTAACAATAGCCAAATATTCTAACCTTTAACAACCCCATAGCTATTGTTTTTCATGTTTGCAAAGCATTGCCATAGTAAGCTTGAAAAATATGGAGATATTTCCTGTGAATTCAGGTAAAACAGAAAGCTTCTTGCTTTTCCTCAGAATAAAGCTATTTAAAATTTGTTACTCATGCAGTATGTGCTTATTATGAAAAATATGGTTAACAAACACACACAAAAAATTTGTAACATTTAGATATATTTTCTTTACTCAAGGCAACTAAAACAGACATCTGCTATTCTTTCTGAACACCCAACACCCACGTTTGGGGAATTTCTACCTTATGAAGCAGATTCAGCCTCCCATTTTAGAAGTACTAAACCTAACACTTATTTTCAGCCGGCCTGGGAGCTACGGGCAAGCACACAGCCTAGGCCGCACCAATCCATGCAGCCAACCTAGCCCGAGCTTTGGATTGAAAGCTAGTGAAGCAAAGCGGCAGAGCTGCAGGGAAACCCATCCAGTGAGGGTGGTGCAGTGGCCTTTCATCCCAAGTACCCCCAGGTGACAGTTTAAGTCACCATGGTTACACTGCAGGCTATGGATGATCAATGCCTAATTTTCCGTTGGTTAGGAGTTCAGAGAATGCTCAAGATCAAAGAGTTAAAATGAACTAGAATGCCCTGTGACCACTCCTGGTATCAAACACTATATCAGTCGGGGATTGAGTTAAAAAAATGTCCATCATCTTAGGTATTTCAAGCAGAGATTTTTGTTCCCATAAATGTTAGAAGCCTGAAAGAGCAAAATAAAAGCGTGTTGAGGCAACCCAAAGATTCGCACTTGGAGACAACAGGTATTGTATGGAGTGCTTGGATATAAAAAAGAAAGGTAAGATATTGCTAGACTGAGAACACAGAGAGGGGACCTCAGAGGGCTGATGCTTGCATCTTTATGAAGGTGTCATAGGCCTTCAGGTGAGGAAATGTGGGGTGGTGGTAATCTGATTGCTAAGGGGACACAGAACATTTGTTACCATTACCTTGGAAGGGCATGGAAAGCTAGTACGGGGGAGAGGTGGGTGTTGAAAGAGCTAGTGTTAGGTGTCAATGGTTTGCTGTTGCTGGAATGTCACTTACCAAAGTTTTTCTCCATCTATATTCTGATTTCCCTCTAGTGACTCTCATTACAGAATCTAGCAGAAAAGTCAGGTAACAAGGAAGTCTGGAGAGTGTTTTTCATGAAGTCCCATTGCTGATATTATGGAGAGGAGTGGTGTACAAGGGGGCTTGGTGATACAGCTGGAAAATAGCTGACATACTCTGACATTGAGAAATGAATGATAGATATATGAAGAACTTCAATCTCCATGATACCTTACATAAAAACTCATTTTTTCCCATTTATTTAATAACTATTGAATGACCCCCATTCCCTAATAGATTTTATATATCAATTCAGGGGAATAAGTAGTAAATATGATGAATCATAAATTATATGTTATATTAGTGTGGAGAGCAGCTACAGTGTTTGGACAGGTTCAAGCTTCAGACTAATGAGAGGGCACAGTCCTCTCATGGCCACATGAAAGTTCCAGCTTGGAGGGCACAGCCCTCCCAGCACAATTATAGCCAACAGCTATAGCTGTAAGCTTGAACCTATGGTCCAAACCTGTGGTCCCACGTGCCTGAATAACGTGGGCTTGATAGAGTTCAGGTGCATGTAATTGAGTAGATTGGAAACCCACCAGCATATTGTGAACATCTTGACTACACCCTTCCTTTGCCTCATGGAATCTGACTATAAAATAAAGACAGGGCTTGTAGTCCATGGCGCTGTCTCTCCATCCGGGAGCTGCGTCCCACCCAAACCCAGCTCATTCTCTTGTCTGTCTTTTCTCCATCCTTCACTGCCCCCTCTCAGGGTCACTGAACCTGGCTGAGTTGGCATGGCACATAAGGCGCCCTGTGGCTGAGTATGCCATGGCCGTGCTGGCTCGCCACATTTTAGAAAATGAGAAATGCTATGAAAAATAAAGAGCAGAATGGAGGACCGGGAGGAATAGTTTGGGGTGGGAGTGAGGATTGGTGATATTAAATAAGATAATCAGGGTTAGCCTCGCGGGGAAAAGATTTGGAGAAAATGGAATCTGTCATATAACTATGTTGGTGGCCTACATTCTAAACAACAGGAACAGGCAGTACCAGAAGGTGATGCTTGCTTGGCTGCATGTGGCATGCCAAGGGAGAAGGCAATGTTGATGGGTCCCTGGATCCCAGTGATCATGGGAGAGAACAGCAGGAACAGTAAGAAGGGCCACATCATGAAGCCATGAGAGGGTTTTGAGCAGATGAGAGATATGATGCGATGCTGTTTTAAAAGCATCACTCTGGTTGCTTTATTGAGAATCAACTTTAGGGGAGGGATGGGATGGAGGCTATTGCAACAATCCAGGCAGGGGATGATGGTGGCTTGGATCAGGGAATATAGTGTGAATCAGCAGAATATTGGGAATCTTTTAAGAGCCTAGAGCAGTGGTTGGCAAACTCATTAGTCAACAGAGCCAAATATCAACAGTACAACGATTGAAATTTCTTTTGAGAGCCAAATTTTTTGAACTTAAACTATACAGGTAGGTACATTGTTATCAACCTAACTATAGAGTTTAAGTACTGTTGATATTTGGCGCCTCCCCCGCACTGCGTATCCCGCGGCCCGCCTGCGCCCCATCTCCCATCACCCAACTGGACCGACCCACTTCTTCTAACGCCACTTCTTCAAAATAGACTCGCCCAGGCCGAAAACCGACTTCTGCACACGGGCCACGAAGTTTCAATCGCACTGTACGTGCGCGCCTGCACGTGGTATTTTGTGGAAGAGCCACACTCAAGGGGCCAAAGAGCCGCATGTGGCTTGCGAGCCGCGGTTTGCCGACCACTGGCCTAGAGGATTTCCTGATGTTTTGGATGTTTCGTGGGCTGGTAAAGATATGCTGCTTCTTTCTCTTTTCCCCTTTAGAATGAGTTGGTATAACAGGGTAAGGGATGCGTGGCTTATCTCTGAGTGGGGTGGTAACTGGTGGAAATGCATAGGCAGTGAGGGTCGTTGCTGCCCCGTGACATGTAATTGTCCCTGTTCATTTGCTGGGGTCCAACCCCAGCAGGTCCAGGGGTCCCCAAAGGTGTGGATGGAGTCGGCAAAGAAGGAATGACACAGAGACAGCGTTCAGTTGATCAGCAGCCTAGCCAGGATCTCTAGCCAGGATCTCCAGCCAAGTTCTGGTCTGGATCTCCAGCGAAGTTCTGCTGTTTATTGTCTTGTTACATCCGTATTTATCCCAGTTGATTTTAATCCTGTCAATTTCTATTACAAAGGTTAGGGCGTTTCTTATCTCCATTCCAGGGAGTAAAGATTATGTAGCTTAAGCATGATTGTTTGTAGTGATTAACTACCCGCCTGGCACTTAGTTAAGGAGTTTCATCCCCTCCCTGACTTCAGGGAAAAATTCCTACCTGGGGAAACAACCTTTCTTGGAGAGGTGACCTTGGTTAAAACACACAGCGCTAAGGGGAGCAAACATATTAAGAACAGTATGCTATATACGCCAGGTCCCTTGAAACATATGCTGTGCAGATGTTTCTTTCCTGCAGCGACTGTGTCAAGCAGCAAGGATGGACCGGCTTCTGGCCTTCATTCTTCCTCAGAACTGGGGGTGGGGGGAGGCATTGAGAGATCAGTCAGTGATGCTGCCAAGGGAACCCAAAAAGAAAAAAATTCTGCTTTCATCTATTATCTTCTTATTCTTTAACCTAAGATGGCTGTATCTTTCCTAAGAAGTGAGCTTAGTTTCACGTCTCCACAGCCACTCCTGTGAATGGGCCTTTTCTTTTGTTATTGTTAATCCTCACTCTAGGATATATTTTTCGATGATTTTTAGAGAGAGTGGTAGGGAATGGGATAGACAGAGAGAGACGCATCGATTGGTTGCCTCCCACATGAGCCTGCAACCGAGGTATATGCTTTTGACCGGAATCAAACCCAGGACCTTCAGTGTGCAGGCCAACACTCTATCCAGAGCCAAACCGGTTAGGGCTGAATTGGCCATTTTTAACTTTTCACCTATACAGCTTTTCTTACTCAGGGCCCAGGGCCAAGAAGCAAATTCCCAGACCAATCACGCAGAATCCATGAGCTCTTGTTTGGGTTCTGAAAGCAGCCCAAGCCTAAGTGATAGGATGCCACAATGCTGCATATGCCCCTCAGAGAGCTTTGGATGGGGACAGATGATAAAGGTTTCTCTAATGTTCTCCCCATGCACACAATGATACTAATGATGTTTCAGGGCATTTACTTACTGTTTGTCTCTGACCCATTTATGCATTACAGTATTCAATCCTCACACCAGCACTTAAAGAAATTAATATTTTGTCTCTTTCTTTGATGAGTTAAAAGAGGCTCAGAGCAGAGAATCACTTGGCCCAGGTCTCTCAGCTCGCAGGCGGTGGGACTCAGATGGCAACTCAAGTCTGTGGGTGGATACAGCCCTGATGCCATAGCTCTAAAATGCTATGCTCTGTGTTCAACTATGTGCACTTTCAACTCTGCATGCCAACTCACCTGCTCCTGCTACCTGAACAAAATGTGTCTCTACATTTTGATGCATTTACTCTGCATAATTTTTTTTCAAATTAGGGTAACTTAGGAAAATTAGACATTTTTGTGAGAAAAAATAAGGATGAAAGCACAATAGTCTTGAGGGATGGTTGAGTGATTGTGTTTAGACAAGATAGCACCCTCCATAGCATGTTTTGCTAGCCAGTAAGAAAATATTAGGGATGCTTTCACTTTTAATATCCTTTTTAATGTTTTTAAAGAGAAAAAAAATAGTATCTGTCACATATACCACATATACAAAGGGTATGAATGTATTAAACCGTTTCAGTAGAATTACCACAACTCAAAGATACTTTATTCACTAGCTACAAACTTTATGTACATTTATTTCTTATATTCAAAGAATTTTTGCCAAGCTATTTTACAACACATAATTAGTGACCTTGTACAGAACTACTGGACATTATTCTCCATCCCTGCTTGGCCCTGGGGGAAATTATTACATTATTATTCTATATGGCCAGTGTCATGCTTGATTGCCTTATTTTTGGCACACTATCAACAATGAGTGGGAACTCAAATTGTTACTGTGAAAAGGGTGAGCAGTTGTTGTAACTCTCCCACCTTTGTAGTTGATGAAATAGCTTATCAGACACTAATCAGAAGTTTTCTGATAAAATCCTGAATTAACAAAAATCAAATTATGAGCTGGCCACCATTGCTTTTCACATTCATTTTGTGCTTCTGAGTTATGATACCAAGTTTCTTTGCATTTTTCTGTGTGCTTTGTAAGGGTGAAGTTCACTGTAAACTTGGGAGGATCTCTGTTTAGGAGAGATTGAAAGGATCTGGAAAAGAATATGAATTTGGCTGCTGGGTCAGAAATGTCACCAGCGTAAAGTTGGGAGATGGAATGAATAATGCTAGCTAAAAGCCAGGTGATGTTAGTTTGGATTCTATAATACTTATGTTTACTTTAATTTTTCCCCATGCAGGTAATTTCAAAAGCACTTTGTCCAGGGGCAAAATACTGAAAATACAATGTTTACTATTTATTAATTTTTGTCTTTCATAAAGAGAATATCTAAAGCAATGCAAAGCTTTTTTATTCTTTCAGATTTCTTTCAAAATAGTGTGCATTTTTCTTCAGCTGATCTAAATCCAAAAATATCTTAGAACATTGTAACTATCTGCCTAGTATTTCTAGCCAGTCTTTGCCTATAAATAATAAAAAAGATTCACAGTGAACTATTAATATCAGAGGGTAGGGTGAATTTTGGTGGCAAATTTTTCCAAACCCTGACAAACATATTGGCATAGCCTTATTTAAAGTGACACCTCCTGAAGCTGATTTCCATGTGTATTCTATAATTCTCAGTGACAAAATTCATACAAAAAGGATAAAATCTCACCTGTTTTGTATTGTATTCACTTATTTTACTGTTATTATTTTTCAAATTTTGAACTTAAAAAATTATTTTATAAGTATTGGTTTAAGAGTCATTTTAGTATTGAGTGAATGATGTCAGTCTTTTTCTAAAATATATTTAAAAAGATACTGTCTAGACCAGCCGTGGGCAAACTACAGCCCGTGGGCCGGACCTGGCCTGTTTGAAATGAATAAAACTATTGAAAAAAAGACCGTACCCTTTTATGTAATGATGTTTACTTTGAATTTATATAAGTTCACACAAACACTCCATCCATGCTTATGTGCCGGCCCTCCGGTCCAGTTTAAGAACCCATTGTGGCCCTCGAGTCAAAAAGTTTGCCCATCCCTGGTCTAGACCTTAGTTATTTCTGTCATTCTAGAAAGGTGACACTTGGTTAATAAAACAACAAATCTACTAAAAAAGAAAGAAAGAAAAGAAAACAAACAATATGGCTGACTGGAGCAAATTTTTCTTTAGATGTCTTAACAAGTTATACTGAATTTCTCTAGCATATGTGAAGGCCAAGAATTGTTCTTCAAATGTATTTTGCTGGTGGCTGACCACATTGACTCTGAGCGCCACACTTTACATTTGCATTCTATAGCTGAATATGGCCCCATGTATCAGAGAGGATTCATTACCGCTAGTCCCGTAATCATTCACAAATTTGAGAAGATAATGTGTACTTTAAAATATTAGGCTTTTTTCTTGACACCCACATTGTATGATAAGCATAAGCATTTACATTTTTTTGAAGTGAACATTTAAAAACATTACATTCAACAATTAGATGCTAAATAGTAATACATTTGCTTATCTAAAGCATGCAAACTTCAGAGTTCACTGAATATTGTGGCAACTCTCATGATCGTTGACTATTTCAGCATCCAATTTATAATTTAGTTCTTTGAATTTGTTACATACATTAAAATGTATGTGTCCGCACACTCAAATGTGCGTGTATGTATGTGTGTCTGCTTATTGGTGTAATCAGAAGAAATTCAGCTTAAACACATATGGTGGGGTTGTTTAGACTTTTAACATATTATAACAATTAGATATTTCTAGTTTGGGGTCCAAAATAAAGAGGTTGATTGAAAAATTTAATGTCTTGGCAGCAAAAGACCACGTTTGCTCTTGAATAATTGCTTTAATCTTGTTCTTCAAAAAGCAAATAGTGGGCTCTATATTGATGGAGGCGTAACAATTCTGTAAAGTGTTACAGGTAATTATTTTAGCTGGATAGCTTTAAAAATACAACTGTTTATTTTCAAGTTCTTAGAAAGTTTCTGCTTTCTTGAGCAGGATTGAGAATATCTCTAATTCAAGGAAAGATGATTTATAAGCACTGATGTCTGGAAGATAAATTTCACACTTAATGGTGTATCTTGTTTTGTTATGCTCTCAGAAATGTGTCAGTGTATTTTTCTTATAGTAAAACTAGTGGCCTGGTGCATGAAATTCATGCACATTAAAAGAAAACTAATTAGAGGAAATATTTTAATATTGCTATTTGTCCTTTCTCTATAATAGAAGTGTCAGAGATGAAAGAAAATTAGTAAAATGTATATGAAAATCTCTCTCCTGTTCGAGTCTGGGGCACATAGCAGGACCCAGAGTCAAGTCCCCACCCACCTGCATGTGCCTTGCAATCGCCCGAGACCCAGACCCGGCCGGCCCCATCTCTGTCAAGTCTCACAGGGCGGGGGGCACAGCCTCAGGTTCCCCAGCCTGGCGCTAGGTAGGGGGCAAGGCCTCAGGTCCCCCGGCCCCAGCCCGAGGGTGTGAGGGCCTGACAACCATTTGCATATTAGCTCTTTATTATATAGGATAGATGCTTCTTTAGGACCATTAGTTCATTTCTTTCAGGGAGAGGGGTACTTCTGAAATATCTAAGCAAACATAAGGAAAGCTCTCTCTGTGGGAAGATGTGTATTATACTCTTGTTTGCTGGGTATTAGTTCATATGCATCCAAATTATCGTCTGGCTTTCTATTGTAATAGATGATTCACCTTTCTACATTTTGCTTGATTTCCTGATATGTATATTTGTATATTTCTTAAGGGTTTGCCTTTAAGCATATATTATCATATTTTCCTACATCCCTTACTCTTTTCTTCAATGGGGAGAGAGGAGAGGTAAAGGTCTGTACAATTTATAAAGTTGATGTTCACCTTAAACTTTTTCCTTGGGTTATGGAGGAGAAACACACTTTCCTTTGGAGTAGATAGATGCTCCTGTCTGCCATCGTAACTATGAATTAGTATTTTTAATTCTTGCCTAAAAATTGGTAGGCAGTTTCAAAGATAAATGAGATTCTTCCCTTCTTCATTAGAAGGCATGTTTAGTGTTTTATAATCTACACATGGACAGAGACAACAATATGGTGATTGCTGAGGGAAAGTGGGGGTGGGAGGTACAAGAGGGTAAAGAGGGGAATAAATAGTGATGGAAGAAGACTTGACTTGGGGTGGTAAACACAATAAAATATACAGATGATGTATTATAGAACTGTACACCTGAAACCTATATAATTTTATTAACAAATGAAAAAGAAAATAAAGAATATCATAGGAATTTGCTTTGTCATTTTAAGGTTCAACTTTGACTCTTCTTAGTTTGGCACTTTAAAATATGTAATGGTCAAGGAGTAAATGATTATTTTTTTTTGAAGCAACTTTCTCAGAAAAAAATAAAGAGAATGACATGTAGCTGCTTAGTGATTTGACTAGATTTCCTTTTCAGTTACATTTCAAGGAGACACTTTTTAAATCTTAAATTTTTAAATTAAAAATTTTAAATCATTCTATAAAATTGTTCTCATGAGCAAAAAAATGCTCATCAATTTCTACTCTTTGAGGTTATTTTTCCATTATTCTAGTGGAAAAATTAGTCATTTAACATTTTTTTTCTGTTAAAGCTATAGATGAAGTTGTTTTATTTTATATAGCTTTTGATTGTATTCACTCACAACATTGCATTTGAAAGCTTCTTTAATCTTTTGGAAAAATCATATGTCACTTTAGTTTCACTAATGTATATTATAAGTTTTAAATGGAAAACAAAGCACTTTACAAGTATTTTTCAGTTTGTTACATATAATAATTTAGAATTTTCAAAGGATGGATTTAAAGCCCGTTTTCTTTTTGAGGGAGGCAAATATCCTAGTAATGTCTTTGTGATATGTATATGCTCCCTTTCCCTACTGAAGCAGCCCTGCCTAAAAATTGCCCTTTTCTTTCGGGAGAGTAGGCAGGACAGGACTGATACATGGTGAGGAGAAAGGGGCCTAGGCTGCCACCACGGTGGCCTCACCCTCTCACCTCAGGGAATGGATTTAGGGACACTCGTCCACAGAGGTATAGGGTGAGCTTATGAAACTGGAGGTGGTGGAGGCGGACTTGGAATTCCTGCGGGAGCAGCTATTGGAGCTTGGGTCTCTTGGTGTTGCTCTCTTCTTCTGGCTGGATTTGGCGTTGACAGAGTCGCTGGGATCAAACACCACTGACACGGACTCCATCCTTGTCACCGTGTACAGGCTGCTTTGCCCGGTGGGGTGGAACCTGGTGGCCTTGAGCTCCAGCTCATCATAGCTAGACACTTCGATGAAAGGACACCAGCGAAAGGCTCTCTTGAAACCAGCTCGAAACCTGAGAAGTGGGTCACAGGGAGGAAGTCATGTTTTCAAGAGGAAATTTCTTTCACTGCCACAGAAAGCCCTAGGTAAGGCATTTAGCCAACTCAGTGTTTTAATCTGATTTTCTAGTCACACTCTTAGAATTTAGGCCACAGCATTGGTACTAGTCTTTTAAGTTCTTCTTGTTTGCTTTGAATCTTAATTTACCATCGAAGAGAAGCAAGTCATCAAAGAGTAAAAGGACAGCATCAGGTAATCAATATAACAAAGAAACAGTGTACATTTCTTCAATAATTGTATACATTTGCATAAGTGCAATTGAATTAGTCTTGGCACTTAAATATGACATATTTGGAAACAGCTTTTTTCAGTCATAATTACACATTTATAAATTAAAGTCTTATTTAGTGTTAGAATTAGTTGCTAAACTTGATGGGTGTTTTTTTTATTTTTATTTTTAGAAGAGTTTATTTGAGCCAAACTGACAACATGTACCAGGGAGCAAGATCTCAAATGCCCCCAAATCATGATGGTTTTTATCTAATGACATGTGAAAGTAATCCTCGGCTTTGTAAACTATTAAATGAAGTTGATCAAAAAAAGATGTACTGCTTGTGGGGTGGCTTGAATTGATATATGGCTTATGCAATGAGTTAAAAAAGAGTAAGAATTAAGTAACAAACTTAAGGCACAGTGTGGGGGAGGCCCCGTTGGAAAGAGAGCTTAGAATTTAGCTCAGGCAGTTACTTAGAGGAAGTTCCGTTTCTCCTTGTGCTAAAAGTAGCTCAAAACGCATTGGTTTATTAAGGAAATTATCAGCCCTATGAAATTAACCCCACTCATCCACGTGCTGACCTTACAACTTAGGTGATTTTTACCTGGAAACCACATTTTACTTTTTATTCTAGCCTTAAATTTAACTGTAAATATTCCTTTTTCTTTTTTTTTTTTTTTAACTTCACTTTAAAAACAGCTTTTCCCTGACCACCTCAGCTTCTTCACAACCCATTCCCATGGTGCACCCTCTCTTATTCACTGAGCTCCTTATGCAGGAAGGTAGATTGGAATTCCCCTTGTCTGTATTGTTGCCTCTATCACACTCACAGCAACATCTTCCATTTACAAGTTTATTTACAAAACACCCCTTTTAGTAGCGTACACTCACATATGCCATCATCTGTGCAGGCCTATGGAGTATCTGCATTTCTTTGAGGACCTGAGCACATCTTCAGCTCCCCCTCTTCATCATGAGTGCATCCCTTTTTCCTTGGCATATACAACTATGAAAGGCTTGGAGGGAGGATTTGGCCCCTATAAAAACTGCCCGGTTAGAATCTCTGAGAGCATTGTTTTGAGGTGAGGTATTTTATGTGATAGGGGAGAGTCTAGAAAAATATCCAGCTCTGTGCTCCTCTCAGAGAATTTTTCCATTTTAAATTCACACCAAGAAGCTGGAACAACATTATATGCTTCCAGTGATGCCAGGAGGGAGAAGAAACTGGCATTGGGCAATTTTGTTTTTACCTTTTATTCAGACAGCAGTAGATGATGGGATTGTACATGGTGGAGCTCATGGCCAGCCAAAAGCTCGCCAGGTAGACCTGCTGGATGTATTTCCACCGATTTAGTTGTTGATAGATTGCAGTGAGGATGAAGTAAATATGATAGGGCAGCCAGCAGATGGCAAATGTCACCACAACAATAATCATCATTTTTACAACCTAGAAGAAAAGAAGGAAAAGGTCATATTTGGAAAATTTAAAAGTCATGAAATATATTACTTTCAATAGCTTCCTGAAAATCATATTTTTCTTGGCAGTGCAGTTAAATCCATAGCATGCCTACGGAATAGTCAAGATATGTTTTTATTTTTATTTATTTATTTTTTTAAATATATTTTATTGATTTTTTACAGAGAGGAAGGGAGAGAGATAGAGAGTTAGAAACATCGATGAGAGAGAAACATCGATTAGCTGCCTCCTGCACATCTCCTACTGGGGATGTGCCCGCAACCCAGGTACATGCCCTTGACCGGAATCGAACCTGGGACCTTTAAGTCCGCAGGCTGACGCTCTATCCACTGAGCCAAACCGGTTTCAGCAAGATATGTTTTTAAATGGGAGGTAATAAAGGGACATTGCTATGATAAATCTCAAGGAAACATGCTTGGTCACCATTCCATCTTTACCTAACCTGAGTGAATGGGTGGCACTAAATTAAACTGAAACAAATTTGGTTTAATAGGTCTGTCTACTAAATTTTTTCATACTTCTTTTGGGAGTTTAGAAATAATATAATGTTCAGAATATCTTAAAATAATTTTGAGGCTTACCCACAGATAGATCAGAACACAAACTAGAGAGTTTTGACATAAATGGCCTATATAGCACCTTAGAACTATGAAAATATATCATCTGTGTACTGGGCTTGTCAGTTTTTAAAAATATTTTTAAAACTGATTTTTAGAGAGAGAGGATGGGAGAGGGAGAGAGAAAAATATCTATGTGAGGGAAACATTGATTGATTACCTCCTGCACATCCCCTACAGGGGAGATAGTTCACAACTTGGGCATGTGCCCTGATCACGAATCAAACCAGCAACCTTTTGGTGGGTGCACAGAACAACACCCAACCAACTGAGCCCCACAGGCCAGGGCTGGACTTGTCATTTGACTACAAGCTGGAGATTCAAATGAAAGCTGGCAAGATTGAAGATCACAAGAGACACGATTCTAGAAATAGACAAAGCATGAAATGGATCAGTGTGGAAGGCAAAGCTTTCCCAAGGGCCTAGTCACTGTACCATCAGGTGACTAGTACTGAGCTGATAGAAACTGGCCACCAGAGCTGAAAATCCAGGTCAGTAGCTCATAGAATGTCATCATTGACTCTACCATGTAAAGTCTTTTGATTTTCTCAGAATTCTTTGAATTGTATTTTCCCCCTAAAGATCTGTGTTCAGAGTTCTGCATTTTATCTCTCCTCTTTCTTATTCATATATTTGTAGAATAGAAGTAAGAGCCATATTTTATTACTATCTATGACAATGTGAATAGTGCAGGCTACTATGTTACATATAGTATCAGCAAATGAATGTTTTTGTACAGACTGACCACAAACTCCCTAAGCGTAAACTTGCTTTCCAACAATACCAGTAGCTGAAGAGTTACATAGGCTATGAGAGTCTTTTAAAGTGGCTTCTAATCGCCAAGTCTAGAACATGGGGAAATGAAAGTAAATGTGCAGAATTTTATTAAGTTAAAATGCACCTGGAACAGGAGGTATCAGAAAACTTATTATTCACATATATATGGTCTTAAGGATCTTGTTGCAAAACATTTAGTAACTTATTAGAAGGTTTCTTTTAAAAAAATCTAAAAGACCCTAGGCATAGGCCTCTGCTCACACAATCTTTTTTTTAAAAATATATTTTATTGATTTTTCACAGAGAGGAAGGGAGAGGGATAGAGAATTAGAAACATCAATGAGAGAGGAACATCGATCAGCTGCGTCCTGCACACCCCCTACTGGGGATGTGCCCGCAACCCAGGTACATGCCCTTGGCCGGAATCGAACCTGGGACCTTTCAGTCCACAGGCCGATGCTCTATCCACTGAACCAAACCGGTTAGGGCCTCACACAATCTTGTGAAGTGATTTTTGATATATCAAACTTAGACCCCAGGTTTCCTGTAAATGCAAAAGCAAGCTCTTGGGTGAAAAAAAATTGCCTTGCTTTGTGAAATGCTGAAATGATTAAATTGAAATTGTAATCCTGTCCCTCACAAAATGTCAAGTAAAAGAGTACTTTGCAGCACAAACCTTGAGAAATGATAAACGTGAAAATGCTGTGAGCAGTTCCCCTGTGTGAGTCATGGCTGGACAGTGGCATTAGCACAGACAGGGTATAAATGCTAAGCAGGAAAATTGTCAAGAGTTCTTGAAACTCCTGAGATTTTTAAGCAAGATAAGAGAGTGGGATAGAGATGATGCAAATCTGTCACCATGTATTGACAAATTTTATTACAACTTGACATAAAGATTGATTGACAATGACAGATGATTACTAGAATTAGTGGGGTGATCACATTATGATATATAAAAATGTTGAATCACAATGTGTACACCTGAAACTAATATAACTAATATAATATTGTATACCAACTATAAAATAAAAAACTTTATAAGCCAAATAAAAAAAAGGCAAATCTTAGAACAAAAAAAAGACTAATCTATAAATCCTAAGCTCTGATTTTTATTATTCACTTAGTAGAGTTTGTTGAAAAAGTGAATTTTTTAAAATTTCAAATAGGAACCTTTGAATGAAAAGGAGGTAGAGAAGACACAACTGATTTCTGTATGCACTGAGGTAACTGTTAATGTTTTAATCAAGATTCAGGTTAAGTGGTAGATATAAAAACCTTACTTTTCTGGGGGCTAAACAGGGGTTTCAGAAGGCTGTGTATTCATTTTGAGCAAACAGATGCAAACAAAGGAAATACCAGTTGACAAAGAGTGGTATCACCAGATTGATAAATGATCTGCATTAAGTATGATAATCCTTTTGTGTAACTTTAGATTTCTGCTTTTGTAGTTCATATCCAGTATGCTCCCGGTATCTTTCATAGCTTCAGATACAGTAAAATAAAGTAAGCTTTTGGGACTTCCTTTTGAATCTAATTAGGTGCAAATTATTGTATCTAGAGATAAGATAAAACAGCCCCTGACTTTTTTTTCAAAATTTTATTGTGATAAACATCTACACTAATAAAAGGGAAAGATGCAAATTGACTGTACCTTCGTGATGCCCACCAGCCAATCAGGAGTATGCAAATTAACCCAACAAAGATGGCCATCTTTGTTGGGTTAATTTGCATACACCGATGCTGAGTGGCCGGGGGTGGGGAGGGACGCTTGCATCACCATGGCGATGATGCAGGCGTTCTGCACCACCCCAGCCACTCAGGGCCTCTGGGCAGCATGGGAAGGCGGAAAGGAGGCTCCGGCCAGAGCCAAGGCGGTGCTGGCAGCCAGGGGAAGGAAGGCCCATTCTTGCATGAATCTTCATGCATCAGGTCTCTAGTATATAATATGAAATTTATCGTCTTAATCATTTTAAGTTCAGTTATACTAACTTTTTTTAAAAAAATTAAAATATATTTTATTGATTTTTTACAGAGAGGAAGGGAGAGGAATAGAGAGTTAGAAACATCAATGAGAGAGGAAAACATTGATCAGCTGCCTCCTGCACACCTCCTATTGGGGATGTGCCCGCAACCAAGGTACATGCCCTTGACCAGAATCGAACCCGGGACCTTTTAATCCACAGGCCAACACTCTATCCACTGAGCCAAACCGGTTAGGGCCAGTTATACTAATTAATATTGTTGTGCAGCCATCTCCACCATCCATCTCTAGAACTCTTTACATCTGGCGAAATTGAAACTCTATTCCCATTAAATAACACCTCTCCATTCTCTCCTCTCCCTAGGGCCTTTACTCAAATAAAAAGAATTCTAAATGTTTTTCTTTAAGGTTGATTGATATTGGGTATTCATGAAGCTGAAAGACTTATCCAGCTTCCGAGGCAATGGGATTTATTTTTCATGGTAATGTGGACATTGCAGCCATCCATTGTCCTTGGCACAGAAACTTACCAGTAGGAGGAATAAGGGAGGTGGGACAAATGAAGAAGCACTTGCAGTAACATTGCCTATTTCTCATAGTTAAGAATCCATTTTAATTATATAGGCAGGGTTGAAATGCATGTCATCCTTAGTTAGAAGCAGCTTTGGGCACCTTTTCTTCATGTATTAAAAGGAAAAAAAGACCTTTGATTTTTGTACCCTGTGTAGGTTAGACTGGAATGCCTGTAGCTGTTCTTATCTGCCATGTTAAGTTAGTGCAGGATAGATGATTTTGAGGGTTGGGACATAAAAGAAAAAAAAAATCAGTCTAGGAAATGAAATAAAATACTGCCAACCAGAAAATAAGTTTAGGAGTTATAGTCTTCAGGGTATTATTTATTCTTTTAAAATGTCTGAATGGAAATTCAACTCTACATGAGGAGGAACTTCTTGTTTTGATTAGAACCTCCCCAGAGTATATTATTGGAAGAACCATCCCATGGACCACACATACCTTATCACTTCTCTATACCTTTTGTCAGCCCAAATGTTCTCAAGTGGTAATTATATCTTTTTAAGTCAAAATTACAGGCCTGTTTATTTTAACCGCATATTAGCAAAGTAAAATATTTTTACGAGTAAGATATGAAAAAAAACTTTAATGAAAAGCATCAAAATCTAACATACTCCTTCCTGAGGTATTTAGGTTGGGTTTTGCTGCTTCAGTTTCAAGGCTGTGGTTAAAAATGTCATTCCCAGCAAGAAAATAAGAACTAAGTAGTAACACCTGTGGAAAAAAGTGCACAATGTTCCAGAAGAGTTGAATTTTGCCAGTAATTTCAAAATTAGATGAGCATAGAGGCATATTATTTTAGTGTTATCTGAGAAATTTGACACTGTTGCCTAATCCAAGATGTATATCTAATTAACATTAGCTTAGAGCAATACCTGTAAGTAATTATGTCAAGCCCAAACCACGAGTTTGGGTGTGTAGATTTACAACGATCTATAGCAAAAGAAATGCGTGCAGCCATCAAAAGCAAGACAAGATGAAATAAAAAAGAAGTACATTAAGGCAAAGGGAATAAAAACTGGTGTTATGGGATTATGGTTAGAGATAAAAACTTAGGCTTATTATAAACTAAATTGTGTCCCCTCAAAATTCTTTTTTAAGTTTACAAAGTCCTTTTATTTATTTAAGTTTAGTTCTAGCTCTATTGAGATATAATTGGCATGTAACATTATGTAAATTTAAGGTGTACAATATGACAATTTGATACATGCGTATATCATGAGGTGATCATAATAGTAGGATTAGTTAACAAACACTTCCACCACTTCACATAATTATCTCTCTTTTTTGTGGTGACTATATTTAAGATTTACTCTTTTAGTGACTTTCAAGTATATAGTACAATATTGTTAATTATAGTCATTATGCTGTACACTGGATTTCCAGAGTGTGTTCATTTCATAACGGGGCAGTTGGAGGGCCTGCAGTTAAGGTCCCCAGCAACTTGTGGGCTGGCTTCCAGATTTTAGTAAAAGGCTTAGTGCTTCTTACATTCATTTAAAAATCTTATGAATATATATGAACTTATTAATCTTCATTACAAACCCTTGACCACAATATTTATCCATTTTATGGATGAGAGACTTAAAACCAAAATGGTATAGTCATTTCTCAAAATCCCAAAGGCAAGTTCATAGCTAGAGTTACTGGGTACTTTAATTCTTAATTAGCCAAGGTTCATTTTGTATACATTCTGCTTCTCAAGATCCTTAGAAATAGACTTTGCTTCTTTCCTCATTTAGCATGCTCAATTACAATTAAAAATCTAATAGATATGTATTTCTCTTCTAATAGTGTTGTCAAGACATAGAAGAGGCTGATTCTGGAAGTAAATGTAAATAAAACATTCGTAGAGCATTATGCTAAGTGAAATAAGCCAGTCAATGAAAGAAAAATACCACATGATCTCACTCATTTATGGATAATTAAGACCATTATAAACTAATAAACAAAAATAGATACAGAGGCAGAGCAACATCGAACAGACTGTCAAACTACAGCGGGAAGGCTGGGGAGGGATGGGGGGGTGGGTGGGTAAGAGATCAACCAAAGGACTTGTATGCATGCATATAAGTATAACCAATGGACACAAGACACTGGGGGGTATGAGAGGCCAGGGGAAGGTCAAGGGGAGAAAAAAAAAAGGAGACATATGTAATACTCTTTGTAATACTTTAAGCAATAAAACAATTAAAAAACAAACAAAATCAAACAAACAAAAAAAACCATTCTTATGTACATTAAATCCTTGGGTATTCAGGTGCATGGATTTATATCCCTAATCTAGACCTCTCCACTACCCTTGTGTATTTTTTTCCCTTATGAACTTTAGGTATTTTGTATATTTGTTTGTGTTTTGATATATTTCTTCACTTCTCAACAGTGACAAATTCTTTTTCAACAATTGGAGTTTTAAAACTTAAATATCATTTATTTAGTCCCATAATCCTCTTGCCATAACTCAGTGATTTTGTTTTTTGTGTTTAGTTCACAAAGTACAGCTTATTCTATTCCTCTCCTTCTTTGTCTTGTTTCTAGCAACTGATTTTCCTATGATTTGTTTTTATTTTTTCCAACTCTAAACTCTTCATCCTTGCATGTATTTTTATCTTTTATTTGTTATTTTTAAAATTATTATTATTTTTTATTGATTTTCAGAGAGGAAGGAAGAGGGAGAGAGAGATAGAAACATCATTGATGAGAGAGAATCATTGATCAGCTGCCTCCTGCACGCCACCTACTGAGGATGGAGCCCACAACCTGGGCATGTGCCCTTGACTAGAATCAAACACAGGACCCTTCAGTCCTCAGGCCAACGCTCTAGCCACTGAGCCAAACTAGGTAGGGCTGCATGTACCTTTAAACTGAAAGTGTTCTTTTCAGGGTTACAAATCTGCAAATCATAAAGAAGGAGCAGGCTCCTCTCCTGTTGGCCAGCTATGTGTCCTCCAGGATGGCAAAGCATTGAAACTCTCATAGTCTTTAAAAGGAATAGTGAGATGAGTAAAACAGTGTCTTTCTCTCCTGTACTGCGGCACCCTCCACACTTCACACATCCCTCTGCGCTCTGCCCACTGTCTTATTGCAGATGCTGCATCACTCCAGAAAATTAGCCAAGTGGCAGATGAACAAGCAAAACTTTAAAAGAACCCCTTTAAGCCACCGCTGCCCCTCAGATAGGTGACTGAATCAAAGACATCTCAAAATGTCATGTTTAAAACAAGCTCCTTCTCTTGTCCGGCTCCCCACCCCAAAGCTTTCTTCCTGTGAAGGGAATCTCGGTAAGTGGCGCCACCACCTCTCCAATACCTGAAGTTAGAGACTTAGAAGGTATGCTTGTTTCTTTGCTTTCCCCCATTTTCACTGCCCCATTCAATACCTACAGTGGTTCTCAACTTTCTGGCCCTTTAAATACAGTTCCTCATGTTGTGACCCAACCATAAAATTATTTTCGTTGCTACTTCATAACTGTAATGTTGCTACTGTTATGAATCGTAATGTAAATATCTGATATGCAGGATGGTCTTAGGCGACCCCTGTGAAAGGGTCGTTCGGCCGCCAAAGAGGTCGCGACCCACAGGTTGAGAACCACTGAATACCTAGGAAAATGCTAATGGCCAAGTCACCAAAATAGGCCTGAGCCTTTTCATGGCTTGTCATCTCTACTGCTATAACCTCTGAGCAAGCATCATTATCTTTCTCCTGGGCAACTGCAATAACCACCTAATTGGACTTTGCTTCCAAACAGCAGTTAAAGTGACTTTCTCAAATAAAACCAAATCTTCTTACTCTTGCTCAAAACTTCTGCTGTGTTTTGCTTCTCCTGCCTTATTCTCCAGTCTCACCCATCACATACCCCTTTGGTTCTTTCTGCTCCAGCACTCTTGTTTCTGATCCTTCAACGTATCAGTCACATTCCCTTTCCAGACATTGCTCACTTAGTCTTTCCTGTCTGGGGTGCTCTTCATCCAGGTCTTTTTTCTTTCTTTCTTTTTTTTTTTTTTTTGGCGGGGGGAGACTTATTTCTTCTAACTGATAAAAGCTCAGCTATAGTGATATATTCTCTAGCAGGTATCACCTTGTTTAATAGTGACCCTAATACTATCACCTTGTTTAAAGGTGACCCTCACTGCAGTTATTTTTTTTTTCATATTACTCTATTTCCTTCAGCATTCCAAGTACAATTGGTCCTTATTTTGTTACTAGAGGCCTGGTGCACAGATTCGTGCACTGGTGGGGTCCCTCAGCCTGGCCTGTGCCCTCTTGCAATCCGGGACCCCTCAGCGGATGTTGGACTGCTTGTTTTGGGCCTTCGGGGATCGGGCCAAAACCAGCAGTCTGACATCCCCCAAGGGATGTAGTAGTGCGCAAAGCAGCAAGAAGCTGGGGAGGAGCCAGAATCCGGGCCCAGTGCCGCTCTGTTCCCGCTCATCCTGGCCCCACTGTGCCTGCTGCTACCACTGGGTAGCGCTGCCGCAGAGACAGGAGAGGTTCATGCCGTTGCAGCTGGACTTGCCAGCCATGAGCCCAGCATCTGATGCCCATCTGCTGAGTGGCGCTCCTGCTGTGGGAGTGCACTGACCAGTAGCTCCTGTGTTGAGCATCTGCCCCCTGGTTTTTAGTGTGGGTCGTAGCTACCAGTTGAGCGGTCAAGCCGTCGATCAGTAGCTTAAGGTTTTATATAGAGAGATTCTAGAGAGTCTTTGTGTCCTGCCAGAATGTAAATCCTTTGAGGGCCTTGGACACATCAGTTTTGTTTACGCTATATCTCTATAGCATAGAAGAATACATATAGCACAGGATGGCCCTCCTTTGAATAAATGAATAAATAAATACATGAATAATATAGTAATGATTGACATTCTCACATAGGGTATAGGGCTATGATAGCTTGTATAAAATACACCTTCAACCTCATACAGGCTACTGAGAGAACATTATCAAGTTTCTCTTCAGATTCTCTCTATATTGCAAAAAAATAATATTATATTGATAATTTTGCACTGTGCATTATGGTCTATAACACTGGTCATATTTTTAGCAGTCATAGGTAGTGCTGGTCATAAGAGTCTTCATATAGTTAAGTATGGTGCTGTGATAAATGAATGGATGAAGAACCAGAAGCTATAAGTTTTAGTGTCAACTTTCCTAGCAAATTATCTGTGTGATCTTGCAGAAGTTATTTAACCTCTTTAAGTCTCAGTTTTCTCATATGTAAAATGAGATGAATCTCACAGCATTGAGATAAAGGTTATTTAAAAATGATGCCTTTAAGGATCTGAGGAAAACTATTAAAATTATAATTATGTTTTAATAGCTAAAATATAATAACTGTCTTAGCTTGGGCTGCTATAATAACATATCATATAGTGTGGTGGCTTAAATAACAGACATTTATTTTCTTACAATGATCAGTTTTCAATTTTCAGCAAGGCACTGTATATGAAGGGAATTATTATCTCCTAACTGATTTTCTGCTTTTTAATCAGCATGGTAGCATGTGAAGGACCTTTTTCCTTCTTCTAATTAATATTGACGTCCCTATTCCCATTGGTATGCAACTACTATTCTGTCCATCATCCTCAGTTCTTGTTGGGGGCTCTTTTCCTTTACAGATTTAGCATGTGAAGCATGCCTGGTGTTTCTTTAAAGTGTCAGTGACAATCATTGTCATCTAGGTTTAGTTGGCTGTGGCAAAAGGATTTAGAAATTCCTATTTCAGAGATTTGTAAAATGCTGCCAGATCATGTTGAAGAACGATGAAATAATGAAGCAGAAATAATCCGAGGTTAATACCTGAGAATAAAAAGGTAAGAAACATTCACAATATATTATTTCACCTGTTCTAAGTATTTCCAAATAAAAACAGATTAGAGACAGGGTTTGGAGGACTACAAAGGATTAGAAAAATCCAATCATTTGGAAATACACTGCATAAAGCATGTTGAAGTACAGACACTCATAGTCCTTTTGGGATCTAATATCTAAGCAAAGTAGGAGAGAAAAGTCTCTGAAATCTTTACAGAAATGAAATAAATATGAAGTCAGTAACAGAAAGACATCTGAAAAGACTTAGAACAAGTAATTAAAATCACACACGTAAAGGGTTTGTGCAAAATAGCGTGAGAGAAAACAACAGCGTTATTTTTCTGTTTATAAGCTCTCCTGACATGATGGAAAGTGAAATTGAGTATATAAAGGATATTTTGTTTGCTGAGACAGGGAATAGATATAGATGGGAATTTGCAAGTTTGGAATTATTTAAATAACAGGGCTACAGTTTGAATAGTAGGAACAGTGCTAAATTTGTCTTGAAAAATTGTGGGTGAAAGGTTTTTCTGGAGCACAGAAATGTATTAAGGAGGTGACTGCAAGCAGGAAAGGGGAAAGGTGGAGAAAGAGATAAAGAGGAAAAGACATACACACAATTGCCTGAGGGGTATGAAGTTCTGAGAGGCAAACCCCCTTTGAACTAATTTACAAAATCCTCAGTGAAATTCATTTTTCATTCAGGACACACAAAAATGAAAAACAGTGATATATGACGTTTGCTAAAATCTTGGTCACAAAAAATAATGGTAAATAGAAACTGTAGATTACTGGGAACAGGCTATCATAAAAAACTGAAGGGGTAAAAGTTACTTATAGGCACTATGTTGCAGGGAGGAAGTTGTCCTGCTAGGCACTTTAAAAAATGGCATTGTCCATTTCTGCAAAGATTATGTAAAAATGGAAAGGTGCAATAATTTTAACAGAAACTGTTTCCTCTAAGGCAGGAATGAAGAAAGAGCTAGACTAGAAAGTAAAATGAAAAGGGCTCAGTAGCTAACTGCCAACGAGGGATGAGAAAAAGAAGGAAAACATCCAAGTCAAACAAACAGAGAATTAGTTTCCTCAATTTCCTTTCAGCTAAAGGGTGAACTGTTACAGAATGGAGTGGAGAGAAGCACCACCCTAGTTCCTCAATTAATACCACTCACACTTGCCAAGACCTCACATCTTCAAAACAGAGCAGAGATCCTTGTTGGCTCCAGGAAGCTACCAGAAACTATGAAATGACTTAACCAGAGGGACACATTTCTAAAAATCTTAAGTAATGACTTTGTTATAGATTAAATTGTGTCCCCCTATAATTCATATGGTAAAGCCCTAACCCTCAAGTACTTCAGAATGTGACTATCTCTACAGATAGGTCTTTAAGGAGCTAATTATGTTTCAATGAGGTCATATAGATCAGTGGTTCCCAGTGTGGAGCACACACCCACGGGGGGCCATTTGATTTTTAAGGGGGGCAATTCAAGAATGAGTTATTAATAGTGATTTTTTTTTACATTTCTTATGGTACTAGGTTCCTCATGTATGGTATATAAATACATATTGTGACATATTAATGCATTTCAGTTCTCTATTATATATTTTAAGACTTTATTTGCTACTTTTTCATATCACTTCATATTATTATTTTTTAAACAATTTCTTAGTGATTTCTTCCTCAGTACTTCAACTGTCCTTTCGTTCTTTTATTTTTCTCTTTCATGGATGCCATGTTCTTTGGAAGCTTGTTTAGAACAAGTTAATGGCCTTTTAGGTTTTCTCCACATGAATAGGAGTGCACTTTTTGAATAATAAGAATTACATATCATGGGGGGGGGTGGGCATCAAGATTTTAGAGATGCTTAGGTGGGGCATAGTAAAAAAAAAAGATTGGGAACCACTGATATAGATGGACCTTAATTTAATAAGACTGGTGTCCTAATAAGAAGAGGAGACTAGGATGCAGACAAAGATAGAGGGAAGACCACATGAAGACACTAGAAGACGGCCATCTACAAGACAGGGAAAGAGACCTCGAAGGAACCAACCTGATGACACCTTGACCTTCTATCGTCAAGAACTGCAGGAGGATAAATTTCTTTTTTTAAGGCATTTAGTCTGTGGTACCTTGTGTAGCATCTCTAACAAAACCAACAGACTCTTCTTTCCACTTTCCCTCACTCATCACCTCACCCACTTCTAAATCATATGTGGCAGATATCATGGCATATAACTTATATTTGTATTCTGTTACTTAACCAAGGCGAGCCATATACTAATACATTGTAATTCAGATAGCTGCTTCTGTAACTGAAATAGCTAACTTAATCGAGCATATATTATTCATTACTTCCAGCAGAGACAGCCCTTGACTAGGTCAATCCCTGTGTCCTAGATGTCAACCAAAGGGACATGGGGAAAGAAAAGCCTGTCCTTTGTGTGTTCTTTGGGTTTCTGGAAAAAATTTCTGTTTTCAGAAAAAAAAAACATTTATAGCAGATTTTATCAGTTGAGAGTCTGGGGCAAAATGGGGGACTGGTGGAAATGTTTGTTAGACTAGTAAATATGCTATGGAGATTTGCAACACTTACACCTATGAGTGTACTAGATGCTATCTGTCATCTGGTGATCAGCATTATTTGACCAGGCAGTTTATATTTGATGCTAATGCAGTCAGTCCTGCACAACACTGAAGCAGTTTTCTTCTCTATGAAATAAAGAAGGTCTCCCCCCCCCCCCGCCACTTCAGCATAATTTAATGTTGAGGAAATTTGGAATTTTATAATGAGTAGCATATGTATAATACAAACTTTTTACTTACTAGAATTATTTGCTTACTGGAATGCTATATCGATAATCTATACAATAGGAATACTCATATATTTTTTCTTGTGGCTAGGTGAAGAAATATTTTTATTCAATGAAATAAGGAAAAATTTCAAGAACAGTTTAATTCATTCTGTAATAGAAAAGTAAACCTCATGTTCAGTCCTGAGATTATTAATATACTCTCGAAGACATTCCCTTTGACCTGAAGAGTCAGTCTTCCTGTTTGTACTGGGGTGAAGAGCAGAGTACTCAGGAAGCTTAAATTCCAAAACTGGCTCTCCCTTTTAATGATTTTTGACCTTTAGCAAATCACATACATAACAGCACATTTTCTTATGTATAAAATGAGGTCATTGGTTCATAAAACCTTATTCTTTCCTTCATTTTTCCATTCATCTGCCCATCCATCCATTTATCTATCTATCCATTCAACCCAGAAGGCATTATGCTAGGCACCGAGGACACAATGGAGAGTAAAGCACATTTCTTGCTCAGTATTCTACAACAGGGTTGAGAATTTACCGGTGATAAAATGTCCACATTTCTTACAGACATTTACTTTAACCTAATTTAAACCACCTTATTTTTTCCTTTTCTTTTTTTTTTTTTTTTTTTTGTATACTCTAACAGTATTGGAACTTATTATTAAATGAAGTTTAATTTTTAAACTGAAGACTTGTAAAGGGTTATTAGACAATATATCATTGTGAATATAAGTAAGTACTTCATGTATTCACACATAACCTAGTTAAAACTACTTAAATTTACATTAAAAACTACTCAAGCAAAGCAGAACAGAATATGGATAACATGTAGAAATGGGCATTAGTCTTAGAACAGGAAAGAAACACAAGTTTGTGGCAATTTGTCAGACAAGAAGTGGGAAGCATTGAAATAAATTCTGATAAAAATGTTATCTAAAAGCTGCACTGAAAGCTCACGGACAAAAAACATAATACATATGAGAACAAAGGTAAATCCATTTCCAGATAAGAGATTCCATATAGAATCATTTTAGCATTAAATAAAAATATAAAAATGGATTATTCGATTATGAATGGGTTATTCATAGATAAGTAAAGGGGGTGAGATATACTGTGATTTACATGGACAATAGAATTAGAGAAATTTAGTTTATAAAAGGAACTTATTTTCTTTTAAAAAAAATATATTTTATTGATTTTTTACAGAGAGGAAGGGAGAGAGATAGAGAGTTAGAAACATCGATGAGAGAGAAACATCAACCAGCTGCTTCCTGCACACCCCCTACTGGGGATGTGCCCGCAACCAAGGTACACGCCCTTGACCGGAATCCAAGCTGGGACCCTTGAGTCCGCAGGCTGACGCTCTATCCACTGAGCCAAACCGGTTAGGGCTAAAAGGAACTTATTTTCTTAAAACATTATGCATTGAGTATACATTATATAAAGGCAAAAAAGTGTTAGAATGCTGATATTATGAATTATTCCCCCCCTTTTTTTTTACCTTTTACTGACATTATCTATAATGCACTTTAACTGTATAAAAAGATATAAAAAGGCCATGGATTATTTCTTGTACTTAAATGTTAGCTTGGGATCTACACCAGATTCCTCTACTTATTTGAAAACATAATGTTAAGCAAGTTAAACTCCCTAAGCCTTTATTACATCACTAGTTAGATAAGTATAATAATATCTCAGAGTGTTAATGAGGTTACTAAATGAGGTAACATATGGACTAACAATGCTTAGGCGTATGGCCTTATAATTAAAGATAAAAAATTAAATTAAAAATTGAGCATCTGAAGGAATATACATCCAGATTTTATAATCTTACTAGTCACTTATTTCTAGGTGTATAATGTAACAGAGATCCAAGGTAGCTTATTTACCTTGGATTTAAATGAGATAATTTTTTTTCTTTAATTGAATCAATAAAAATAAAAAAAAGCCTGCTTTTTTTTTTTTTTTTTTTTTTAAGTTCATCATCTTGAGTTTTAGGTTAATTAATTGTATTTGCTTTATTTTTTTTTTTTATCATAGATTTCCCTAAATTGGCTTTTTAAAAAAACAAATCAGGTCTTTCTCAAGATGGATAAAATACTTAAATGTAAGTCTTGAAACATTAAAAATACTAGAAGAAAATGTAGGCAGCAAAATCTCAGATATCTCTCATAGCAATATGTTTACTGATACATCTCTTAGTTCAAGGGAAACAAAGGAGAAAATAAACAAGTGGGATTGCATAAAAATAAAACGCTTCTGTACAGCAAAAAAAAAAAAAAAAAGAAAAGAAAAAAATGAAAAAGGAGCCCACTGTATAGGGGGGCATATTTGCCAATGATACGTCTGATGCATCCAAAATATATAATGAATGCATACAACTTAACAAAAGGAGGTTGACAAACAATCCAATTGGGTGGGTGCATGGGAAGAGATCAACCAAAGAACTTGTATGCATATATGTATAACCCATGGACACAGATAATAGTGTGGTGAAGGCCTAGGGTAGGGGGCTAGGGGTATGGGATGGAGGGAGTCAATAGGAAAAACAGGGAACATCTGTAATACTTTCAACAACAAAGATAAATTTTAAAAAATTTAGACATTAAAACACCAGAAAGCTGGGGGGAGGGGGCGGAGGGAGGAGAGGGAAAGAAGCTGAAGAAAGTATATGAATATGAGTCAGCACTAATTAATCACAATGCTGAATAAACAGCTACAAATGCATCTCCCTCTGACAAATGGTCAGAAGGTAAAAGACTACACATAATTATTAACACAGGCCATAAATAAGACACAAAATGAAATAGGAATAGAAAACAGGTGGTATCTACTCTCTAGCTGCATGAATTGTAAGTTAGCAACTCATCTTTTTACAAAGGAGATTTTATTAATCTGTTGTAAACTGGTAATCCCTACTAGAGAGGAACAATGCTATCAGTGAATTTTTCTATATTGGTTGAAAATTCTATTACAAAATTAAAAATAACAAAGATAGAAATAATAAAATAAATAGAAATAGAAACTGGCAGTTCTTGCAAAGGGATTTGTCTCTGCTCCTCTGACTTGGGTTCCAGGAAGTTGGGGGTGTGGAATTCAGGAGGAGGGAACATTGAGAGCTGAGCAGAGGAATTTGGGCTAATGATCCCGGTAGCTGGTGTATCTGTGTTCACTATTATCTCATTCGGAGGGTGTGACAGAATGTTCTTATGAAAATTTCTAATCAGAATACAGAATGGGTTGGCATAAAGCTGTGGTCATAGATTACTGAGTGTGAACTGTTTCCTGCAGTAATAACGTTAGTTGTTACCTCCGTCAGCATAAAGGAAGTCTTCCCTCTGCTGGTAGATACTGTCAGCTGTGTACACACCATCTCCACCTTGTTGTGTTCTCCTAAAGTGCATTCATCTTCTTCATCAAAACTGCTTTATTTTCTCACAGGCTGCCTATTTCCTGTCAATAGTGTCCTAATTTTCAAAGCAATTGAATCTTTAAATAGAACTTTCATTTCTTCTCCCTCAGTGTTTATATCTGATCAGTTATCACACACTGATGATTAGTTTAAAAGTTTTTCACATTGATCCCTTGTTTTCACCTTTACCTTTTTGCTTCAACTTTCTTGCCTACCTATCTCTAAAATAAGATAACACCGTTCTTCTTTATTCCAGAGCACTATTATGAGTATAAAATAAAATAATATATAGAATTTGTGTTATAAAACGTTATAGAATTGTGACACTCTCTCAACACAGATTCTGAACTAGTTTTGAACTCCAAGAAGCCTGTGTATATAAATCTTGTTGGGGTTTTTATTGTTGCTTTTTTTGTTACTAATTTATTACCCATGCCCAAACTTGGCTTAGATTCCTCACTAATGATCACTCCAACCTAAGTTTCTTTGTCTTGTCAAAGCCTCACAAATTATTGTTTCTTTGTGTAAAGAGATATAAAGATCTGTCTACGTTTTGGTCACTCTCTTAGTATCAACTTACCATCTCCCATAAACATGAAATTAAATGTTTTGTTGTCTGCTAGTCTGTCTTGTATCAATGTTATTATTAGTCTAGCCGTAAGAACTTAAGAGGGGTAAGAGGGAAAATTCCTCCTCCTGATACCCCAACTAGATAGGGCTAGGGGTAGGAGAAGAAGGAAATGGAGGGGTATCCGAGACTGGAGAGACAGAAATATAGAAATTGAAGTCACACATTAGTAGAAAAATAATTTTTTAAAATATATTTTATTGATTTTTTACAGAGAAGAAGGGAGAGGGATAGAGAGTTAGAAACATCGATGGGAGAGAAACATCGATCAGCTGCCTCCTGCACACTCCCTACTGGGGATGTGCCTGCAACCAATGTACATGCCCTTGACGGAATCGAACCTGGGACCCATGAGTCTGCAGGTCAATACTCTATCCACTGAGCCAAACTGGTTAGGGCTAGAAAAATAAAATTTATTTTTGAGAGGAGGCAGTTTCATGCTGAACTGACCGTAAATGTGGGTCTTTCTATCCCTACCCCTCTGCACAATCCACCACTTGTGGACAACAGTGTAATATGGGTGAGTGGTTACATGTATGGGATCAAAGGTACGAAGGAAAACTTGGGCTCTCAATAAAACCCATTAGAAAATGTCCTATTAGTTCGGCCTACTAATTTTCCTGACCTGAAATATACCCTCTTTTATAGGATTTTATAAGGTGTAAGTAAAATCATTGTGCACAAATGCCTGATACACATTAGATGTTGAGTATCTGATGAATCACTATTATGGATGTTTATAGTTAGAAGGTAACTTAGAACTACTCTAGTCCAATCTTCTCATCTATCTCTATAAAAGCCTAAGCGACTGTTCGACAGGTAGCTATGACCCACACTGACCACCAGGGGACAGATGCTCAATGCACAGGCATGGAAACATGGAACAGACTGATGAATCTCAGAGGGAAGAGGGGAGGGCAGGAAGAGATTAAACAAAGGTCTTATATGCATACTAGAGGCCCAATGCACGGATTTGGGCACCGGTGGGGTCCCTCGGCCTGACCTGCGGGGATTGGGCTGAAACCAGCAGTCCAACATCCCTGGAGGGTCCTGGATTGCGAGAGGGAGCAGGCCATGCCGAGGGACCCCACTGGTGCACGAATCCATGCACCGGGCCTCTAGTTTTATAAATAAGACTAAACCCAGAGAAAAGTGGTGATTCAAACAAGATAATGCTCTCTCTCTCTCTCAGGTACAGACAAAATATTGGGCTTATTTGGATTTTAGATTTTTCTCTAAATACAAAAACAATTATATTTATATTTGTCTACTGATATTTGGCAATGACAACGTAGTTATTGTGGAATTGTTTTAGATGTTTCAAAACCATGAATTAATATCCATATGTTTTAGGGTATTATACTAACTAAGGAGAATTTGTTAAGATTTTTGTGTATTGTTTTTATTCAGTATGTATTAAAGTGAGCTTTATTACGTTAAAAACTCATTTAAACTAAAACAAAAAAAACAATTAAGTGACACAATTTTTAATAATAAAAAACAGATTTTATATTAGTGGACATTTTTATATATCTAAATTAGATATTTCCTCACTTTGTTAATTGCATGCAGTCCCAGTTCCTGATGAATAATTTTTAAGCTTTTTAAAAATATATTTTTATTGATTTCAAAGAGGAAGGGAGAGAAAGAGAGATAGAAAGATCAACGATGATAGAGAATCATTATTGTCTGCCTCCTTCATACCTCATACTAGGGATTGAGCCTGCAACCTGGTCATATAGACTGACTAGGAATTGAACCATGACCTCCTAGTTCATAGGTTGATGCTCAACTACTGAGCCATACCCAGCCAAGCATGAATTAATTTTTAAAAAATATATATTTTTATTGATTTCAGAGAGGATGGGAGAGGGAGAGAGAGATAGAAACATCAATGATGAGAGAGAATCATTGATTGGCTGCCTACTGCTCACCCCCTTCTGGGGATCGAGCCCGTGAACTTGAGCATGTGCCCTTGACCAGAATCAAACCCAGGACCCTTCAATCTGCATGTTGATGCTCTAGCCCAGTGGTCGGCAAACCGCGGTTCATGAGCCACATGCGGCTCTTTGGCCCCTTGAGTGTGGCTGTTCCACAAAATACCACATGCGGGCGCACACTTACAGGGAACGTTGTGGAGTGAAAGAAGATGTAGTGTCGAGGATTGAGAAAGGTATGTTGACATGGTTTGGACATATAGAGAGGATGACCGAAAGGAGACAGATGAAACAAGTATACAAGACGAGTGTGGCCGAAACCGGCTTAGCTCAGTGGATAGAGCGTCGGCCTGCGGACTGAAAGGTCCCAGGTTCGATTCCAGTCAAGGGCATGTACCTGGGTTGCGGGCACATCCCCAGTAGGAGATGTGCAGGAGGCAGCTGATCGATGTTTCTCTCTCATCGATGTTTCTAACTCTCTATCTCTCTCCCTCTCTGTAAAAAATCAATAAAAAACAAAACAAAACAAAACAAACAAAAAAAAGACGAGTGTGGATGGGAAAGTTGGAAGGGGTCGACCTCAGCAAACATACCTCAGTCAGGTTGAGGACGTTTTTAGCAAAGGCCAGCTTAAGAGTACCCTAATTAAGTTAATAACAATGTACCTACCTATATAGTTTAAGTTTAAAAAATTTGGCTCTCAAAAGAAATTTCAATTGTTGTACTGTTGATATTTGGCTCTGTTGACTAATGACTTTGCCGACCACTGCTCTAGCCACTGAGCCAAACCAGCTAGGGCAAGAATTAATTTCTAAGTTGATTGCTGGTACTGGAAAATATTTTTTCCCCTTAAGTATTATTTATTTTTAATATATTAGTTTAATATACAAAAGCCTTTAAAGGCAGAATATGTCAACAAATAATACAAAAATGTACTACTGTTAAATAAATGTAAAAATAACTAAGAAATTACTTTATCTTATTTACTTCCCTACCCTCACCCTGGAACAAAGTTCAGAAGTGATCAGTATAATATAGAGGTTAAGAACACATTCTCTAGAGTCAGAAATTCTGGATTCAAATTCTGACTGTCATTCAATAGGCTAGGCAATTACTTAATCTACTTGGTTAATCTTTCTTCATCTGTAAAATGAAAATAACAATACCGCCTACCTTGTGCACTTGTCAGAATTCAACTATCTACCCAACACACGTAAATCAAGCACCGGGCTTAGTGATAGGCACCATAAATGCTAGTTGCTTTAACGGAGCTATCACAAGCACTGTTCTTGCTATCAGTGATCATAAGTAGGTTTATTTTTGTCTTATGGAAAGACAGAAGTAAATGAAGATTGGGATTGCATATTTATGAGCATTAGGTACCAGATGCTTCAACACATACATTAACTTGATTAACCCTCATCAAAAATCTTTAAGAAAAGAAGTAGTATTGTAGTATTTTAGTATTTAGCTAAATGTGGCTAATAGCTACCACATTAAATAGTACAGATATGGGCCATTTCCATTATTGCAGTAATTTCTATTAGACAGACTATATTCTAGAGCAGCGGTTCTTAACCTGTGGGTCGCGACCCCTTTGGGGGTCAAATGACCCTTTCACAGGGGTCACCTAAGACCATCGGAAAACACATACATAATTACATATTGTTTTGTGATTAATCACTATGCTTTAATTATGTTCAATTTGTAACAATGAAAATGCATACTGCATATCAGATATTTACATTACAATTCATAACAGTAGCAAAATTACAGTTATGAAGCAGCAACGAAAATAATTTTATGGTTGGGGGTCACCACAACATGAGGAACTGTATTAAAGGGTTGTGTCATTAGGAAGGGTGAGAACCACTGTTCTAAAGTCAGGAAGTATAAAAAAAAAAAAAAAAAAAGTCAGGAAGTATAATGGAATAATGGGCAGGAAAATTTAATGGGTAAGAGAGTGGCTAAGGGTAGCCACCAGTTCTTTGCAGTTCATTGTAATGGAATGAATGGTTGTCTTGCATTCCACAGGACTGAATGGATTTGCACAATTACCAGCCATATGAATTTGGGCAACTTTCACCTATCCAGAACTTCAGTTCCTTATTTGTTAAATTTGTCCCAGGCCTACCACACAGGGATATTGTGAAGATTAGTATAGATAATGGATGAAAAAGCACCTTGTTTAATACAACAAATATCTTATATAATAAAAGACTAATATGCAAATCAACCGAATGGCAAATGACCTGTCACTATGACACCCACTGACCACAAGAGAGCAGATGCTCAAAGCAAGAACTGCCCTGTGGTGGTCAGTGCACTCCCCCTGTGGGAGCGCCACTCAGCCAGAAGCCCTGAGCAAGGCGCACAGCTGGCGAGCGCAGCGGCAGTGGTGGGAGACTCTCCTGCCTCTGCAGCAGCACTAATGATGTCTGACTGCTGGCTTAGGCCCGCTCCCCAAAGGGCTCCTGGACTGCGAGAGGATGCAGGCTGGGCTGAGAGATCCCCAAGCCACCCCTCTCCCTGCCAGTGCACAAATTTTGTGCATGGGGCCTCTAGTTCAGAGATAAAATGTCATTCTGAAACCTGGTCCTTTGAGTTCTTTAAAACAACACAACCCTAAAATCTTTTGTCCAGGATTCATATCCAAGTTCTGGCACTTATTAATTTTGTACATTTGAGACTCAGTTTTATTTTTCTGTAAAAAAAGAAAAAAATATGAGAAATAAATAATATATATGTGGAAGTTATTTGCAAACTATGACTCACTATAAAATATAGGTCACTATGATGTTTTAAAAAATAAATGGCCAGTTTGATAACTTTTTACTTTCTACCATATGATGCTTTCTGATGTTCACAATACTAGCACATATATTCACAATATATTGCCTGAAGTAATAGGTACTATTTACTGAGATCAGTTCTATAAGCCAGGCACTTTTTAAAATGCTTGATATGTATTGCCTTGTTTAATCTCTATGCAACTACATGAGTATGTATTATTATTTCATTTCATTTTATAGGGATTGTAACCTCTCCAAAGAGCAATATTTTATATTGCTCAAGATATGTGCCAGAGTGAGCCTTTGAACTTGGCACACCTACTAAGAATCTACTTCTAGTCGCTACATTCAATTGCCTGAGTTACATAAAGGAATGCCAATTTTTTATCCACACATCAAAGTTAATAAATAATCCAATTTCATAAATAAAAATAATTTTAAACTAGACAAACTGATATTTATAAATTTTATATGTAAAAATAAACAAGCAAGAATATCTAAGAAAATTCTGGAAAAATAAAGAAGACTAAATAGGGGTAGAGAGTTGCCCTGATAGCTAGGGCTATTAAAATACATTATAATGCTTGATTAATTTAATCAGTGTGTTGATAATGCATGAACAGCCAGAGAGGCTATAGATACAGAAGAGAAAATACTGACTGAATTTCAAACACATTTGAGACATTAGAATGACAATTGTGAGATTTTAAATTAGTGTTGGAAAAAATGGGTTACTCAATACATGGTAGTAGGTAAAACAGGAAGCATCTAAAAAATAAAACGGAAGTCTCATCCACAGCTTAAATAAATAAACTTCAGATGGATCTAAGTTTTAAATAACAAACACATTATGAAATCACTAGAAGAGTGTGACTCAATCTAATCTATTTAGAAATTTTCTAATATCTACAATGACAGACTCTTTGTTTGTGCGTGTGTATATGTATCCTGAATACTGTGAATTATCCCACTTGTTATAGATTTTTATATGCTAAGTTCCATTTTTCTTTCAGAAATCCATGATGCTTGAATCTAGTTCTAATTTTCTGGCCCCAGTAATTGTGGGATGAGAAATGTTAACGGGAAATCCATATTGAAACCATCTCAAGTGATTGCAAGCTCTCAGAGACAGCAGGTAATTCCTTCTAAAGTGCCATCTTTTATCTTTTGAAAAGGAATAACATTCCTAGTTTCCAAGTACTACTGTTAAGAAACACACAGAAACCTTTTTAGGCTTTTCAAAATGTTTCCCATCCATTGTCACACTTACAGAGCTTGGAAAAGATTTAATCGAGGTGTTTAAAGAAAATGGCAATTGCAATCAATGGAAAGCTCAGGTGTAGAAGACACTCCTGATTGCAGGTACAGCCCCAAGGAGGGCCCAGGTTAGCCAGTGGGAACAAATAGCTGTTAGTTTTCTTTAAATTCCAATGTTTTAATTAGAGGTATTTCATGGTAATATTATTCTTTCTTATCATAAAATTCAGGTGTTTTTGCCTTTTTAACTTTGTTTTGATTTACTTCTTTTCTTTTATAAAAATGAGGCCTTTAAAGACCCAACTGGATACATTTTTATCATATTCCAATGGGTGAAACTAGATATATAATTTTAGTAATATAAAAAACAAATATGTCCTATTGGTGTTTATTGATTTATCTATAAAAACACACACGTTTTCCAAAATATGTGCATGAATAATAGTTGGTAAATAATTGAAAACTTCTATATAAAATTGCTTACAATATTTTTCTTCATTGAGGAGAGAGGTTGTGATACATGAGAGAAATTTACAAACATATTTTATGGTTCTTGATTTTCATTTTCCTAGGAAATCTACTACTGAAATGTTGGTTTTATGCCTGGATAATAATACATATTTTCAAAAGAAAGTAGGATACATGAAGTATGTATTTTTTAAAAATATAAAAATATTTTAAAGGAATAAGTGGCTTTATGATTAATAATATAATATTATTATGACAAATGATTGGGGAAAGATGCATGAAAATAAGTGAAAATGTGTCCTAAAGGTATGGAAATGAGGAGGGACAGAAAGATAAGTAAATCACACTGCATTATATACAAGCTTGTACAGCTATATAATGTATTAATATTTAAAATCTAAGACATGTGGATAATATCAAAGTTTTTTATTACAAAAAGCAAATGAAGTACATAAAGATAAAAAATTGGTTATGGGTAATATGCCAGACAGAAAAATTCTAGTTCCTTCACAGAGCCAATAGTTCAGCGGTTTCTCAATTACTCCTGAACATTTACCAATACTGATATTGCACAATATACTCTCTTTTAGAAAAATATATTCATATTGTATTATTTTATTTGCTATATCTAGGTAGCTAACAAAAAGATAATGGTGAAGCAAAAATTCAGATTTATAGAATAAACTATAATGTAAATATTAAAACACAGAGAAGGAAATGTGCTACCAAGTTCTTGAGTCACCTTGTTTTAATGAATATTTCTCCAAGAGTAAGAGGTTTATAGGCTAAACCTGAACAATTGAAAATAACTTTTTTTTCTTTTTTGTTGACCTGCTGTTGTTTCTTGGTTAAATATAGTTACAGAAAATTTACGCTTTATATTTCTTGTGAAACTAATAATTAGAAAAAAACCAAGCTACTTTAGGCCCCTTGGAAATTGATTTTAGCCTTAATGTAATTTATCTTGACTATAAATCTTGATAAAATCTACAATGGTCTTAAATACAAATTCTTGATTAACTAAAAAGCGTAAAATGAGAATCAGATATAAATGTCTGGACATGAATTCTACATGTAATTTTAGGCTCTCTATATTGAAAAAAGTAGAAAATGGAAGAAGAAAGAGGAAATATCAATACGAATTAAGTGTCTGCTATATAAAAGGCATCATGCTGGGCATTAGAACTACAGATTTTAATTCCAAAAGGTCCTTCCTACAACTTCCACAATTTTCAGTCAACAGAGCCTAGGAAAATTAAAGAGATGTGTCTAAGATCACACATAGACAGGGCAAGAACTAGAAAACGGATCCTTGACATCCAAGACCTCATTCTTTCTAGTCAGCCAAGAGATCTAGACCCTATAGCATATGCAACCTATCAGTCACATGGCACGGCGCTCAGTTCCTAATTCAGTCATTTAATACTCTGTCTTTACCTGTTGATTTATTTATCATGGTCACAGAACTGATATCCTTGTTATTGATCAATTTGAACAAGTTAATACTGAGGTATGAACTTGTAGCATGTCCCTCAAACACTCCATCCAGATGGACATCATTCTCTTCATCAGCACACCTGAAGCGTCCACATTCAACCAATAGTAATACAGTTTACAATAGTCCATTTTTCTTTACCTGATTTATAAGGATAGCACAAGACTGCAAATGTTTTTCCTGATATGAGAAAAATTTCGTCCATGGTACTTCCACAATAGAAAAATTTAATGAATAGCCTTTGATGAATGAATTGAAATTGATATAACTATTTTCACTCCCTATCTAGCCACAATTTATTTTTCATATAGATAAATTTAATAATTTAATCATTTATATATTATGTGTGTTTTATGTCCAACTTATATATCTATTAATTAGTATAATTTATTTTCTTCCCATCTTGCTAATCACTAGACTTTTAGCATTTATCTTCTAAATAGTTATTCCAAGATGCTGGCAAACTCAGATATATTTTGGGATAAGTTTTGTCATTATCAATAATTTTAATTCCATTACTTTTTTTTTTCACCCAAATTGCCAAGAATGTAGTCTTAGTTTGGGATAATACTAGGAGAGATGGATTGCAAATCTTTTGTTTCGTAAGTGTATGAGTTAAAATTGGAGTCATATGGATATACTAATCCTATATAATAAAGAGGTAATATGCAAATTGACCGTCAAGCCCTCACACAAGATGGCCTCCCCCATTGGTCACAAGATGGCCAACACAAGATGGCCAACAGGGGTGGGAAGCTGGGGGCAATTGGGCCAGCAGGGGAGCAGTTAAGTATTGATCAGGCTGGCAGGGGAGTGGTTAGGGGGTGATCAGGCTGGCAAGCAGAAGTGGTTATGGGCAATCAGGCAGGCAAGTGGTTGGGAGCCAGCAGTCCCAGATTGTGAGAGGGATGTCCGACTGCCAGTTTAGGCCCAATCCCTGCTGGTTTAGGTCCCAGATTGGAGAGGGTGCAGGCTAGATTGAGGGACACCCCTCTCCAGTGCACGGATTTCATGCACCAGGCCTCTAGTTATACATAAGATTTAACTCAAATAAATATTCAATGGCTTATGAGTCAACATCTATGTTTTATATCTAGATATTTAGGAAACAGATGCTACTGCCAAAACTGAAAAAAAATTAAAGAGTGTATTTGATTTACTTTACCAAAACATCCTAAATATGAGATCTGTTAGCCTCCTTTACTTATTTTTCCTTATACTGCATTTGATTTTAATTCAAAATAGCAATAAGGCAAAAGAGACTCATGAAATTTTAGGTTCTGATAAGATCTATCATTCTAGAAGAGATTTTTTGAACTGCAAAAACATTTTATATCAATCCTACAATAGTCTGTACACATTTCCTGAAGGAAGATGTTGGCAAAAATAATAATTACCACAAAAAAAAGCACTAACTTAGACAAGAACTTGAGTTTTGTGTGATATTTTATATTTTGCAATTGTCTGAAGGTATTTCTATTTCAAGTGCAGGCATTCTTATGTTAACTACTTTGTTACATTAAAGAGACTATTAAGTCAATATACATATTTAAATAGACATACTTAAAGCCAATGGATGCATAACATGCAGACGTTTAAGACCTAGAATATTTGCTATAAATTGAGAATATCTTTGGCTATGTTATGAGGTATTCAAAGTCTTTTTAAATTATAAAATACTTTATATTAGAAAATTTATTAATGTGCTTGCTAACATTTTTGAAAGTATACTATACATGTAACTCAAATGTTAGTCAATTCTATAGATTACCTTCTAGACCTTAGTAAGTTGTTTGGAGCCATAGAATTTTAATATTGACTTTTAGGTTCTTCAAAAAACTAATTTTATTTTTATTTTTATTTTTTTTTATTTTTATTTTTTAATTTTTATTTTTTTATTGCTTAAAGTATTACAAAGGGTATTACATATGTGTCCATTTTTTTATAATAAGGAAATATTTCTAGAGATATTAATTTATTTTTTAAGACTAATATTTCATCTTTTTAATATTTAGTGCTAGCTAGATCTACTAGTATTATTTTCAAAGAGAATACATATTTTGGCAGAACTTATGCAAAGATCAAGTGGGGATTGTTATTCTGAAACTTTTTAGACATGCAAGGTTCTGTATAATAGATATGTAATTTATTTCTACTGGCTGTTCTTTAAAGAATTTAATCTATAAGATTTGAAATTAAGCCTAATTCCTAAAGACTGTAGGAGAAAGAATAATGGAAGCAATGCTTCTCAATAGTTGTAAAGATTTTCTCAGTGATTTGACAAATTTTTATTTATTTCAGTTCATATGTATTTGGGAGCTCAATCAACATTCACTATTTTTTATTGCTAGGAGGTTGGCTCAGTGTTGTTCATGGAATTGTTGTTTTTTCCAACAGTCAGAATGAATTTACACTATTTTAATCAATAACTCTCTTATTTTATCTCTGAAGTCAAATCTGTAACTTCAAAGATGTATTTTCTACGAGACAGTATATAATTACCTGGCCCATTCAGAGAAGGTCTTACTATATCTTAGACCTAAGTAGACATATTAAAGTATAAATATAGCACAATTACTAGAAATAACTCTTTCAAACATACCAGACAATATTTAATTTCGGATTTTAAAAAAAGCAATTTAGAGGAGAGCTAGCTATATTCTGAAATTTAAAATTTTTGGAAAACAGTGTTACTTTTGAGATACTCACAGTAATACCAATAAGTGACTGTGAAAGCATTCTAAGAACAAGGTAATTTATTATAGGAAGTCCATAACATAAATGTCATTTTGTATTATTTCAACCTAGAACACAATCTGAGAGAAAGACATATGGACTGAAAAATTAAAATGTTTTATATTTTTTGAACATTCCAAAAGGATTACACTCTCCATTTAAGTTGATATTTATACTTTAAAATTAGAGAATGAAATCATAAGGAAATATTTATGTCTTACTTTTATAAGTTATACAGAGGCAAAGGCAGAGTATCCTCTCTTGCTTTTGTTCCTTCTGGGACTCAGTGCAAAAATAAAAAGTAACATTCATTAAATTTTAATTTCTTGCTAGAAAAATATTACATGTATATGAAGAAAAAGGAGCTATCATATACAATTATTGGACTTATTTAAAATTTTCTAGGAGTGAACAGGGGAAAACTGTTAAGGAAAAAAAAAAAGATGCCTAAACCAATAAGAAACAAAAGACAGGAAACTAAGTGAGTAATAGCAAGGCAGAAATTATTCTGAAATATGTAGAACATCACATCAGTTATTTTATGTGATGTTGCCTAAAACATAGCTATAAGAAAATATCCCTCCAAAGATCACCTTTCAATATGAGTAGGATGTTATGAAATGAAGGTTGAAATTGCAAAAGAGAAACTGTTCACTTAAGACAACCAAGTTATTGAAATTCTCCTAGTTTAAGATTCTTTTTTAGATGCTAAAAGCATAATGTGGTGGTTTGTGCACTTCATTTTCAAGATTTTTTTAAAAAAGAGAAATAAAATAAAAAATAAGTGTTATAGGCTGAAATTAGGTAGAAAAGATCATGTATACTTTTTGTTTTCAAATACTAGAGATCATAATAAATTAACGGAAAGTAAGTCTTATCTACCATTATTTGTCAATAACAGAAGAAAAACATATTAGTACTAAAATGTAATCCATTTTCTACATTAAATTTTTAAAACCTAATTTTATTGTTGTTAAGTGAGTGTTTGTAGGTAAGAGATTTTTAAGATGTTCAGAGTTTTTTAAGGGAAGTATCCATGTAGTAGGTAGTTCTATATAAATAAGTGAATCATAAATTGAATAAATACTAATTGGCATAATTAGCATGACTCTCTTATCCTTGGAAAAATCTCTCAGATTTGCATTAGGTACACATCAGTTGGAGAGAGGGAGATGGAATACATGACTGTGATTCTTTTTAACTCTACAAATTTATCAAAAATCTCACTCACTGAGTCACATAATGGTAGTCTGAATAAAATCTTAATTAAAAATCCTGGTAAATGTCAATATTATAATTTTGGAGCATTTCTTGTTTAATCTTTGAATATCTGTTGAATAATCTTGTGAATATTCAGAAGTTGGCTTAGTAATGTCACCCAATAAGTTGTAGAAGAGTATTAATGCAACTCTCATCTTTTAATCAGCTATACATGATGGCTATGTAGAAATCAAATGTGGGGTGAGGGAAAGGGTGAGGAACGGTGTCAGGAAAGTAGGGAAGGAGAGATAGGTAAATGGATATTAGGAAATTATAACATATAAAAGAGATGCCATTATTGGGATCAAAGAAGCTTCTGGAAAATTATAAAGTGCATCAGAGGATTCTGTTACATAAAGGAGAAACATAGCTAGAACTTCAGAAATATAGTAAATGGGACTCCACTTAAAGTAAGATTTCAGAAGTTTCTTGTGGAGTAATTGAGGATACTCTGAACAAGGTAATTAAAAAGACTTTCTGTAGGGAAGTGACTATTCTACCACAGACTGAAATTGCACATGATCAGTGGCTTATAGAAGATAAAAAAAAAAGCAAAAGAAAAATTGGATAAAAAGAAAGAAAACATGAGACAAATAAAAGTAGAAGCAAAGCATCAAATGATATTATACAGTATTAAAATACCATAGGTAGGTATTCTCGATCTCTGATGTGCCACAACTTACACAAATGCGAGGTAAATCATATGTAACAGTACCTTTCTTTTAGCCTTTAGCTGCTCATGATACTTGTCACAGGTGTCTCCCGGGATCTCTCCTCCCCAGAGAGTGATTCCAACAATGGTGTATGTGATGCCCATGACAAGCAATGGGAAACAGTACACCAATATAATGACAATAATATGGTACCTGAAATTAAAAAAAACAACAACAAAACTCACATGCTGAAGAGCATATTGGGATGAAATAGTGGGATTTTGAATTCATGCCATTTTAAATCATAATTTAAAATGCTAAAGAATATTTCCACATTTTCTCTAAGTCTTCATTTCACACTCATTAACATACCAAGCTATTGTCGCCTACAGTTGTCCAAATGCTACCAGTTGATTTCAATCCATCTTTACTTTATACATGAAAAACATAGGTGAGCTGCAGTGTTCATTTAAACCACACCTCACCCCATCCCCACCTCCTTGCCTAGAGGGTCAGGATAAATGCCTTTCCTCTGCTTGGTAAGTAGTGGGTTAACCTAATTAAACGTATCGCCAGAATAAAAGAGATGGGGCAGAATAAAGTAATCAACTGACGATATTTTCTCCTATGTAAAACTATTCTATATGTTCAGTGACATCATTCATACTTGAAATAAATTATTTTTCATCCAAATGAAAAAAAATGTTACGTGATACTGTGAGCCACATTGAATTCACAAGCTATTTGACAGTGATTTTAAAAATCAGGTAAAGACATTTACATGTATTTTTCCAAAGTCATGGAACATTTCATTGCATTGTTAATTTGGTAAATAATATATAGACGTATCAGTCACAACCTAGTCATGATGTTATACATTATCAAACAAAATTCTAGGATTTCATTGCCTTCAATCAAAATTATAAGGAGGCAATTAGGGAGGAATAGAAGGTAAACAATAATATAACAGTCGAATTAGAATTTGTATAAACTTTTGTTTGGCTTCCTCTTTCTTAAGAGGCTTTAAAGTAATTACAGAGTTTGGTATGCTAATATTCTCAATACTTTGGTGTTTGTTTTTTTTTTTACTCCCTTTACCCTTTACTACTTCCCCACCCTCCCTTCCCTCTGATCAGCACCATACTATTGTCTGTGTCTAAGAGGTTTTGTTTATTTCTTTGTCTTGATTGTTCATTTGTTGCTTTCAGTTTTATATCCCACATATGAGTTAAATCCTATTGTTCTTGACTTTTTCCCTTATGACTTATTTCACTTAGAACGATATTCTCAAGACCCATCCATGTTGTCACAAATAGCAGTATTTCATCTTTTTTAAGGTGGGTCCAAAATATGAAATGTCAAATTCTATCATACAACATTCCTATTTTCTTTTCAACCTAGTGTTTAAATTTCTTTAACGTTAAAACAAAGGAACACAACCAAGAGCCTACCAGGACTCCCCTTCCTTTCAACCAGGCTTCTTAAAAGAGCAATCAACACCTTTGGCCTCCAGTTTCTCCCTTCTCACTCATTTCTCAGTCAATAACAACCCTCCCCTTCTCTGGGTATTGCTTTCATCTCCAATGAGCTTATTACCTCCTCTAGGAAATTCTCCAGAGCTGTCCCATACAGAAGACATTACATTTTTTCAATTATAAATCTTTATGATTTACACCAACTTAGTGACCATGTCATAATGTATGTTAGTATTTGTATGTGTCCGTCTTCACAAGTAATATGTGAGACATTGAGGCAAACACCTATGTCTTATCTGTTTAATTGTTGCTCCCAACCTACAGTTCCTTAATTGTTCAATAAATTGAATTGAAAATTACAATAGAGAACTAACTTAACTTACGTGAAATGTTGTTTGGGACCTTCTGGCCATTGCACATAGCAAAGAGTACGGCCCGGCATAACTTTGGTTTTGGAGTAAAGACACTGAGGAAAGGCTAGTAGAAACGCTAGAATCCAAATGCTGCCAATGACAATCTTGGTTGCTGTGGCAGACAGTCTGGGTTTCAAGGGATCAATAATGGCCATATACCTATATGAAAACAAATAAACCATTTTGTCAATCTCTTGTTAGTGAAGTTTAAAAAGTAGTTTCAAAGGAGTTTCAGTGGCCAGGGTTCTTTCTCTTCTAGTAAACAAGTTGATAAGGATTTTGCTTGGGTAGAGGCAGCATAGAGTAATAACTACAACTTAGTCTTTGGAATCAGACAAATTTGGTTCAAATCCTATTTTGTCATTTTTCTAAACCGTTTTGAACCTCAACTTCATTATTTTAAAAATAGAAATAAGAACATCCACCTCTTATGGGTGAAGACAAGATCAATAAAAATAATGTAAGTTAAAAGCTTTGATTATTTGGTGCTGTGCCTCGCACATTATCAGCATTCATAAAGGTCTGCTGAATGGAATTGGAAATGTGAGTAATAAGTGCTTAAAAAATGAATTCAGTACCTCAAGACCTCCATTTTTTCTTTGATATGTTTAAGTTTTTAAAAGATATTCTAGTGACAATATGGGTAATACCTACATGATTGATCAAGATGAAGAACCCCTATAAAGGATATCATCAACATTTCCATCTAAAAGCATGAAGAGACAAGTTCAGGATTCAAATAAAGATGAATAAATCAAGTGTGATTGAGGTTATGCCTTCCTGCTACCTCCAAAATTGAATTCATACTGCATCATGAAAATTTTCATAGTATCTATCAACATAAATATATAAATTTTTTATAAAAATATCTTTGATGCCCTAGCCGGCTTGGCTCAGTGGATAGAGCGTCAGCCTGCGGACTGAAGGGTCCCTGGTTCGATTCCAGCCAAGGGCACATGCCTGGGTTGCAGGCTCGATCCCCAGTAAGGGGCATGCAGGAGGCAGCCGATCAATGATTCTCTCTCATCATTGATGCTTCTATCTCTCCCCCTCTCCCTTCCTCTCTGAAATCAATAAAGAAATATATTTAAAAAAATATCTTTGAGGCTCTAAAAATCACACATTACATATGATTTTTAGAGTGTAGTTTTTTAGAAGTTGTCAAATCTCTGAATATGGTAACCAAATTCAAGTTTTATTCACCTAGTAAAATAGTGACAATATGTCTGGAAGGATCAAAATCTGGTTTTAAATTGCGTAATATGGCTAACTGCCAAATTTTGGCTAATAGAGAAAAAAATAATGTACAACAAATTAATTACATTTTTGCATTTCTAGTTATAAATCACATTATTTAAATGGTTTTATTTTTACTGTTGGCCATTTTGTGTGTCTCAAACATATACTGATTTATGCAAATTTTAAAAGGCAACACTTTTATCAGATAGTTAGTATTACTTAAGCAAAAACATTTTAACTTTAAGAATAAATACCTCAAAATAAGAATAAAAATAAGGATAATTAATTAATTTGTGTTTGTTTTGTGCTTTTGTAATTATTAGGCGTTTGATCTGCAGTAGAATATTGGAACTTATCTGTATACTATTTGTAATATTAACTTTTGTTATAATTTACTTAAAGGAAATATTCTTAATTTATTATATATGACAGCCAATAGGTAAAAGTGCATGTTGAATATATAAGCAATTATCAAAACAGTATCTTGGTTTAAGAAGATAAAGTAAACCATAGAAAGAATGTAAAATGAAAACTTTAAAATTTACTTCTCATGCTTATGTTGATGAAGATAATAGCAACATTTATTGATTGTCAATCATTACCAGGCATTTTATTACAATTACACACCTTATATATATTTAATATCTAGATTAATCCAGTAAATAAAATAATATTATCTTTTTTTTTTTTTTAGCAGAAAAGAAAACTGAGGCTTAAAAAAATTAAGTAAATTTCTCAAAATGATTCAGATGGTAAGAGCTGGAATTCTAAACTAGTTCTGCCAGTCTTCAAAGTCCATATAGATACAGATTATGGCTTTGAATATAGCCATTTAGGTAAGAAATTGTGAGAGAAAAAATATATGTGAGCTAGATGCCTTCCAAAGAATCAGAAGTTGCATTTTGCCTTATGAATCCAAAAGTATTCATGTGCAACATAAAAAATAAAAGTCAAACATATAAAGACAATAATTGTAGTTGGGCATTTCTGTTTCCATTATTGCTGATTATAACTCACCGTAGTATTTCTCATTGTATTAAATTGTTGTCCTTTGGGTGTTTCCAGAGTCAACCACAGCAATTATCAATAAATTTTCTTTTACTGAACTGAATATTTCTCAAACTCTATTATAATCTTTTGCTCTGGAATTTCTGAACACAATTTGGATGTTTAAACAGTTGATTTTTTGAGACTAAAAAGAGAAATTGAGTGACATGAGTACGGTTAGAGTCCTGTATAGCTACTGTAGCATGGATAATTCAAAATAAACTGCAAATTTCTTATATATTTTTTTTAGACAATTAGCCTAATGATGGAGGAAAATTTCCCTAACAGGTAGAATATTATATGGAAACAATTTATGTTCTCACTAACACTTTAATAAAAGTAGAAATTTTGAAACTTCAAGTTGACAGTTTTGTCATTTCTGATCTGAGCTATTGCTTATTCATTCAGCCAAACATTTAATGAATGCCTGCTGTGGTATTCCAAACACTGTGGTGATACAAACATAAGGAAAGATGGCAGAGTTCACAGTCTACTGAAGTAGAAGGATATTAATTAAATAATCTCACCAATAAATGTGAAATTACAGATATGGTGTTACAAAGGCCAGGCATATATGATCATGTGAATTCATTTACTGAGAAAATATATTTAGACTAGTGGCCCAGTGCATGAAATTCGTGCACGGAGGGTGGGAGGGTGGGGGGTTTGTCCCTCAGCCCAGCTTGCACCCTTTCCAATGGGGGACCCTTTGGGGAATGTCCCACAAGGATCGGGCCTAAACTGGCAGTCAGACATCACTCTCACAATCTCAGACTGCTGGCTCCTAACCGCTCACCTGCCTGCCTGCCTGATCACCCCTAACTGCCCTCCGCTGCTGGCCTGATCTTGCTCCCAACTGCCCTCCCCCACTGACCTGATTGCCCCTAAGCCCCTGCTGGCCTGATCTCGCCCCAACTGCCCTCCCCTGCCAGCCTGATTGCCACTAACTGCCTCTTCCTTGGCCCCCAACACCTTGGCTTTGTCCAGAAGGAAATTGGACATCTGGAAGATGGCCGGTTGATCCAGTCTAATTAGCATATTACCCTTTTATTAGTATAGACTAGAGGCCCGGTGCACAAAAATTTGTGCACTCGGCGGGGAGGTGGTCCCTCAGCCCGGGCTGTGCCCTCTCGCAGTCTGGGGCCCATTGGGAGATAATGACCTGCTGGCTTAGGCCTGCTCCCGGGTGGCAAAGGGCAGGCTCAATCCCTAGGTACAGCCCCTGGTCGGGCTCAGAGCAGGGCCGATTGGGGAGTTGGGGCACCGCCCCCTGTCATGCACAGAGCAGGGCGATCAGGAGGTTGTGATGCCACCCTCAGTCACGCTCAGGGTAGGGCCAATTGGGGGGTTGGGGCACTGTCCCCTGTCACACTCAAGGCAGGGTCGATGGGGAGGTTGCAGAGCCACCCCCTGTCACGCACAGAGCAGGGCCTCTATCACTCACAGAGCAGGGCCGATCAGGGGGTTGGGGCGCCACCACTCTCACACTCAGGGCAGGGCTGATGGGGAGGTTATGGCTCTACCCCATCACACACAGAGCAGGGCCCGTGGGGGGGTGTGGGTTGGGGCGCTGCACCCTGTCACACACAGAGCAGGGCCGATCAGGCGGTTGGGGCGCCGCTCCATCACACACAGAGCCGCAGGGCGATCAGGGGGTTGGGGAGCTCCCCCCTATCAGGCACAGAGCAGGGCTGATCAGGGGTTTGGGGCGCCTTCCCCTGTCACGAACAGAGCAGGGTGGATAGGGAGGTTGTAGCCCCGCCCCCTGTCACACACAGAGCCACAGGGTGATCAGGGGGTTTGGGCGCTGCCCCCTGTCACGCTGATCCCGGTGCCGGGAGGCCTCTCGGCTCCGCTGATCCTGGTGCTGGGAGGCATATTACCCTTTTACTATATAGGGTAGAGGTCTGGTGCACGGGTGGGTGCCGGCTGTTTTGCCCTGAAGGGTGTCCTGGATCAGGGTGGGGGTCCCCACTGGGGTGCCTGGCCAGCCTGGGTAAGGGGATGATGGCTGTTTGCAGCTGGTCACACATCCTTCAGGGTGGGGGTCCCCACTGGGGTGCCTGGCCAATCTGGGTGAGGAGCTGAGGGCTGTTTTCAGGCTGGGGGTGACTGAAGCTCCCAACCGCTACTTTTTTTCTTTTTTCTTTTTTATTCTGGGCCAGCTTTAGCTTTGAGGCTTGGCTCCAGCTCTTAGGCCTCCGCTGCTGAAAGTAGGTTTCTGGCCTTTGCTTACAATGTTGCAATCCTGCTGGCTGAAGCCTGGCAGGTTTCTGGGGTTTTGTTTAGCTTCTATGTTTGGTACATAGTTGCTTGCAGCTCAGAGGCCTGCAGCAGCAGGCAGGGAATGTTGGAGTCCTCCGTCACTGAAGCAAGCAAGCCTCATGTTAGTTTCAAGCTGCCTGGCTGCCGGCCAACATCTTGGCTGACAGTTAATTTGCATATTGCCCTGATTAGCCAATGGGAAGGGTAGCGGTCGTATGCCAATTACCATGTTTCTCTTTTATTAGATAGGATAGATTATATAGCATAGGTTTGCTTAAATGGGGAGGGAAAGCCTTTTTCAGCAGGAGGAGGTGCTCTTGGCAGACAAAATTACATAATCCCGGTATCTGGACTGATAGCCAGCCATATGCACTATATTGCCAAACCGGTCATTAAAAAATTGAACAGCTTTCTTACACCTTACACCAAACAGCTGTTGCCCTTAAAACCCCTCCTCGGGCCCCACCTTAGGTTCTCCCTTCGCAGTTCACCTAGATTACGTTCTGATTGGTCAGTTTCTATGCCAGTCAGCGTCTCTGGGCCTATCTCTGGGACTGATCAGATATGTGGGGCTGATCAACAGCCACCCCAGGCTGCTGGTGAAGGGGCTGAACTGCTGATCTGTCGGAGAGAGAGAGAGGCATGGCTGCTGGCTAGGCCCAGAAAGAGAAAGAAGCAGGGTCTGATCTGTAGCCTGCTTCTCATTCTCTCTGGGCCTCACCAGCAGCCGTGGTAGCCACTGATCAGCCCTGCCTCTCTCTCTCCCAGAGAGGTCAGCAGTTCAGCTCACTCTCCAGTCCCTGCCCACCGGAGCCTGCTGCGTGCACAGCCTGGCATTCGGTCGAGCCTTCGGTCGTTTTGGACATTACGGACCCTGGGTTTTTATATATTAGGATTGTGAATCAATCTTCCCTAGGAAAAGTCATTCTGCGTTGAAAGTTGGACAGGTGGCTAAGCAAGGTGACAGAAGGGTGAAGTTGCAAAGAAGACTTCTTGGAGAAGAAGCACTATGTGAAAAAATCCTATGCTAATGGTTGGCTTTTAAGTTTTGAATGGTGTCCCCTTAAAAAGATACATTGAAATCCTATGTTAATGGTTGGCTTTTAAGTTTTGAATGGTGTCCCCTTAAAAAGATACATTGAAATCCTAACTCTCAGTATCAGAGAAGGTGACCTTACTGGGAAAGAGAGTCGTTATATAGGGAATGAAGTTAAAATGAGTCATGAAGGTGAGTCTTAATCCAGTGACTGGTACAAAGAAGAAATTTGGGAACAGGAATACATGGAGAAGGCCATGTGAAGATGGAGGACTGCGTGATGCATTACAAACCAAGGAATTCCAAAGACTGCCGGCAAATCCCCAGAGGCTTGGAAGAGGAAAGAAAGGATTTTCCTACAGCTTTCAGAAGGAGCATGGCCCTGACAACACCATCATTCCAGAACCGTGAGACAATAGATTTCTGTTGTTCTGAGGCACTGTTTATGTACTTTGTTACAGCAGCCCTAGGAATCCACATGATGAGTCAGGGTGAGAGAAGCATTATACACTTGAGTAATGAAAGGGTAATTGAAACACAGAAAGTGAAGGGGGAAAATGGTTTGAGACAAACTTGTAATACAGGTTATAGATTTTATTTTTGTCTCATGGAAAGTAATTGATGCAATTCAATTAGGGAAAGAGAGTAATCAGATTTTAGTCTGGGGAATGGACTGAAGGATGGAAAGAATGGAAGTAGGGAAATGAGTTACCTGACTGTTGTTTTGCTTTGGGTGAGAGATGATTGATGCTTGAAATAGAGTGTTGCTACACGGTAATAGTCTGAGGAAAGTAAAAAAAAAAAAAAAAATGTTGAAATATTGCAGAAAGAATCAGTTGGCCAAAGTAGTGGGTAGAATTGCCAGGCACTGCTGAAGACCAATTTGAAATTAGTGATTTGGAATCCATTGTGGCATTATTCCCTATTCTGTAGCTCTCTCCGGTAATAATAACCTGCTCAACAGCAGGCATGAAGAAGATTGCTGCATAAGCTCATCCAGATAAACATTCTCTGGACCTTGAGAAGAAATGTTAGAATCTCAGATATAAACTCACTCAAATACTCACTCAGTACTTTTTTCTTCCTTTAAAGAAATATATATCTTTGAAGTGGTCACATTAGCTTTTCCTAGGTGTTTTTCTGAGCTTCTCACTACCATTCTTCCCTCACCAAACAGACTCCCAAATAAGTTAGTCTCCTGAGTATGACTATTTCATGTATAATAACTAAGATTGGGTTCTTATTGTACCAATTAGGACATCATCTAAAATAGTTTTAAAGTCACTTTTTATAGAAACTGAAATTCTTGGATGCATCCATTGGAAGCTTGTTTTTTTGTTTTGTTTTGTTTTGTTTTGTTTTGTTAATCCTCATCAAGGATATTTTTTTCCATTGATTTTTAGAGAGAGTAGGAGGGAGGGATTGGGGGGGCGGGGAGAGAAACATTGATGTGAGAGAGACACATGGATTGGTTGGCTCCTGCATTACCCTGATCAGGACTGCAGATCGAACCTGCAGCCCAGGTACATGCGCTTGACCAGGAATCAAATCTGTGACCCTTTGGTGTGTGGGCTAACCACTGACCAACACTGGGCAGAGTGGAAGCTCATATTTTTATTGACATTTTAAAAAATCAGTTTTCCTTTCCACTTTATTAGACCACTTTGCTTTACCACTTACTATTCTTCTGATATAATTGAGGGGTTCTTTTCTCTTTACTTTGAGGTATATTGCAGAATACTATTTTTGATATAACTTTACTTACTCAGTAACTGATCATTTTCCATTTTTTAATTGTTCTTGGTATCTTGTATAATTCTTTTTTTTGACAATATTTTTATTAAACTCTCTGGATCTTTTCTTGTTTCTACACATTTCAAAATGAAGACAGAGTGCTATCTTCAGATGATTACTTGATTATATTAACCATGCAAAGAACATTTGTCTGAAGTGATATGGATTTTACTGTTTTCTAGTTTGATTCTGGCCACAGCAATGTTTTAGCTTGTAAATGACAAACATAAGTTGCTGTTTGACTTCCATGCAAAATAAAGATTGGTTGCAACAGTTGCTCATGACCCATAAAATTTCAACTTTTGGCCTATGGTACTAGAACATTTTTTGCTTGGACAAATCACTAGAAATACAACCTTTCTTCAACCTGCAATTTTTAGACAAATTTTATTGTGCACTTTTCTATAACAGTTCTAAATTAACTTAAGAATGAATGAATTATTATTGTCAGTGAATTTTGAAGTGAATGAGTATTTATGAAAATAAACCTATATATAAACATTCATATGAGTGTACATATATAACAGGGACTTCAAAATATTATCCAGCAAAAAAGAAGTCACTTGTTCATTTATTCAAAATTTTTTATTTGAATAAATAAAATGTATACACTGGCATTTGAGGAAAATTACATTTAAAGAATAAATTATCAAAATAGTGAAAGTATTAGACTTTCATTGCATATGCTTTCAATTTAAATTTAGCAATTAATTTTATCTATTTAACTATTTATATATTTATTTATTAAATATCAAGCATTTATTTTCAACTATTTCTTAAATGCCAACAACTTTTTCAGGATTGTGCGACATACTTTGGCTATGTTGATAAACAAAATAGATGTTGTTCCTAATCTTGTGGAGTCGGAGTCTAATGTAGAAGAAATATATTATTAAAATAGACAGAACATAGGTAAGAAATTATTATCTAACTAGAGGCTCGGTGCACAAAATTCATGCGCAGGTGGTGTGTGTGTCCCTCAGCCCAGCCTGCACCCTCTCCAATCTGGGACCCCTCGAGGGATGTCCTACTGCCCACTGGGATCAGGCCTAAACGGGCAGTCGAACATCCCTCTCACAATCCAGGACTGCTGGCTCCCAACCGCTCGCCAGCCTGCCTGCCTGATTGCCCGTAATCGCTTCTGCCTGCCAGCCTGATCAACGCCTAACTGCTCCCTTGCCAGCCTGATCTATGCCTAACTGTTCCCCTGCCAGCCTGGTCGCCCCCAACTGCCCTCCCCTGCTGGCCCAATCACCCCCAACTGCCCTCCCCTGCAGGTCCGGTTACCCCTAACTGCCCTCCCCTGCAGGCCTGATCACCCCCAACTGCCCTCCCTTTCAGGCCTGGTCCCTTCTAACTGCCCTCCCCTGCAGGCCTAATCACCCACAACTGCCCTCCCCTGCTGGCCATCTTGTGGCAGCCATCTCTTACCACATGGGGCTGGCCATCTTGTGTGTTGGAGTGATGGTCAATTTGCATATTACCTCTTTATTAGATAGGATTGTTGTTTGGGACAACATTACCTCTTCAATATTAGGTAAACTTCCTTGGAGTTTTAGTGTAATGACTGTGTGAGTTCAGCACACGCCCCTCTGATTTCTAAAACCTGCTCCCTGACCTATTTGGTGCCCTCTGTTTTCATTTTTGAATATATATAACATACATTCATCTCACCCAGTATAAACCTGGATAGATAATTGTACTGTCATGTGATTTCCACAAAAAAGCCAATTATAGAAAGCATTTCAGATTTCACAATTTTATTGGATTTACATGTTCAGGGGAGGAAAAACTAGATCACCATTTTTTTCATCCTGATGGTCCCAAACCTGGCTTTCTTTTTTTGTTATACTAACCTGTTATTCTGTCATTTCCTAAAACAGTACATGCACCATCAGTAATCCTGTCACTTATAACCTTTGAGAAATTTAGCCCAGTTCCCCATCTCATCATCAGGCAACTCTGTCTTGTTTAATACTTTAGAAATTCTCCTGAATAAAATTGTTCCCACTGTGTACACTGTGATATTATAAAGACATATATTAGTAATTATAAAGCTTAAAATAGAGAATTTGACCTAATCTGAGGTATAGGTTGAAATGATGGGAGAGACATTCTGTGACCTCCCAGAATTAATTAGAATGAAGGTGGGATTAGAAGAGAAACTGGAACAGCAAGCCCTGAGGTTAGAGAAAGCATGAGGTATTTGAAGAACAAAATAAGGCCAGCTTTTCTATAACCCAGAGGAAGAGAAAAGCAGAAGAATCAAATGAGCTGGAGATGTAGGTATTAAGGATGGCTTCATCAATATAATATAGTCAATATCAACTTAGATTTTCTTTTTTAACAACAAAAGCAATAACTGCTAGCACATTAAATGTTTACTATGTATTAGATACTGTTCTAAGAGCCTTATATAGAAACCATTTAAACTTTAAATTCTAATTATTTATAGCAACCTTAAAACTATTTATATAAAAAATTCTATCTTATTGATAAACATTACATAAAACAGTTTCTCCACAAAATTTCAGACACAGATTTATAAGTGGTTTTCTATGTTGACAATATAAAACTTACTGCTAAAGACTATTTTATGCTTCCTGTACTATCTCTGATGATAAATAATTTAAAAATCAGAATATAATAGGTTATTTTATTCAGGTATACCAGTATTATAAAATTTTAAGTTACTTTTTTTGTAGCATAATTTACTACCTGTATCATTTCTATACTGTGTCAGGAAATTAATGATATGATATGTTATATAACCTTGTATATACCATTTCCAAAGCCCTGCTTTCACAAAGTCAATCATATATTGAATACTTAATTTTGTTAAGATATTAATTTCCAATGGAAATCTTTTAAAACTCTTGGCAGATTATCTTTGTGGAAGTAATACCTTTATAAAAATGTATTTAAAGTTCACATTCACTATAAGTATTTCCAGTATTCAATGTTTTGTAAAGATAAAACAAATTACTATAAATAACAGTGTGCAGTATGCATAACTGTACATGATATTCTATTTGTATATAAGGTAATATGCATACAAAGCCCTTTTTCAGGGCAATAGAAAATAAAGGTAAATCAATTTTACTTCATTTTGTAAGGGGAACAGTTTTTAGATGAAGAAAGAATTCAAGATGTTGCCCAAAGTGGATTTAGAGAGAATAACAGCTAAAAAAACCCTCAGGTAAGATTGATGGAAATGTTATATAATAATAAATGGGTAAAGAAAGTGAAAATTTTAAACAGAAGAATCTCAGGACACTTGCTAGTTTTAGTCAAATATATGGAGTGCTATAATATAGAACAAATATTAGAGCAGTTTGATATCACTATAGAGGGTAGAGCTCAGTTTCTGGAGAAAGATGAATCACATATACTCTCCAAGGCTCCAAGGGTATATGGATTGTCTTCAGTGGTATTAAGATTTTTTTTTTTGGCTCCGTTGTTAAAGGTACTCAGGAATAGAATGAGTGGCAATTTTTTTTATGAATTAAAAGACTATAAACTTCCAAATGAACTGTTGAAATAGAAAAAAGTAGACTTCATCATGACTTTGAGATTCCAAACTTAATCAGAGAAAGGTTGTCTGAAAGCTAATTACTAGTATAATCAGAATTATGACAGGAATCAGGTTGATGAAGACGAGCTAGTGTATTGAAAATTATATATGTTTGAAGTAATTTTAGCTGTATAATTTGCAGATTACTACAAATGTGACTCACATAGAAAATAGTATGAGACCAAATTCCCTTCCATCAACTTCATGATTTGGCTTCCCTATTTATACGCCTTCTAGGCATGTGATTAAATAAAGCTACATATTATATTTGGCACTACAAGTCAAATTCTGGCAGACATTTTCCTTTTTTATATATATTTTTATATATATTTATATATTTTTAAATATATTTTATTGATTTTTTTTTACAGAAGGGAAGGGAGAGGGATAGAGAGTTAGAAATATTGATGAGAAACATCGATCAGCTGCCTCCTGCACACCCCCTACTGGGGATGTGCCCACAACCAAAGTACATGCCCTTGACTGGAATCGAACCTGGGACCCTTCAGTCCGCAGGCTGACGCTCTATCCACTGAGCCAAACTGGTTAGGGCCAGATATTTTTCTTAACCAATAGCAGCACTGAGTTCTATGAAAGTGAGTGGAAACAATTTTATATCTACGCTCCTTCAGTATGAATTACTTCAGAAGAAACATGACTATTACTAATGTATATAAGAATATGTGTATTTCATAAATAAGTTCTTTTACTCTTGGAAAACTAATACTACTTGAGTATGATCATTGTAAATATTATTCATATGTACATATGAGTTTTTCTGAACCTCTTCTCTTTTCATTTCCTTTGTACGGTCATAAATAATATCAGCCCAATTTCTGACATTACCCATTACGTTCTTTACTTCCCTTCCAACTATCAATGCCTGGACTACTAGAACACCATCATTGTGGGTTTCTTTGATGCTACTCTTTTCTAACTTTCTTCACATAGTCTTCAAAATTCTCATTCTAAAATATTTTACTGTTTCTTCACTTCCAACAGGATTAACTGCAATTCTGCACACCCTTTACTATAGTGACACTAAATATCTTACCCTTTCCTCAAGCTGACTATAATGCACAAGTCAGAGCTCCAGGGAAAACAAGGCACACTCAAATGAGAAACTGAAGAGAGCTTAATAAATAGGTCATTTGTAAAATTCAATAAAGAAGCCATTTGAAAGCCCCATTTTCAAATGATGAAAGGACACCAAGTTGAAATGAACGTTCCTAGGATTAGCAATAGCAAAGAGTGGGTGTCCCTCACCCCGGGCCTGAAGGATGAAAGAATCCTATAATCAGAAGTGAGGAGGTGAAGCCTTAGGAGAGAAGCTCTTGACACAAGATATGGCTACAATTGGGCTTTAGCAAATTTGCAGCAATTCTGAAAAGAGGGTGTGGTTCATATATCCTAAAGTTATTCTCTCTTCCTCCTACCGCTTCCAGGTGTCTCCCATTAGGCAAAGCCAAGAAGAGGCCAGACAGCAAGGGACCCCATCCATGCAGTTAGTCCATAGAAATAGCCAGGTGGGGAGGGGGAGGAAAAAAGAGTGCAATAGGTAGAGAATGGATCCCAACTGAAAAGAGGGAAAGCACCCGGATCAAATATCCTTTCACAATTTCATGTTTTTCACATGCTAGTTTCCTGACTGAAATGACTTTCCCCTTGCTCACACCTTATTCTAAAGTTCCACAACTAAGCTCTACGCAGATTACAAAATGTTCACTGTGAATTCTTTCCCTTCTCTACATCCAGTTAATTTTTATCTCCTCAGAGCTCCAGCACATTATGCACTTACTTTGATTTTAGCTTGTTGGAGATACTGATTTTATTCTTCTCTATGTTCTTTGGCACTTAAAAAGTATCTGTAGTAGTCAAATGATTGTTGAATAGTGATTACAAATGGTTATTGAATGTTTGTTTACAAATGAGAATTTCAACACATACTAGTATATTAATTTTTAAATTGCTAAATGGGAATAATGAACAAAACATAGAGTATGATTAGAAGGTAAAAATGACATTAAATGACACAATGTATACAAAGAGATAGACAATGTCAAGCACAGTAGACAATCTAAATTATCCTAAACTATGCCAAATAACATGAAATTAACACTTATGACAAAAACAACAACAAACAAACAACAACAAAAACCCAGCTATAGTGATAAGCTTGAAACAAAAGCAAACAAAAAATAACTTATTTTAAGTGGTCCTTTGGTATTTGTGATTGGCATGGAAAGAGAAATAAGCTTATGCCAAAATTCTGATGTAAGAATTTAAAAAGCTTCTTTTGATATTGTCTCTAGCTCTTCAACAGAAACCTAGTCCATTGGGGCACTAGAGTTATAGTATAGGTTATTTCTCTTCTAATTCTCTCCTTTTTAAAACAAATTCCTGTATGAAAGCAATGAGTAATGAGATCTATGCAACTTTAATTAGGACAACTTGTTCTGAGTGAGTCAGTGATTAAATAAAAATATTTAATGTTACAGTTGGAGACTGTAAGTTCTTTGGGGAAAGTAGGAGTTAATTGCTTTCAATTTTGTCTAATGTGGCTCTACATCAGGTAAAACTTTTTCCTGAAGTAAATAGTGGCAGGTAGCAGTTCCATTGTATTATCCTTAAACTCATAGAGATGATGGTGTACATCAAGCAGAGGATGTCTAAATATTTGAGTATTTAAGTTGTGATGGAATAAATGCTTATTTAACTGTTAATGGAAGAAATTAGATAGTAGATAACCTCTACACTTGGAAAATAAAGATGGAAAATAGAGGCTATTTTCATATCTAATTCAAAATTTTAAATTATATTTTCATGATATCTCAATAAGGTAATTTGAATATAAATTATTCAATGATAGAAAATGATAGGAAAACAATTTGTATTGAGTGTCAAATATATGCAGTCATTATCCTAGATGCTATGAATTTAGTAGTAAACAAAACAAATAATAGCAAATAGAAGAAAAATAAAGCAGAATAAGTAGATAGAAAATGATATGAGGCTACTGTTTTAGATAGTAATCAGGACACATGAGCTACCCTGAGAAATGAAAAGATAACTATTCATTCCTTTGTATGAATAACTTCTCTGTCCTCTTATAACAAACCTACAAATGTAATATACTTTTATTCTAACAGTAAAAAAGAAGGATCTCTTACCCTTTGAGACAGCATGGAGGGACTTGGAGAGTATTATGCTACGCAAAATAAGCCAGTCAGTGAAAGATGTGTATCACATGATCTCACTCATATATGGATTCTAATGAGCAAAATAAATTGATGAACAAGGTCTATCTAGAGATACAGAAGCATGGACCAGACTGACGAATCTCAGAGGGAAGACAGGGGTGATGAATCTCAGAGGGAAGGAAGGGTGGGGAGGTGCATGGGAAGAGATCAACCAAAGAACTTGTATGCATATATGCATAACCCAAGGCCATAGACAATAAGGTAATGGTGGCTGGGGTGGAGGGTGGGGCTGGGAGAGAGGGGTCAATAGAGGAAAAAAGGGGACATGTGTAATACTTTGAACAATACAGATGAAAAATAATAGTATTTCTTCTTTGTTCTCATGGACTTTACATGGGTAGACAGACCAAAATAAAATACACAAAAAAAACCCAATAAACATTAACAAGGAACTAGCTATTTAGTATCTTAGAAGGTGATACATATGATAAAGAAAAAATAAAGCAATTTAAAACAGAGTATTCAGAGCCTAGAAATAGTTCAGGGAATGAGTAACATGGTCACCTGGAGGATGAGTGTTTCACACAGATGTAAGACCCTGAGGTGGAAACATGCCTAATGTGTTGATGAAACAGAGGGGGCCCATGATCGTAGAGCAGAGTGGTGGAGTGCTGAGTAGGCAATAAGGTCAGACAATAGCCTACGACCAGTTACTATAAATTCTTACAGACCACCGTAGGGACATTTGTACTGTGCAATCATCAGCACCGTCCATCTTCAGAACTTTAATTAACACTTTATTTGGTTTTATGTAAAAATGTGCATTTCATTGACCATAGTTAGAAAAGGAAAAAATATAAAAGAAAATAAAATTACCCGAAGTCTCATGATTCAGAGCAAATCAAATCTACATCAACCTTATTGCACATATAGAATTATATCAGACTATTAAACCCCTGGTCCAAAAATTCCTCATGTGTTAGAGATCCCGCTGAGTCTAGCATGGCTCCACCTGTGTCTAATGAAGCCGTGAGGCTGCACACCCCAGTTGTCTGTTTTACAGCATTTATTTAATGTACCAGTGATCAAGCTTCATAAAAATGATTTATACTTAGAGCGATGAGGCACAGGGAAAAAGAGGTACGGGCAGTTCATCGTTCTGGAAAAATGGTCCGTAGCTGAGACCCAGCAAGTGAGAGTCGTAAGTAGAAGACGAAAGAACACTTGGTCATTAAGAAATTGTTAATGGAGCGAAGGTAAGGGACAAGACTCTTTTTTTCCCCAAATTCTATTTGGAACACAGATAGACATCACCAATATTTCAGGCATAGGGCAAAGTTTGTAACTTAGGAATTTTGCAGATTTGGGTGTAACAATGTGCCAAAACAGCTATCTGGAGAAGGACATGGGGTTTTTGTTTGTTTGTTTGTTTGGTTTTTCAATTGATATCTGAGAGGAAGGGAGAGGGAGAGATAGAAACATCAATGATGAGAGAGAATTATTTCTTGGCTTCCTCCTGCATGTCCCACACCAGGAATCAAGCCTGCAAAACCGGGCATGTGCCCTGACCAGGAATTGAACCGTGACCTCCTGGTTCATAGGTTGACACTCAACCACTGAGCAACTCAGGCTGGGCAGACATGGCTTCTTCCTCCCAAGAAACCGTCATGTTCTGTACCAGAGTGTTGGCATTGCTCGCCTCTCCTCCCCTCCCTACCGATTCCCTCCCCGACTCTCTTCTCCTTTCCTCTTCTCCTCTGTTCTCTTCTCTTCTCTCTGGCCAGAGTGTGGTGAGGAGAATGGAAGTGCTAAATTGCCTATTGATACACTCTTGTCACACCTCCCTAGGGAGTCTTTGAAATAATTGGGGGAATAGCAAGAAATGGTTTATAAGTAAAGGTTATGGAATAAAAAATATTCATTTTAATGTTACTACATTTATACACATGTGTCTGGAGATTTGGGAAAATTGATCTTATATTCAAACATGATTTTTTTCTATCTTTGAATAAGAAGTACAAATTGTAGAAAGCACCAGTGATTCATAAATTTCCTAAAAGTAACCTTTCCTAAAACATAGGAAAAATTGACCAAAGTTTTTATATCCATAATATGTATAGCATTGTAACATTTACCACAATACATTGAACTAATTTCATTCATTTATAACATCTACGTTGTTGTATAAATTGTTATGTCGTATAATCCAGAAGAAAACCAATTAGATAAGAGAATAAATTGAAGGTCTCTATTCAAAACTGAAAAACAAACCCATGAAAGTGTAAGAGATCACTTGGAGTGAGATTCAGGCTTCATGATTTTTATAACTATTTTTTAATTGCCCATAATAAATTTCAAAGAAATAGAGGTCCTATGAATATGTTGCATAACAGCTTTATGAAAAATAATATTCCTGAAGAAATTAAGAAAACAATGAGTAGTATATAACATAGATTTTTATCTATTTGGCTAAAAATATAACTTAGGCCTAGCTGGTTTAGCTCAGTGGCTAGAGCAGTGGTTCTCAACCTTCCTAATGCCGCGACCCTTTAATACAGTTCCTCATGTTGTGGTGACCCTCAACTATAAAATTATTTTCATTGTTACTTCATAACTGTAAGTTTGCTACTGTTATGAATCGTAATGTAAATATCTAATATGCAGAATGTATTTTCATTGTTACAAATTGAACATAATTAAAGCAAAGTGATTAATCACAAAAAAATATGTAATTATATATGTGTTTCCCGATGGTCTTAGGCGACCCCTGTGAAAGGGTCGTTCGACCCCCAAAGGGGTCACAACCCACAGGTTGAGAACCGCTGAGCTAGAGCATCAGCCTGTGGACTAAAGGGTACCAAGTTCGATTCCGGTCAAGGGCACATGCCTGGGTTTTGGGCTGATCCCCAGTAGGGGATGTGCAGGAGGCAGCCGACCAATGATTCGCTCCCATCATTGATAATTTAGTCTCTCTCTCTCTCCCTTCCTCTCTGGACTCAATAAAAATATATTTTAAAATAAATAAATAAATAGATAAATAAATAAATAAAAATATAATTTAGTTCAGTTAGATTAAATGTTTTTAAATAATTATTCATGTCAGGTATGTTCCTATGTTTAAATAATGTAAATTTTTTTTACTATCTTTGTTAATGTTTTTGAACTATAAAATAAAATGTATTACATTACTTAAGGTTTTCAGGTAAGAAATAGTGAATGTCACCTTCAAAATTCTGTAATTAAATATTCCAATCAATACTAGACCATGTGCCCAGAAATTGTCCTTTACTCTATGTTTACTTAGATTTTCTAACTTAAACTAAAAATGTACTTAGAAAATATAAGAAAATATTTCCTATTTTCTAATGTCTCCATATATTGAATGGCACATTCACACACACACACATACACACAGGAATTATTTCACAATGAAGAATCACTTTTCCTACCACCATCCCTAAATTTGCCATTTTAAAATGTAACAATTAAATATAACATCTAAAAGATGCTAAGCTTTCTCAGGATTATGCAGTAGAGCCAAGATCCAAATCACTGCAGGCAGTCTATTCCCAGGCCAATGCTCTCCTGTGCTTCTACATTATTATGGCTCCTAAGAAGTTGTGATGACTGCAGGGTTTAATTCAGTGGTTCTCACCCTTCTGGCCCTTTAAATACAGTTCCTCATGTTGTGACCCAATCATAAAATTATTTTCGTTGCTACTTCATAACTGTAATGTTGCTACTGTTATGAATTGTAATGTAAATATCTGATATGCAGGATGGTCTTAGGCGACCCCTGTGAAAGGGTCATTCGACCGCCAAAGGGGTCGCGACCCACAGATTGAGAACCGCTAGTTTAATTAGACAAAGTTCTTCCTTCAACTAAATGAGAATTTAAGACTTGTTTATGCTATATATCTTACATGTATGTATAACACATCTTTCATAAATATTATGTATATCTTAATTGAGAATGTAGATGTTAGAAAAGTATTAATAGAACAGATAATATAATAAAAACATTGTCATTTTTATTCATTTATGACATGTGCCATTCAATACCAATTTCACATACACTAAATTTTCATCAAATTTCATGATGCACTAATAAAATTTCAAGAATATAGTGAGAAACAAAAATAGGACCAGAGTCATAGAAGCATTGAACAGACTGTCCAACCTATGATGGAAGGCAGGGCGTTGGGAGGTGAGGGGGTAAGAGATCAATCAAAGGACTTGTATGCATGCATATGAGCATAACCAATGGACACAGACAGTAGGGGGTTGAAGGCATGTGCTGGGGGGTGGGGGCGGCTGGGGAGAGGTCAATGGGGGACAAAGGAGACTCATGTAATACTTTAAACAATAAAGAATTAAAAAAATAAAGTACATTGATTTACAAATAATAAAAAGAATATAGTGAGAATTTCTTAACATGATATGCTAATGCCTCTCCCCCTGATCACATTAAAAATTATGTGCTTGTGCCCAGCTGGCGTGGCTCAGTGGTTGAACATTGACCTATGAACCAGGAGGTCAGGGTTCGATTCCCAGATGCCGGGGTTGCGGGCTTGATCCCCAGTTTGGGGTGTTCAGGATGCAGCTAATCAATGACTTTCTCTAATCATTGATGTTTCTATCTCTCTCTCCTTCTACCTTCCTCTCTGAAATCAATAAAAATATTGTTTTAAAAAATTATGTGCTTGCAAGAAATACAAAAGACAAAAAAAAAAAAAAAAAGAAGAAACAAAGACAAAATAAAAAAGAAAGGTGCTCAAACCAAAGCAACATTCATTTCTATCTTGAAGCAATTTTGCCTGTTCCCCAATTTGGGGCTGATATTGCTGCTGCTTCTTATTTCTGTCCCTCCTGAAATGAAGGGTTGAGACACATGTAGAAAATCAGAGGTAAAGGGGAAAGGGATGATTGATAGTTTCAGAGGTAGTAAAAAAAAATATGTGATTTTGTGCTTATTTCTCCTATTTAGTGGCAAGTAACCACTGTTCCTTCAGTTTAACTCTCTGGGTCTGGCATCCGAAACAGTGTCTAAAGATGTTATCAATACCTTTGTGCTCACTATTTCAAAATAGTAAACACAAAGGATACACTTATGGAAAGAACTTGTGTTAAATTGGTGGCTTAATGCAGTAAGAATTGATATTACAGCCTCATTTTATTTTGAAACAGTCTTGTTAATGTAAAAAACAAAATGCTCCTTTCCAGCGGTGAGAATATTGAGACTTGCAGGTAAAGTGAAATCATCCCTGTATATTCCATGCAGCTGTCAATCACAAAACTGAGACTGAAATCAACTGGCCTGGTCCATTTTTTAGCATAATGTTGAATTAAAGTGTAACCAGCTTCAATAACAGGTGGGAGCTTACCATTGTTCTAACACAGGCATGCATATTTCATGATGTCCAATATAAGAAAGCAAATGCACACAGAAACACTTAAAACTGAAACATGAGAACAAGTGTTGGAGGCCCATCCAGCTCTTTAAATTTGTTTGAGCATCTCAGAATCTCCTCTGTAGAAGAGGGAACAACGTAAAAGTTACCTTAAACAGCTATAAATTAGTATGTCTCATTTCTTTTAAAAAATTTTATTGAATTTATTGGGGTGGCATTGTTTAATAAAATTATATAGGTTTCAGGTGACGGTTGTATAACACATCATCTGTATATTGTATTGTGTTCACCACCTCAAGTCAAGTCTCCTTCCATCACCATTTCTACCCCCTTCACCCTCTTCTATCTCCCTTAACCCCTCTTAGTCACCATTCGGCTGTCTGTGTCTTTGAGTTTTGCTTTGTTTTTTCCTTTGCTGAATCCCTTCACCTTTTTACCCAACCCAACTCCCCTTCCCTCTGACAGCTGTCGTCTGTTCTCGAACCATTTATTCCTTGAACTCTTTGCTACTCATTATCTGAAAGATTGGATGTAACGTTTGAGGCACAGGGTTTACCCCGCTCCCAGTCTCCGCAGACTACTGGAAGTAACCTGTGCCAGAGACACTGGCTGGTGGCAATCTTTGGGAAGGGGTTTCTAGCCTCGGATGGATGGATGCTCCATGACTGGGAGGCCAAACCGGTGTTGGCCTTGGCATAAAGATAGGGAATGGATGGGTGGGGATGTAGACCCGCAAACCAGAGAGCAGAAGTTAGAGAAGACGTTGACTCTGTCCATTCCTCTAACATAGAGATGGAAGGCCCCAAAAGTTCATTTCACAGGGATGTAAGTTCTGCGGCAGTAGTTTGAAGCCATTTGATAAACTCGCTAGTATTGTTTCTAGCTGACTTTGTCCTACCTGGAATGGCAGATTTTCTCATCTCCCTCATCGGCCTCCTTCTGTCCCTCTAGATGCCCTCAGTGCCGATCAAGGGGTTGGGTGAGTGGGGGAAGCCTTAGAAACAGACACTGGTTCACCCCTGCAGGACTGACTATACATGGGTCCCTGACCTCCTTTCTCCAAGAACTCCTTCCCAGACTGGTTCCTTTTATCACCAAACCCATCTTGTCACCGTTTTCCTTTGTAACTTTATCCCCCCAACCCCGCTCTCCCCTCTCCCTTCTCCCTCCTTCCTTCCTGTTACCTCCTCACCTGTCCACCGAAATGGCCGTCATAGAGTAGATGCTGGCGAACACCGCCGTGATGGGAAAGAAATTCTGGAAGCGACAGTAGTTGGCGCCGAAGTACCACTCACTGTGAAGCGCGTAGATGAAGTTGACCAAGGTGTTGAAGGCGGCCATGGAGGCGTCGGAGAAAGCCAGGTTCACGAGGAAGTAGTTGGTGACGGTCCTCATGCGCTTGTGGGCCAGGATGATCCAGATGACGATGAGATTCCCGAAGACCGCCACGGCCACCACCACGCTGTAGGCGAGGGACCAGAGCGCGATTCGCCAGGACGGCTGCACGAACTGGTTGGTGAGGTTGGCCCGGGGCTGCAAGGGCTCGGGGGAGGTCGCGGGCAGTCCCGGCGCGGAGGACGAGGCGGACAGGTTGCCGTCCCGGGCCAGCAGCTGCAGCCACGCAGCCTCGGCCACCCCCGCCGCGAGCGCTTCGCTCAGGTTCCGGGCGCCAGCGCCAGCTCCTCCCGCGCCCGCCGTCCAGTTCCAGGCTGCGGGGAGAGAGGCCATCGCCGCGGGTCTGGAGCCCTGGATCTGCCCACTCACCCGCGGCCAGCCCGAGCCGAGCCTCCTGAAGCTCTTCGCCTCCTGGTCCCTGGAAGCGCCGCAGGGAAGGTGCGAGCGGCTCCCCTGGCTGGCGAAGGGATGCGATGAGCCAGCAAGTGATGGGGAGGACGGGCGCCACTTAGTCCAAGGAGTTTGAGACTTTGGCAGGATTGAGATGGTTGGGGCGATGTTAGGGCTGTCACCCGCCAGGATCTCGGGGTCCGCCCTGGCGGGAGCTCCGCACACCTGCTGGAGCACTGAGGTCCCGGCGCCTGGCGCGCTTTATAGTCTCCTAGTCCCCCACTTTGGTGACGTCGTGGGGGCTCCGGAGCTAACCAACCGCTTCGATGCGCTCCTTTCCTCCACCCGCCCTTCCTAGTTCATTCATTCGCTACCCGCCGCCCAGCAGCTGGGTCTTGGCGGGAGGTCGTGCTCCGGGAGGGGCTGCACTGTCTCAGATGTAATTAAAATCTCTCCAAGATTGTTTTTCCACTTTTAACTTCAAGATGTTTTGCTGAGGTCCCTGCTCTCAGGCGTTTACTGTTCCTTTTCTAAACCAATTAAACCGTTCACGGGTAAATCAAAAGCACACCCCAGGGGATTTTTTTCTGAGAGGAGGGGCGTAGGGGGGGGGGGCGCAGGGGGGTAGCTTGCCGAGGGCTGTGGGCACAGCTAGCCATGCCCGGTGGGTGTGTTGTGTTACTGGCTTTTGGAATGCCACTCAACTTTCTGCACGTGTGCTTATGTTAGCACTTCTCAGACCCCTTTTCCTCCAGCTCCCACTTTCAAATCCAGTCGCCCTCTTCCTCTAATCTCAAGCTCCAGGACAGACGATGGTTTCCCCTGGAGGATTCTGCCCTGGGTGGCATGCATGACGCACAGGGGGTATACCAGAAACCCCCCAGTTGTATTTTCTTGAAAAAAGAAGCAACAACAATTGGATTTCTTTATTTCTCTGGTATAAACGTATCCTGTAAGCAATCTAAATGCATACACTTGGTTATACAGTTGTGCACATCTGGCCCTTGGGTTTTCAAGGCCTGACCGTGAGGACACAGTGATGAAGATGAACAGCAAGATCCTTAGTTTCCTGGGCAGGTGGGCAGGCAGGACACAGTGATGAAGATGAACAGCAAGATCCTTAGTTTCCTGGGCAGGTGGGCAGGCCTGACTTCTGAGCTTTGGCTGGAGCCGGTGAGCTGGAGTGCACTGTGGAATGCGAGCTGGAGAAAATAGTCTGTGATTAGATAGATTTTATAGACAATGTATCTGTGTGTTCCAGAGGCTATGCTCTCTTTTACTAGTTTCTTGGGGTAGGTGTGCAGGGATTTCTGTTAAACATCACTTAGCAATCTCCTGAAAACACTTGGAATCTTTCAACCTCAGTTTTCTCATTTGAAAATGAAAATATATATATACTTTATAGAGTAATTATAAGGATGAGTGGTTTCAACAATTCCTTCAACAACACTGGGCAAGATGGAGACCTCAGTGAGTATTAGCTGTTTCCCTCTTGTTATTGTTTTGCGTTTTCATCTAAATGTTTTCAGGTAGCCGAAACCAGTTTGGCTCAGTGGATAGAGCGTCGGCCTGCGGACTGAAAGGTCCCAGGTTCGATTCCGGTCAAGGGCATGTACCTGGGTTGCGGGCACATCCCCAGTGGGGGATGTGCAGGAGGCGGCTGATCGATGTTTCTCTCTCATCGATGTTTCTGACTCTCTATCTCTCTCCTTTCCTCTCTGTAAAAATTCAATAAAATATATAAAAAAAAAAATAAATGTTTTCAGGTAAAATGAATCTGAAGGAGTTTGCTTTACTTCAAACAGAGGTACCTTCTAATTTGTGAATATTCTGTATTGTTTAATTTCCCAGTTCAGAATATGTTCTTTAAAAATCCTGCAATGATATGGCACAAATGGACATAGGGTGACTGGTCATGACTAGTGTTTTCCATTTTGTATTTTTTATGATGAAAACAGTAGTGTATAGAAATAAGTTTGAGGCAACCTGATAATTACATTGACAAAACCCTGCTTCAAGGTAAATGCATGCTGAAAGTGATAATTATCAAAGGTTATTATTTCCCAAAGAGGCCTGTGAAAATATATGATAAATGATAAGAGATTTTAACAGAGATTTCATATTTCCTGCTTACTAAAATTCTAAATTAAACAAATTTTAAAGGCAAGTTACTTCTTTCTGCCAATTTATCATCTAGAAATTACTTGAGTTACAAATGAAAGCCTCTTTCTTCCCTAATCAAATCGTGAATTTTTAAAAATTTCTTTGTATGGTACACACCATTTATCCTATCTAATAAAGGGAATATGCAAATTGACTGTCACATCATCACAAAGATGACTGTACCCACAGAAGAGGTGGGCTTTTCATAACACAAGTTGGCTGCACCCACTGCAGAGTCCGAGTTCCTGTAACGAGCCTTACTGAGCAATCAGCAGGGACCTGAGGCTGCGTGGCTCTGGGCCAGGGCAGGGGACCTGAGGCTGCACCCCCTGCCCAGGGGGGCTTGACAGGGGACCTCAGGCCATGACCCCCGCCTGGTGCCTGGCCAGGGGACCTGAGGCTGTGTCCCTTGCCCAGCAGGGCTTGACAGGGGACCTGAGGCGGTGCTCCCCCACTAGGCGAGGCTTGATGGAGGCCCTGAGGCTGCGCCCTCCCCCTCCGTGTCGGGCTGGGGGACCAGAGGCTGTGTCCCTCTCCCAATGGGGCTTAACAGGGGACCTCAGGTCATGCCCCCCTGCCCCAGCGCCGGGCCGGGGGACCTGAGGGTGCACTGGGGGACCTGAGGCTTTGCCCCCTGCCTGATGGGGCTTGACAGGGGACCTGAGGCTGTGCACCACACCCAGTGGGGCTTGACAAGGATGGGGCCGGCTGGGTCTGGATCTCACCCAATGGGGGTGGGTCCGTCTGGGTCTGGGTCTCGGGTGATTTTGAGGCACTGTGGGTGGGCGGGGACTTGACTCTGGGTCCTATGGCGTGCCCCAGACTTTGATAGGAGGAAGATTTTCATATATATTTTACTAATTTTCTTTTATCTCTGGCACTTCTATTATAGAGAAAGGGCAAATAGCAATATTAAAATTTTCCTCTAATTAATCTCCTTTTAATGTGCATGAATTTTGTGCACCGGGCCACAAGTTAAAATTATAAAATGGATTGCCCAACTGGCATGGCTCAGTAGTTGAGTGCCAACCTATGAACCAGGAGGTCATGGTTCGATTCCCAGTCAGGGCACATTCCTGGGTTGTGGACTCAATCCCCAGTGTGGGGTGTGCAGGAGGCAGTGAATCTATCAATTATTTTCTTATATCATTAATGTTTCTATCTCTTTCCCTCTCCCTCCCCCCCGAAATCAATTTAAAAAATACATTAAAGTAAATAAAAATATTATAAAATGGATCATTGTGGTGGTTTGGTAATTATGTATATTTTGATCAAATGTTTTAAGTTGTAAAATTACTTGGTTGTGTAGAAATTCATTCAGTTTACACTGTTGCTTTACTTATCCATACAGAGTATCATAAGTCTGTGATTCTGTTTTCCTTGTATTTACATGTGGGTGGAGATGATATGACAAAAAATAAATGGTAATTATGAAATTGAAGTAGTTACAATGCAAGGGGCTTAAAGAGATCTTTTCTTTCAGATGAAAAGAGGGACCCAGGTCATACTTTTCCTTCAAGATCTGCCTTTCTCTCTGTATTCCAGGGTAGTAGTGAGGGTAGTCATTGTTCATTCATTGTTTCAGTCATTCCTCAGGTATGACTTGAGTATACTTCTTTCCAGGAGCTGTACCAAGTACTAAGAATGTGGCAATGAAACAGTCCGATATGAATCCTGTTCTCCTAGAGCAGTGATGACGAACCTTTTGAGCTCAGCGTGTCAGCATTTTGAAAAACCCTAACTTAACTCTGGTGCCGTGTCACATATAGAAATTTTTTGATATTTGCAACCATAGTAAAACAAAGACTTATATTTTTGATATTTATTTTATATATTTAAATGCCATTTAACAAAGAAAAATCAACCAAAAAAATGAGTTCACTTGTCACCTCTGACACGTGTGTCATAGGTTCGCCATCACTGTCCTAGAGCCAGAGTCTATTAGCATTTTTGACGTTCAAGCAAGTATTATGAATAGTAAAATAGGGAAGAAAAGAGAAAAATGGAGTGTGTGACTGAGTGGAAGGATGCTGTACTCACTGGATTCTGTCAACTTTTCTTAAAAAATGGGAAATTTTTTCCAGGCCTTTGTGGCTCAGTTGGTTGATTGTTATTCCCATGCACCCAGAGGTCACCAGTTTGATTCCCAGGTGGGGCACATGCCCTGGTAGGGAGCTTGATCCCAGTAGGGGGCACACAGGATGCAGCCAATTGATCTCTCTCTCTCTCTCTCTCTCTCTCTCTCTCTCTCTCTTCTTCTCTACCCCCCCCCCCCCCGACACACACCCATTGTTGGAAACTGGCAGGACTACGAAAATTCTGGGGTAGCAGAAGACCATATTTACTCTCTGTTTTTGCCTTCCTCCTGAATCCCAGTAGAGGTGTGAAAAGTGGAGCTACGGATTTTTTTTCTAACTTTAGGAGATTGTGCTTATAATTTCCACTCTTCATGGCAGATTTTAGTTCCACCTGAGGTCTTGCATTCTACTCAGCAGATATTAATCTTTATCCAGAGATTTAAACTTATTTTTCTGGAAATACTAGATTAATAGACTTATTGATATTTTTCTGTCTTATTGTGTTGGAGAGATCAGGAGTAATATTTTGGGGGAGGGTGGCGAACTGAGTAAATCATTCTTAAAATGGAAAAGTTCTGATCCTAGCCTTTGCGATGATTACCACTGCTCTTTTTGATTACATGATTTGTTATTTGGCAATGAAAATGTATCTGCTCTGGGGGGTAGGGGAGGCCAGGGCATTGTCAAGGGCGGGAAAAAAAGGCGACATATGTAATACTCTTTGTAATACTTTAAGCAATAAAACAATTTTAAAAAAAGAATCAACCAATGAGTGCATGGATGAGTGGAACAACAAATAGATCTTTTGCTCAAATCAATAAATAAATTTTTTAAAAAGAAAAAAATGTATCTGCTCAACTGTCACTAAAACTATGTTTCTGAAATCTCATTAAGTAAACATAAAACAATGCAATATATTTGTAGAACTAACTCTTCAGACAAATTTTTGTAGAACTGATTGCTCTCCATGGTCTTAGAAAGAAACTGGTTGATTGCTTCATCTACATAAATAATTCCCTTGGATGGCTAAGGAAATAAAATTAAAGGAGGAAAAAACTATCTCAAGATATTCAGAAGTCTCTTATTTTGAGGGACGGTAGAGATCACTTAATCTAAATTCCTTAGAGATGGAGCAATTAAGTCACCAGGAGTTACAAGGCATTTATGGTTGATTAGGTAAAATGGCTTGGGAGTTCTGAAGAAACTTTATTAGTATTTCTGGGCACCGGTACTGAATGTACTTTCATATTTAGTTAACAATTGCTGACTAGTTATTGGGCTTTAATTGAAACTTTTACTGTTGAACGTCTTACAATTAAATACCTGTTATGGTCTGTGTTATATCAGCTCATCATTGGGACAGGGAAGGAAGTCCTAATGAGTCCGATGGTTTTTCCCTGAGCAGGATGCAAGGGTGATTTCTTTCCCGGGTCCTTGTCCAGGTGGATTCAAAGAATGAAGACACGGACAAAAAGTGGTAGATGAAAAGATAGAAATTTATTGGAAACAAGTACAGACTCCCACGTAGGGAGGGGGTCCCCAAAGGGGGTAGCCTACTAAGCTCCTTTTTTCCTAAGGTTTATAAAAGCTGCAGTTCTTTGTTTCTTGATGCTGCCTTTCAATTGGTAGAATATTAACTTCAAAGCTCAAAACCCACAAGGTGCCCCATCTCTTTCTCCCCTTTCAGTGGTAGAATTCTCTATCTCCTATGAAAATCTGTTTTTCCTTTCTCCCATTTGTCAGCATTTCTCTATTCCCTGTGGAAATTTGTTTCCTCTTTCTCCCCATACCCTGTGGCTTTTCCCTATCTTCTGTGAACGGATGTCTTCCTCTCCCCTTATCCTGTGGCACCTTTTGTTCTCTGTGAATGCATGCCTTTTGGCAGCTCCAAGCCCCCAACCAACTATGCCTTTCTCCCCCATGGGCCCCCTAATTCCTAAAACTCCCTAAACCTGCCTATTTTACCCCTAAAAACTCCTTTCACTAAGACAGTTTCCCCAGTGAGTGGAAATGGCATATTCAAGAACATGCAACATGAGGAACAGTGTGAATCTTACAGCATTTGCTTGTCTGTCAACAGGAACATCAGAAGCTGAAAGAACCCATGGGCTGACTATTGAGCAGATCCGGGCAGACCCATAGCTTATAGATCACATTGGCTTATTACCCATGACTTTGGATGGATACCAAAAGCCTTGATCAGGTTAGACACTTATTCTATATTTGGATTTATTTACCCACTAACTGAAAAAATACCTCTAACACTGTTTAATGCTTAAAGCAGAAAATAGCTCAATTTGGACCTTTTGCTTACATAGCATTTGATCAAGGAACCTATTTTATTTCAGGTGCAATGAAACAATGCCCTGAAAAACACACATCTTACCCAAAAAATAGTGTTAAAATTAAAATTTGGAATGGGCAATGGAAACAGCCACTTACTATATTGAGAATTGATAGGAATTAAAAAGATGGCTGTACTACTGAATAAATGTGTGTAGATACTGTTGTATTGTTTTTAGGTGCCAGTATTATAAATGATGAATTCTAATATAAAGTTGATTTTTTGTTGGATAAGACCTATTTCTATTTACAAACTTGTATGATTATTATGAAATGTAAAATAGAAAATTGAGAATATGCTGGTAATATTCTAGAGGGCAGAGACTGAGCTTTGTACTATTTTTAAGCCTCTTCAGCAGGGAGTGTGGGCGATATCCAGTGTACAATGTAAGAGCTAAACATTCAATTAATTGCAGAGACCAGCATATCAAAACATCATTCTATGTTTTATCATTTAAAAACTTGTTTGTTAAGCCTCTGCTACCCCATATAAATTTTGTTCTCATATAATGTATATCCTTTAATTTTGCTTTTCTTTTTTATGAGAGATTAACAATTTCAAAGAAACTTGTACATATAAACAACTATTTATACATAGAGAACTTGTAGTCTAATTTTTTTTCCAAAGCACAACAAACAGTACATGAAAAAATGTATTTAAAATGTATTTTGTGTGTTTAAATTCATACCACCTATGTTCTATATATATAAAAGCCTAAGTGACCATTATGACCAAACAACTGGAATGACCAGAACAATTGGTCGACCAGTCACTATGATGTGCACTGACCACCAAGAGGCAGAAGTTAAACACAGGAGCTGCCCCCTGGTGGTCAGTGCGCTCCCACAGCCAACCTCACACGACCCCTTCCCCCAACCAGCCAGCCCTTGGCCCCTCCCCACCTCATCTGGCCACCCTCCCTGATCAGCCCCAACAGGCTTTGATTGTCTACCAGGCCGAGGGAACCCACCCTTGCACAAATTTGTGCACTGGGCCTCTAGTAATGTGAATAAAAAGAAATAGTCTTCTATATTTTCTTAGGAAAATGAACTGGATATTTAAAATATTTTACTAATTCCAATGACTTTTTAAAAATCTGATAATTCTGTAAAGATACTTTTGATCCATGGAATTGGAAATAATATTTTGAACAAAGTCATATTTCTGCTAACTGGCTACAATAGCTGTGCTGAAGAGAGTCATCTGTCAAATAGTGGAGGAAAGAAATAGTAATCAATGTCTTTGGAACTAGAGTCTATGATCTCAGAATGCATGTTTTCCTTGGCATTAGTTATAGCCAACTTTATCTCCCCATTTTGTACAGTATTTTACAAACCATTTGTGTGTGATGTCTCCCATTGTAGTTAGTAGCCACCAAAGAGTCTGAACATAGCTTGTTTATAGTGGAGAGGCATTTTCTCATTAGTTTTCAGAAGCACACCACAGAAAAGAAATATAACCAGGGCTATACCACAAAAAGCAAGATAGCAAGGAGAAAGAAACAGTGTGAATTTTTGTGGCTATCTTACATGATAAAATATAAGTATAGCATTACAGATTATACTTATGTTTAGTTGGCTAGGTTCTGATTTTGGATACCTTATGTAAGTTACCTTTCTGTTGGGGGATTTGGAATAAGATGGATATTCTCCCTTTGTGTGCATGAATGTCTACAGTTGATGAAGAGAGAAACTTAACTCATAATTTGACTGTAATTACATTCTTAATTGCTCCATTTGTTTTCTCAGTGTGATTTCCAACCACCGTAGGGATGCCATAGAGAACTTCTTTGAAGTCTCAGGGGACAAAAGTAGGAGAAACTAAATTGAGGTTTTATTTTCTCTCTTCAATAAAATCATATTTAATGTTTAGAGATTTTATTTAAAGAAAAATCATCATTAAAAAGTTTAAAAACAACTGCTCAAGAGGACCTGGTAGTCTCAAATGAGAGAAGTCATGATGAGCAATTCCAGTAAGAGACTGTACTGATTGTGTTGAGTAAATAACAAAACCCATGGGTCAGAAGTACACATTAATTGGTCTGAATACACTACAAAGCTAAATTATAAAGTTGAAGTTACATGAGCTCAAATCGGATTACATTATTCATCCTAGGAAATTATTACAAGATGATACTAATTAACTCTTTCTTCTAGGAGAACAAATATTGTTATTTAGAAGTGCTTCTTGGGATCATTGTAGGATTGGGCCATTGTTTTTCCCACTAAAAATTGTCATTTCTTTCCAAAACATGTAGGTAAAACACACACACACACAAATTACATAGAATACCACATCCACTGAAGAGTAGGGTGTATATAAGACAGAACTCTCAGATTTAGATAGGCAGAGAACTTCATTTCATTAATTGCCATCTTGAATTAAAGAGTTTCTTAGTTTAAAGCAAAATTCAGTAGATATAAATGGGTAGAACAAGAAAACAAATGAAAACAGTACTTGCTTAATTTTGAGCAAGAAGTTAAGCAAATATTAGGACCCAAGTCTGCATTGTTCAACATAGTAACCACTACTCACACGTGGCTGGTGAGTCCTTGAAATGTGCAGTTAGTGCAAAATACACACCAGACTTCAAACACTTACTATGAGAGAGTAAATAAAAATGTCTCCTTGCTAATTTTATATTGATAACATATAGAAACAATAGGACATGTTGGCAATGGATTACTATCTGTTTGTGGGACTAGAAAAAGGATATGTAAGAATCCACTCATAATAATTTTTTAAAATATATTTTATTGATTTTTTAAAGAGAGGAAGGGAGAAGGATAGAAGTTAGAAACATCAATGAGAGAGAAACATCCATCAGCTGCCTCCTGCACACCCCTTACTGGGGATGTGCCCACAACCAAGGTACGTGCGCTTGACTGGAATCGAACCTGGGCCCCTTCAGTCCACAGGCCGACGCTCTATCCACTGAGCCAAACCGGTTAGGGCTCATAATAATTTTTTATACACACATAAGAAACTGTATAACTCAAACACTTTCAACAAACATTTTCAACAAATATTATGCTATTTTTAATCCTCTCCATAAAAGACATCTTTCAGATATTGAACTGAGTGAACTCTACCTGATTATTAGAGCCAAAATTTTCAGGCCTAGAATGGACTAAATGATATAAGCAATCTACTCCCAGATTTTTGTAAAAATGACAAAATCCATTCTGTTCACAAGGATACAAAATATTAATGGCTAACACCAGAGCAATATACAGCACTGTATAAAATTAATAATATTAAATTTAACAGTATTATTGAAAATAATTATGCATATTATGCAGACTCTTTCCTTAAAGAAAGTAAAAATTAAATACTGTATCAACAAATACACAATGAATTAATTTTTATGATATCTATATTTTTGAGCATCTGCACTGTGTGGCACTGTGTTAGAAATCTATATATATAAAAACCTAAGCGAGTGTTCAGCTGTTCAACCATTCTACTGGTAGCTATGATGCGCACTGTCCACGAGGGAGCAGATGCTCCAACCAATAGATTACCTTGCTGCTGGGGTCCGGCTGATTGGGACACGCCCTGGAGTCCTCCCGCGGTCCCTCCCCAGCCCGGATCATGCACCGGTGGGATCTCTCAGCCTGGCCTGCATCCTCGCAATCCGGGACCCCTCTGGGGATGTCAGAGAGCCAGAGGCCAGGCTGAGGGACCCGCTGGTGCACAAACACTGGGCCTTTAGTATAATATTAAAAGGCCAAATATATTCTATGCCAAGAGAGATCTCAATAGGAGTCAGGGAAGTGGAAACTCATGTGCATTTTGTTTTTTTAAATATATTTTTTTATTGATTTTCCACAGAGAGGAAGGGAGAGGGATAGAGAGTTAGAAACATCGATGAGAGAGAAACATCAATCAGCTGCCTCCTGCACACCCCCTACTGGGTATATGCCCACAACCAAGGTACATGCCCTTGACTGGAATCGAACCTGGGACTCTTGAGTCCGCAGGCCGACGCTCTATCCACTGAGCCAAACCAGTTAGGGTGCATTTTGGTTTATTACACATTGTGGCATTCATGAAGTAGTTACTGTATGTCAAGTACTATTCCAAGGCTTTACATTTATTAACTAATTATCATCATAACAACCTTATGAGTTAGGTATGTCTGTTATCATTATTTTAAAATGAGAAAATTCAGGATAAAAGAGGTTAGGTGACAGTGACATAACCCATAGCTATTTAAGTGGATGAAGAAGAATCCAAACTCAGAATTCTGGCTTCAGCAACCATACATTTAACTTTGGACATTGGGAGAAATAATTTTTTTAATTTGTTATTATTTAAAGTATTACATATAGTATTAAATATGTCTCCTTTCCCCCCCATTGACCTCTCCCAAGCCATCCTCACCCCCCAGCACATGCTCTCACCTCCCCAGTGTCTGTGTCCATTGATTATGCTTATATGAATGCATACAAGTTTGGTTAATCTCTTATTCACCTCCCACCCTGTCCCCTGCCTTCCCTCTGAAGTCTGACAGTCTGTTCGATGCTTCTCTGTCTTTGGATCTATTTTTGTTCATCAGTTTATTTTGTTCATTATATTTCACAAATGAATGAGATCATGTGATATTTATCTTTCTCTGACTGGCTTATTTCGCTTAGCATAATGCTCTCCATGTGCATCTCCATGTCCGAATGGCAAGAGTTCTTTCTTTTTTACAGCAGCATAGTATTCCATTGTATAGATGTACCATGGTTTTTAAATTCACTCATCTGCTGATGGGCACTTAGGTTGTTTCCAAACCTTAGCTATTATAAACTGTGCTGCTATGAATATAGGGGTGCATATATCCTTTCTGATTGGTGTTTCTGATTTCATGAGATATATTCCTAGAAGTGGGATCACTGGATCAAATGGGAGTTCCATTTTTAATTTTTTGAGGAAACTCCATACTGTTTTTCACAATGGCTGTACCAGTCTGCATTCTCACTAGCAGTGCAAGAGGGTTCCTTTTTCTCTACATCCTTACCAACACTTGTTTGTCGATTTATTGATGTTAGCCATTCTGACAGATGTGAGATGGTATCTCATTGTCATTTTGATTTGCATCTCTAAGATGATTAGTGACTTTGAGCATGTTTTCATATGTCTCTTGGCCTTCTGTATGTCCACTTTCAAAAAGAGTCTATTTAAGTCCTTTGCCCATTTTTTTTTATTGGATTGTTTACCTTCCTTTTGTTAAGATGTATGAGTTCCTTAGAAATTTTGGATATTAGGCCCTTATTGGATATAACATTGGAAAATATGTTCTCCCATGCAGTGGGCTTTCTTGTTGTTTTGTTGATGATTTCTTTTGCTGTGTAGGAGCTTTTTATTTTGATGTAGTCCTGTTTGTTTATTTTCTCCTTAGTTTCTATTGCCTCCTGGGAGCTGTATCAGTAAAGATATTGCTATGATATATGTCTGATATTTTGCTGCCTATGGATTCTTCTAAGATTTTTATGGCTTCCCATCTTACATTTCAGTTCTTTAGCCATTTTGAGTTTAATTTTGTGTATGGTGTAAGTTGGTGGTCTAGTTTCATTTTTTTTTTTTTTGCATGTATCTGTCCAAATTTCCCAACACCATTTATTGAAGAGACTGTGTTGAGTCCATTGTATGCTCTTGCCTCCTTTGTCAAATATTAATTGAGCATAGTGTCTTCAGTCAATTTCTGGGTTCTCTATTCTGTTCCATTGGTTTATATGTCTGTTCTTGTGCTAGTACCAGGTAGTTTTGAGAACAGTGGCTTTGTAGTACAGCTTGATATCTGGCATTGTGATCCCTCCAACTTTGTTCTTCTTTCTCAAGATTGCTGCAGCTATTCAGGGTCTTTTTTTATTCCATATAAATTTTTGGAGAGTTTGTTCTAGGTTTTGAAATATGCCATTGGTATTTTAATGAGGATTACATTAAATCTATATATTGCTTTGAGTAGTATGGACAGTTTAATGATATTGATTCTACCAATCCATGAACATGGTATATTCCTTCATTTGTTTATGTCTTCCTCTATTGCTTTCTTCAATGTCCTTTACTTTTCCGAGTACAGGTCTTTTACCACCTTAAGTTAAGTTTATTTCTAGGTATCTTACTTTTTTTGGTGCAATGGTAAATGAGTTTGTTTTTGTTGTTTCTCTTTCTGTGAGTTCATTATTAGTGTATAAAAAAGCCATAGATTTCTGGGTGTTAATTTTATATCCTGCTACATTGCCTAATTCATTTATTAAATCTAGTAGTTATTTTATGGAGTTTTTAGAGTTTTCTATGTACAATATCATGTCTTCTGTGAATAATGGCAGCTTTACTTCTTCTTTTCCAATTTGGATGCCTTTTATTTCTTCTTTTTGTTTGATCGCAATGGCTAGCACTTCCAGTACTATGTCAAATAGGAGTGGTAATAGTGGGCATCCCTGCCTTGTTCCTGTTCTTAGGTGAAATGATTTTAGTTTTTTCCCATTGAGTATGATGTTGGTTGTAGGTTTGTCATATAAGGCTTTTATTATGTTGAGGTATAATCCCTCTATTCCCACTTTGCTGAGAGTTTTTATCAGGAAAGGTTGTTGGATTTTGTTAAATGCTTTTTCTGTATCGATTGATATGAGGATGTGATTTTCATCTCTTAATTTGTTTATGTGATGTATCACATTTATTGATTTGCAAATATTGTACCATCCTTGCATCCCCAGCATAAATCCCACTTGGTCATGGTGTATGATCTTCTAATGTAAGGCTGGATCCAATTTGCTAGAATTTTGTTGAAGATTTTAGCATTTGTGTTCATCAGAAATATTGGCCTGTAATTATCTTTCTTTGTAGTGTCAGGAGAATAGGTTTTAGTTATTCTTTGAATGTTTGGTAAAGCTCCCCTGTGAAGCCATCTGGCCCAGGGCTTTTGTTTGCTGGAAGTTTTTTTTATTACTGTTTCTATTTTCTCCATAGTTATCATCCTATTCAGATTTTTTTGTTCTTCTTGATTGAGTTTTGGAAGGCCGTATTTTTTTTTTTTAGGAATATGTCCGTTTTTTTCTAGGTTGACCAGTTTGTTGGAATAGAGTTTTTTTCAGAATTTTTATTTTTTATTTTTTTTACAATCCTTTGTATTTCTGTGGGGTCTGTTGTTATTTTTGAGCAAGAAATTTATGATGGAGGAAATAACATGTGTGACTAGGACAACAGAAAAACAACTGAGTAACTAGGGAGATTTTTTTTTTTTTAAGCCTGAGCAAGACGGCTGCTCAATCCATTTATTTACTTTAAAATTGTCACTTAAAAATCTCAGTTACAGGGTTGACACCTTTGAATTGAGTACAATTCTTTAGCCGATTCAACACCAAATCCTTTTAACTCTAACAATTGATGAAGCAATTAGTTTTAAAGTGTAATCAGTTATCTATACATTAAAGTTAACCCCGCTCTGCTTTTTTCAGGATAAAAAGTACGTCTTTGTAAGGTAATTTCTCTTTTACCCACTGCAATTAAACAATACACGGCTCACATTTTGCTTTAAAGAATAAACTGAAAAATTATAAACATATTCTCAGTGATGCATAACCTTCATTAATTAATATTTTTTAAATAGACAAAATGGCTTCGGGCTTGTTTTCCCCTATAAAATGCTACTATTCATCATGTCTTATTTAAGGTAGCCTTTTATTCTGATTAATTCAGATACATCTTCCAGAATTATTCTGTGGTGAGAATATTTATCTTGACTTAAGTGTAATTACTTTTTTAAATGTTTTGGCAGATGAGGCAGTTTGAAACTCTCTGTGGAACTAGTATGGGACAGGGCAGGTAACGTTGTGGGGAAAGCTTCCGTTTCCCAGGTAGAGCCCCTTCCATGGGTACTTGGTTTTTACCAAATTGATTTAGATTCTTTTGTCACAACGAAATCAGTTCTTGCTCACTTAAGCAAGGTTTGTTGTGTTGTTTTGCTTTGCTTTATATGTTTATTTTAGAAGCCTGCTGGGTTCACACATTAATAGAAAAGCTTGAGGCTAAGACTCAGAAATGAATAATACGGGAGCTGCTTTCAACAATAAAGATAAATGAAAACAACGACAATAATAATGTCTTATATTCAGGGCATTTTCTATTTACTTTATCATATAATTGATTCTTCATGAGCTACTTGATTTGAGAGAGGTGTTATTTAATGACTATTCGGCTTTTGTGGAAAGCTGTGGTAAACCAGGACAATAGCTACATTCAACCTCAATAACAAACAAACAAACAAAAAACCCACAAAATGATTATTGTCAAATTGCCTAATGAAATGACAGTGATATTCACTTATACTGCACTTATTTATTTCAAACGGAAGGAGCCTCAGATCGAGCTACAATTTATGAAGCAGAAATATAGTTTAGAGTTTAGACATTTTATAGAACAAATCATTATTTTTATTTAAGTAATATGTCAATTAACTTTAAGTCCTTTTTGTACTATGTTAACTCACTAAAATTTTAAAGAAGTGAGCCAGTAACCAAGTTAACTGAGCATTAAGTTATTAAAAGATTGAAAGCTATAGTTTGTTTTTTAAATAATTATTGTTGCAATAAAATACATTTTGAGGGACATTATATTTAATAGTTAAAAAAATAATTCATGCAATTTTTAATCATATTTACAAATAAATCATTTTAATAAGGCTGAGATAAGTGGGGAAGGGCTGATGACAACCTCCTATGAATCTGGATACAAGGTGTGGACACTGAATTCAGTAAATGGCAGTGGTTAGAGAGTGTTGGACACAGTGTGTAGGGAAAAGATTAAAAAAAAAACTTTGAAGAAGACAGAGATAACAAGCAGTAGAAATTTTCCCACAGTTGTTTAGAGGTGCAAAGTCTTCAATATACTCTTCCTCCCTTATATTTTGATATTCTTATTTATTAGTTATATACCTCTGGGTAAATCACTCAATCTCTTTTTGCTTAAATTTCTTAATTTGTATAAAGGAGCTATTACTATTACCTACTCTTTAGGATTGTTGGGTTAGAGGTGATACTATATTTATATCACATAAATATTATGTTGGACATATATTTAGGACTCAATGTTATATAGTCTTCACTTAATATAGGTATTAAAGATGAGAAAGAGTGGAAAATGGATTTAAAAAATAATCTGCTGTAGACTGAATCTTAGGTTTAGGTATATTTTCTTTTTCAAGAATTGGTTGTTATCTGTTCATCTATTCTATTTTCCTCTCATAAATTTCTATGACTTCTCTTTCACTTTCTTGTTACAATCTAGTGATTGGCTCAAAAACATTAGAAATAGATTTCAAATGCAGAAGATACATTCTATTAATGCTGATACTACTATCAGTTTATATGAAACCCAAATTTGTAAGGATTAGTACTATATTTTTATAGAACAGAAATGTGTTCCTAACCAAATTAAGTATAAGTTTATGCAATTTTAATTTGATGTAATTTTATTCATATGTATGTAACTTTAAGTAATGTTGCATGCTGTAATGCATCCTATATAATAAAAGGCTAATATGCAAATAGAACGAATGGCTGAACAACTGGACAACCAGTTGCTATGATGTGCACTGACCACCAGGGGGCGTGCATAAAACTTGGTGGGTGTCAGCAGCAGGCAGCAGAGCACAGAACATGGCAGGAATCGGCTGCGATGGGATAGTGGAGCAGGTGAGTGGGGTCGCCAGACAAAGGCGGGGCACCAGTTGCTGTCATTGGGGCAAGCCTCTGGTGGTTATTGAAAATTCTTTGCTCCTGAGCGCTACGGTCCCGCCCAGTGCTCACAGCTGCTGCTGGCACCAGCCCTCCTCGCACCTGCTGCCAGAGCCAGAGCTGCCACTCGCACCTGCTGCTCCTGCCCAGCACCGGCCCCGATCTCTCGGCGTCATCAGCAGGTGCAAGCAGTGGCCACTGGCCCCGATCGCCCCTCAAGGCTTCTCCACCTCCCCCTGCTCCTGAGGGGCAATCGGGCAGCAGCTGCCACTCACACCCGCTAACGGTGCCAGTGCCAGTCCCACTTGCACCTGCTACTGGTGCTGGCCACAATTGCTCTGCTCCATCAGAGGGTGCCTGTGGGGCAGGCACTGTCAGTGTGTGGGAGCGGTGGCAGTGGTGAGAGCGGGGCTGCAGGCAGTCAGGGGCCTGGGGGCCACAGCAGGAGGGGGCAGGCAGGAAGAGGCAGGATGGGCCAGATGGGGCAGGGGTGCAGGATGAGCTGAGACCTGCCCCTGTGTCCACCACAGCCTCGTGGCCCACAGTTCCTTTCAAGGTGCACGAATTCATGCACTGGGCCCCTTGTATATAAATACGCTACCACTCATCATGAACAGAGGTAAAATCTACACTAATAAAAGGGTAACATGCTAATTAGACCAGGTCAACCAGACATCTGACTTCCTCTGGACAGTTAGGGGGTGGCCAGGCCGGCAAGGAGGCAGTTAAGGGGTGGCCAGGCCAGCAATCAGAGGCAGTTAGGGGCAATCAGGCAGGCAGATGAGCAGTTAGGAGCCAGGGGTTCTGGAATGCAAGAGGGATGTCCGACTGCCAGTTTAGGTGTCCCAGATTAGAGAGGGTGCAGGCTGGGCTGAGGGACCCCCTCCCCCGTGCCCAAATTTCATGCACCAGGCCTCTAGTGAATTAATAATGGGATCAATGACATGCACTGAATTATTGAAAGAAAGATGGAGTTTTAGTACCTAAATTTATCTACATCTATATGTAAGCATAGGAAGATATGAAGAATATACATTTTGGCAATAAATACAGTTGGCAATAACTATATTGGTAATCAATGTAAATACTGATTATTCTTAGGACATTCTCTACAAAAGTATCTTTGTTCAAAACTTAATAATTTACCTATTTTTCCATATGAGTGTAATCAATTTATGATTGTAATGATTTAAAAATAATATTTTTTTCTAGAATAGTTTTAAATTAGGTGGAAATTTGTAAAGATAATATAGAGTTTTCACATGTATTTCGTAACCACTTTTCCTCCTGTTAGAATCTTACATAAGAATGATATATTTATCAAAACTAATCAAGCAGTATTGACACATTATTATAAACTAAAGTATATATTTTATTTGTCACCTTAGTTTTTACCTAATGTCATTTTCCTGTTCCAGAATGCCATCCAGGCTACCATAATACATTTAATTATATTATTTAGGCTTCTCTAGGCTGTAACAGGTTTTCAGACTTTGCTTTTTTTTTTTTTTATGACCCCTTGATGGTTTTGAGAGCTACTGATCAGGTTATTTTATAAAATAGCATTTATAAATGCAATAAACCCTACTGGATACTTCCCATATTGGATGTATCCAATAGGGTTTATTGGATACTTCTCTTATGGTTGCACTGAAGTTATGTATTTTGGGGAAAAAGACCACAGAAATAAAGTGCTTTTCTCATCACATAATCTCAAGGTATAAGCTATCAATATGACTTAACACTGTTGATGTTGGCCTTGATCATTTGATTAAGGAACTGTTTGTCAAATTTAAAACCTTTAAAGTTACTCATTTATTTATATCAGTATAGACTCAGGGATATTTATTTTGTACTTTGAGTTATAATTTAACTAGAGGCCCAGTGCAAGAATTTGTGCACAGGTGGGGTCCCTCAGCCTAGCTGGTGATCAGGGCCGATTGGGGCCATCTTGCCCAGTCCCAGTCAGGGCTGATCAGGGCCGACCAGCCACGGGACGTTGGCTGTGGGAGGCACACTGACCACCAGGGGGAAGATCCTGCATTGAGCGTCTGCTCCTTGATGGTCAGTGCATGTCATAGTGACCGGTCGACTGGTTGTTCGGTCAATCTATCATAACGGTCGCTTAGGTTTTTATATATATAGACTAGGGGCCCAGTGTATGAAATCGCACAAGACCCAGGACCCAGAGTCCCGTGGCTTGGCAGGACCCAGAAAGATCCCCGTGGCCACTGCTGCCGCCACTGCTGCCACTGCCACCACAGGAGGCGGGGCCTACAAAGAGTCCCATGGCCACCACAGGAGGCAGGACCCAGAAACCCACCCACACTTCTGGTCAAGTCCTCCAGAGTCAAGTTCCCGCCCACCCGTGAGTGCCTCGCCACACACGCAGCCTCCTGCTGATCGGTCATTATGGCGTGTTGGCGTGATGACCACAGGCTTTTTATATAATAGATACTACTTTATTTTTATTTTCTTACTCAAATTATTCCAGCATCAGCCCTTGGGAGTTCTTCCAGTTGGCTTCTGTGTCCCTTTGACAACTTTCCAGTGTTGACTTATTTTTAACTTTTTGTTTTGTTTTTGTTTTTTACTTTCTAGCACTATAAGTTACTGTAGCCTCATCTTCATCTAATGTATTTCCTGCCCCAGCTCAAGAATCAGACATTTATCCAAGGAGCCTTGTTTTCTTTGATTGGAGAGTGGTATTAGAACCCAAAATCTGGACTCTAAGTGTTCTCATTGCTATTGAGCTCTTCTTGCTTCTAGAACCTCTCAAAGAAAAGAACAAGAAAGCATATGTATATTCTAGCCTGTGTAAATAACCACATTTGCAAATATTTTTATGTGTATCCACCTTACTCTCTATTAGGCTTAGCATGTGTTAACATTAATGTCTTTAACTCTAATACTACATAGGTCTTTCTAGCTTTCTCTTTGCTCATTTATAATGTTCCATTCCAGCTGTGATAAAACTGGATCTCACCATCTGCCACAAATTTACTCAACTGTTTGATTCCATTATACATGAGATTTTAGCCATGATAAAATGTACCAATTAGAGTACAGTGCTTACATGTAGTTCCTTTTGCTTTTAAACGTAAAATCACCAATCATTTCCAAAGTTACGTGGCTCGGAATGTTCTCTTCTACCCTCATAAATGAGGCTATTTAATATAGTTTTAATATAGTTAGATTTCTTTTTGTCACAGCCTGTATTCCATTCTGGGATCCTCCCAACCTTGTAAATGATTTTTAAATTTAATCTTATGTACACTAAGGCTGTAAATTATCACAGGTTTTGACAAATGCAAAGTGCCATAGGTTCAGCTTTATGTATCATATGTAACAGCTTAACCACTATAAAAATAACCCCCTTCCACAAAACCCTAGCAACCCTTGATCTTTTTACCACCTCTATAATTTACTTTTTCCAGAATATCACAGCAATTGAATTCCATGACAGTTTCTGACTGACTTTTTCATTTAGCAATATGCATTTACACTCATTCATGCTTTTGTAGGGCTTTATAGCTTATTCCTTTTTTTATCATTGAACTAGAGGCCCGGTGCACAAAATTCGTGCAGGGGGGGTGGTCCCTCAGCCCAGCCTTCAACCTCTCGAAATCTGGGACCCCTCGGGGCATGTCCGACTGCCGGATCAAGCCTAAACCAGCAGTCAGTAATCCTTCTCGCAATCCGGGACCGCTGGCTCCTAACTGCTCGCCTGCCTGCCTGCCTGATCCCCCCTAACCACCTCTGCCTGCCTGCCTCATCTCCCTTAACCACTTGCCTGCCTTCCTGATTAGCCCTAACCACTCTCCATGACTGCCTGATTGCCCATATCTGCTCACCTACCTGTCTGATTGCCCCAACCATTCGCCTGCCTGCCTCATTGCCTCTAACCACTCTGTTTGCCTGACTGATCCCCCTAACCACTCACCTGCCTTCCTGGTCACCCCTAATTACCCTGCCTGCCTGCCTGATCACCCCTAACCGTCTCTGTCTCAGCCCCTGCTGTGGTGGCTTTGTCCAGAAGGACATCTGAAGGTGGTTTGGCTGTCTGGTCTAATAAGCATATTACACTTTTATTATTATAGATATTATTCAGTTGTATGAATGTTTTACAACTTGCTTATTCATTTTCTTATGGAAAGGCATCTTGGTTGCTTCAAGTATTTGGTGATTATGAATAAAGCTGCTATAAATCTCTATGTGCTGGTTTTATGTGACCATGAGTTTTCAAATCAGTTATGTAAGTACCTAGGAATGTCATTGGTGGATCATGGTATTACTTTGTTTAGCTTTGTAAGAAATTGATAAACTGTCTCTCAAAATGGCTGTACCATTTTACATTCCTATCGGCAATGAAAGAAAGTTTTGTGTTTTTTTTTGTTCTGTATCCTTGCCAGCAATTTGTATTGTTCACTTTTGCATTATAGTTGTTCCAATCTATATACAGTGGTTCGTTTTGGGGAAGGGGATCTGAAGTCTGAGTACGTAGGTCATGTGGGTATGTGATTGATCTCCAATTAAAACTCTAGACATTGAGGCTCAGGTGAGATTCCTGGTTGGCAATACAGTCATGTGTTCTCACGTAGCATTTCTGTGTGACTCCCTGGGACGTACACCTAGAAGCATGTTTGTATTTTCTCCTGAACTTACCTCATGTACTTCTTCTTGCTGATTTAGCCTGTGTTCTTTCACTGTAGTAAACCTTCATCATGAGTCAACAGCTTTTTCTGAGGTCTGTGAGTCCTGGTGAATCACTGAGCCTGTGGATGGTCAAGGGGACACTGTCACATGCCCTTAACCTATTAATCATAATTATTTAATATTCCCTTTCTGATAACTCCAACATAGGTGTCACATTTGAATCTAGTTCAGATAATTATGTTGTCTTTGTCTACTGTTTTTTGTGTGTTTTTTTGCCTTTTTGAATACCTGTGGTTGGTTGTTGAAAGCTGTGCATGATATATTAGGTAATAGGAAATTAATCAGCCTTTAGTGTGAGGATTTATGTTCTCTTGCCTTGAAGTTGGACTGTCTTTAGTGTTTATTATACCTGTAAGACTAGAGGCTTCAAATTGCTTATTGCCCTTGTTTATGTCTTTTTTTTCTGGTCCTAAAGGCATCTGCAGGTATTGTTTCTGTGCCTTGCAGCTCTTTCAATTGTAACACTATTATTATACTGGAGCCCATTTGCTGTGGTGGTAAACTGTAGGAGAGGGAAAAACTTCTATTATGTTTTGATTAAATCTCAGTCTTTTAGTGGGATTTTGCCTCAGGCTGTGGCCTTCACAACCTTCTTTCAGTTTATAACCTTTGTTTTGTTTTGTTTTTTCCTTGTCCCCACTCACTTCTCTGTCTGAAGTATTTCTAACTTGTGTACTTAAAGTCCTGAATGCTGCAGTTTTCCTCTGTAAGTGAGACAGGAAGGTAGAAGAGGCTGGAGTGGGCAGGAATCCCTTTCTCCCAGATGAGACAGGTTTCAAAATTGTGCTCAGCCCGAGTTCTCCAGCCCCTCCACCCCCCACCATTAGCTGGCCTTTGTATGGAAAAAGGTTTAGGAGTGGTATTTCACAGTGGTTACTCTTCCTCTCACCCAGACAGAGCCACAAGAGGATCTTTCCTGGGTCCTCATAACAAATTCCTGATAGGATTCTTTGGAGAGGAAGCCCATGAATATATAAGTTCCTCTAAGATTATACACCTACTCTCATGCTAGTCCATCCCCAGTTTCTAAAAGTTCATCAAAACTACTATATAGTTCTTTTCAACTTTGTGGTTCTACTAGTGGCTCAGTGCACAAAATTTGTGCATGGGGGGAGGGAGTGGTTCCCTCAGCTCAGCCTGCACCCTCTCCAATCAGGAACCCCTTGGGAAATGTTCGACATTTTCCTCTTGCAATCTGGGACCTCTGGCTCCTAACCACTCACCTGCCTCCCTTCCTGATTGCCCCTAACTGCCTCTGCCTACCTGCCTGATCACCCCTAACTGCTCTCCCCTGCCAGCCTGACCTCACCCCCAATTGTCTCTGCCTGTCTGATCACCCCTAATTGCCCTCCCCTGCTGGCCTGGTTGCCCCCAAATGCCCTCCCCTGCTGCCTGATCTTGCCCAGGCTCTGTCTTTCTTTGTTTTTTTCTCAGCAGTCTTCCAGGCCTCCCTGCCTCCCTGTCTCCTTCTTCCTCTTTCCCGGCCGGGAGGGGTTGGGGACAGTGGGGGCCTCTCCACCCTCTGCCCGCCCTCCCTTCCATCCAGGCCTCTTCAGGCCCAGTCTGTTTTGTTTCCTCATTCTGAGAGAGGCTCCAACAGTGAGCAGGAAGGAAGCGAAAAAAAGAGAGAAAAGGCTGTGAGCTGGTGGGCGCTGTGTGTGTCTGTGCGTGTGTGTGGTTGTGAGTGAGTGTGAGTGCCTGCCTTGCCTCCCCAGTGCCTGTCTCCACTGCCACAAGTCCCCACCCACCAGAACCTGCTGTGGTTGTTGTGGATGTGATGGACCCAGGGTTTTTATATATTAGGATAGGCTTCTACTCCAGGTAAACAAATCTTGGTTGTTGTGTCTCTCTAGATGTGCCTCTCTCTTCAAATTTTGGGGTGGCAATTTCCCTCTGACCTCAATTCTATGATGAGTCTAACCAAAGTCATGGATTTTCAGTTTGTCCAACTTTTTTTCCATTGTAAAGATAGGAATAAGACTTTTAAGATCTTTATATGTCAGAGCTAAAACTAGAAGCTTTCTAATGAATTTTTAGAATGTACATTTTATATATTTCTTCCATATTTTTGTGTGCTGTCAAAATAATGATTCTCTCTATGTACTGCCTTTAAAGGAATGCAAACTATCAATATTGAAGTATTTTATTATCTATTCAATAAAGTATTGTCATGCATTAAATGATTAAGTGAAACTGGAATAGACTACATTTCATATAGGATTATTAAAAATCAAGAAATAGCTTCCAGCCAAACCGGTTTGGCTCAGTGGATAGAGCGTCGGCCTGCGGACTGAAAGGTCCCAGGTTCGATTCCGGTCAAGGGCATGTACCTTGGTTGTGGGCACATCCCCAGTAGGAGGTGTGCAGGACGCAGCTGGTCGATGTTTCTCTCTCATTGATGTTTCTAACTCTCTATCCCTCTCCCTTCCTCTCTGTAAAAAAATCAATAAAATATATTTTAAAAAAAGAGAAAGAAATAGCTTCCAGAAAGTTTATATAGAATGTTGGAATGGAAATTGAAAAGGCACTGTGTGTTTTAACACGTTGCTGTATTTGCCAGGCAAGGAAGGAAATAAGAAATGGTTGCTTAGTGAGAAATATAAGGAGAGTTTGCAGATGTGGGTAGTCCAGAGGTAATAAATGGGGTTCTATTATTTGGGTAACATTTTGACAAGACTATGCCAGGTAGAAGAATGCAAGATATAATTGCACAAGGAAGCAAGAAGGCTAGAAGCAAATCAAGACTGACCATATAAACAAAGGCTGTAATGGTTAAGAGAAAATTATATTAGATCTTGATGGATGAAGCCCCCACTGTTGAAAATTCAATGTTTCAAAAATGACCTATTGCCAAAATTATCATATCTGTGGCCTAGATATGTCCAGCAAGCAACAAAACTATTCAGTACACAAATATCAATTTTTAATGCAAGGCATTCTTATTTGTAAAAGGTTTAATATAACTTCAATTTTATATTATATATAATTTCAATTTTTAAAAAATATATTTTATTGATTTCAGAGAGGAAGAGAAAGGGAGAGATAATCATTGATTGGCTGCCTCCTGCATGCTCCCTATTGAGGATCGAGCCCGCAACCTGGGTATGTGTCCTTGACTAGAATCGAGCCTGGGACCCTTAAGTCCGCAGGCCAATGTTCTATCCCCTCATCCAAACCGGCTAGGGCTATAATTTCAATTTTTATATGTATATTGCTACTAATCTACTAATTAATAATACATTTAGCCACTGAACTAAGTATATTCATAATTTTTCACAGTAGTTTATTATAAATTGATTTTTGAAAGTAACATAATCTTTGAAAGTAAAATTAGTTTTTCAGAGAAAGAATGCTATTTCTAGCAACTAATATCCAGAAAATACTTTTTAAGTGAATTTTTTAAAAAATCAGGCTAGGTAGGCAGGATAGTTTTCTCTTACTTTCCAAGAAATTTAAAGATGCTCAAAGGTATTGTTCAAAATGTATTTAATATAAAAATATAAAAATGCATTCATTGATTTTTTCAATGAGGCATCTTTATAATTTCCATCTTTTCTTTTTAACCTAGAATTTTGTAACTACCTATAATTTTGTTTCTTTTCATCATTAATTTTCATTAGCTATATTAGGAAAAATGGCTATTAATTTAATAGCTATGTCCCAGCCTATTTTAAAAGTTTTTACTTTTATATTTGTCACTGCCAATATTATCAAAGTTTCTTCTGCTTTTAAACATTAACTCTAATAAGAAATTGGCAGACCATAATTGGTTCTAAATGGGAAATGGAGATTAGCTAGGCATCAATATGTTTTTTTTCTTAAGGATATAGGGATTGTTAAAGAATATTACATATAGTTTAAGGGTCAATTCATGTCCAGTCTCTTCCATAACGTTATTTATTGCTAGAGTAGCTTTCACTGATATCTTCAATTCCTGACATTTATTTATGCACAGAGTATATTCACCAAAATTTGACAATTAATTTGTTTGTTTTTTAATATGATCCCTATTATTGTTACACTAGAGGCCTGGTGCACAAAATTGTGCATGGGTGAGGTCCAGCAGGCTGCCCTGATGGGGGCCGATCAGGTGGGCCGGCGGGGGTGAGGGAACGTGGGAAGTTGGCCGGTCGGCCCAACCCTCCATCAGGGTGGGACGGTCGATTGGGGTTGGAGTCAGTTGGGGGAGGGGCTTCAGACATTTGGCCATCCTGGGGGAGGGGCCCTGGGTGGTTGGGGAGGGTCAATCAGGGACCCCATCGGGCTGGTTGGGCACTGCAGTGCACATCATAGTGACCGGTCATTCCAGTCATTCTGGTTGTTCCGCTGTTCAGGTTGCTTGGCTTTTATATATGTAGATTTTAATGTCATATGTTTGTGGCAGATTATATTTTACCATGATGGCTACAGTAATATTTTTTGTTCCATACATTTTATGACAATGTGTCTTTGGTACTCTACTTATTTCCTCCTCTTGCATTCTGGGAAGGCTTATGGGTCAATTCCAACCAATAGAATGCAGTGGAAGTAATGCTGCATGACTACAAAGTCTACATCAGAAGAGGTGGTGAACTCATCACTGGGACACTTGCTTTTGGAGCACTGAAATAATATTTAAGAAGTTTGATCATTCTGAGGCAGCCAAGTTGTGAGGATATTGAGGCCTCATGAAGATGCCATATTTTTTTCTGATATACTTCCTGAGGCAAGGGAAACAAAAGGAAAAATAAACAAATTGGACTACTTCAAACTAAAAAGCTTCTGCACAGCAAAGGAAACCATCAACAAAATGAAAAGACAACCCACTGAATGAGAGAACTTATTTGCCAATATATCTGATAAGGGGTTAATATCCAAAATTTATAAAGAACTTATAAAACTCAACAACAAAAACAAACAATCCTAGTAAAAAAAAATGGGCAAAGAACCTGAATAGACACTTCTGCAGAGAGGATATACTGATGGCCAATAGATATATGAAAACATGGTCAACAGCACTAATCATCAGAGAGCTGCAAATTAAAACCCAAATGAGATAGCACTTCACAACTGTCAGAATGTCTATCATTAAATCCACAAACAAGTGCTAGCAAGGATGTGGAGAAAAGGGAACCCTTGTGCACTGTTGGTGGGAATGCAGACTGGTACAGCCACTGTGGAAAACAGTATGGAGTCACCTCAAAATATTAAAAATGAAACTGCTTTATGACCAAGTGATTCCACTTCTGGGAATATGTACAAAAAAAACCTGAAACACTAATTCGAAAGAATATATTCACCACTATGTTTATTTTAGCATTATTTACAATAACCAAGATTTGGAAGCAGCCTAAGTGCCTATCAGTAGATTAACGGGTAAAAAAGCTGTGTTACATTCACACAATTAAATACAACTCAGCCATAAAAAAGAAGGAAATCTTACTTTTTGCGACAGTATGGATGGACCTAGAGGGTATTATGCTAAGTGAAATAACCCAAACAGAGAAAGACAAATAACATATAATTTCACTTTTATGTGGAATCCAATGAACAAAATAAACAAATGAAATAGAAACAGAGTCATGGATCCAGAGAATAGACTGACAGCTGTCAGAGGGGAGGCGGGGGAGGTTGTGGGCTGAGAGAAGTAGGTGAAAGGATTAAGCATAGGGGGGAAAACCTCATAGACACAGACAACAGTATGGTGATTACCAAAGGAAAAGAGGAGTGGGGGTGGGCGGGTAGAAGAAGGTAAATGGGGATAAATGGTGATGGAAAGAGACTAGATTTTGGATGATGAACACACAGTATATAGATAATGCATTATAGAATTGTACACTTAAAAACTATATAATTTTATTAACCAATGTAACCCAAATAAATTCAATTTTTTTAAAAGGACCCTTTGCATGTCTCATCTGAAGTCCTTCCAGAGAGCCAGAATCAACTACTAGACATGAGTATATAAGCCTTCGGTTGATTCCAGCCCCAGGCTTCCCAGCAGAAACAAGCCACAATTGCTGTGCCCTGTACAAATTCCTCATCCATAGACTCTATGAGAATAAAAATTAATTTTTTAAATAACTAAATTTTGAGGTACTTTGTTAAACAACACCAGTAATTAGAACAATTTTAAATTATATAATACACTGTGAAGGGAAAAGGCAATGTATTACAATTCTTTTATTTCTATGTAGTCTTCTGTAGCAGATGAGGGAGTATATTTGCTCTACCCAATTCAAAGCCCTTCTGCTAACCACCGAGAAGTTTTTACAAATTGTTCAGAGTAGAAGCCTCTGATTAGGCCATGATTGCAAGTTGGTGGAGCTGCTCAACTAGGTCATGCTCAAAGGTGTGGAGCTTTCATCTTTTGTGATAAAGTGTCCAGGCTGTTTCCACATAGGACAATCCTTGGCCATCTTACTTACCTTCTTCTCTCTTCTTCAGAGTTACTAACAAGATCCTGGTAAATTTCAAAAATTCAGTTCAAGGCTGAAAAGGGAGAGAAGTTCCTTAAATCCCCTATTTAGTCCAGTACTCTAGTCTGCCGGGGTCCAACCCCAGCGGGTCCAGGGGTCCCCAAAGGTGTGGACGGAGTCGGCGAAGAAGGAAGGACACGGAGACAGCATTCAGTTGATCAGCAGCCTAGCCAGGATCTCCAGCCAGGATCTCCAGCCAAGTTCTGGTCTGGATCTCCAGAGAGGTTCTGCTTTGGATCTCCAGCCAGGTTCTGTGTCCATGTTGTCTTGCTAGGTTCTCCAGGTTCTCCAGCCAGGTTCTGTAGCCATGTTCCCTCACTAGGTTCTCCAGCCAGGTTCAGTCACCAGGTTCTAGTCAGGTTCTCTTGCCAATTTTTGTAGTCAGGTTCAGTCCAGGATCTTTTGCCATGTTCTCTCCAGCAAAGTTCTTCTGTCTCCAGGTTCTGAGTAGGTTCTGTGTTCTAAGTTCTGTCTCTCTTGGTTCTGTCTCCTAAGTTCTGTCTTCTGAGTTCTGTGTTCTAAGTTCTGTGTTCTAAGTTCTGTGTCTTGCTGTCTTGTTACGTCTGTATTTATACCAGTTGATTCAATCCTATCAATCTCTATTACAAAGGTTAGGGCGTTTCTTATCTCCATTCCAGGGAGTAAAGATTATGTAGCTTAAGCATGATTGTTCATAGTTAAAGTGATTAATTACCCGCCTGGCACTTAGTTAAGAGGTTTTATTCCCTCCCTAACGTCAGGGGAAAATCCATACTTGGGGAAACAACCTTTCTCAGAGACCTTGGTTAAAACACATAGTGCCAAGAAGGTGAGCAAACATTTTAAGGACAGTATGCCATATATGCCAGGTCCTTTGAAACAGCAAGGATGGACCGGCTCCCGGCACTAGTCCATATCTACATTATTGCTAAGATTGGGGTTTGATACTCAAATCCAACTAGATTGTGCCCTATTTTCTTTTGTCTTTCATCCTGTGCTTTCAACTCCCTCTCTTGAGTGCCAGTCTAAGGAGCGTTGGTCAAATACTACTTACTAATTCTAATTTCCAAGAGTAGGTAGAAAGGATCCATTAACTTCAGATAGGGAAACTCACAAAATGCTGGTTAGCTAATTCTCAACAACCAAAATGTATTACTTGAAAAAAAATTGGTAATGATAATAATAATGACAAAATAATAACACCTAGAATTTATAGAAAACTTTCTTTGTGCCAATCTCTTTCTAATTCTTTTGCATGGGTTCTGCCTTTTCTTAGCTCTTCAGATGGTGAGGTAAATATTAGATAACTAGAGGCCCAGCGCACAATTGAAATCAAGACAGGGATGCCCCCTCTCACCACTCCTATTCAACATAGTACTGGAAGTACCAGCCATTGCGATCAGACACGAAGAAGAAATAAAAGGCATCCAGATTGGAAAAGAAGAAGTAAAACTGTCCTTATTTGCAGATGACATGATACTGTACATACAGAACCCTAAAGGCTCCATCAAAAAATTATTAGATTTAATAAATGAATTCGGCAATGTAGCAGGATACAAAATTAATGCTGAGAAATCCATGGCATTTCTTTACACCAATAGTGAACTTACAGAAAGTGAAACTACAGAAGCAATCCCATTTACCATTGCACCAAAAAAATTAAAATACCTAGGAATAAACTTAACTAAGGAGGTAAAAGACTTATATGCTGAAAACTACAGGACACTGAAAAAAGAGATAGAGGAAGACATAAACAGATGGAAGAATATACCGTGTTCATGGATTGGTAGAATCAACATCATCAAAATGTCCATACTACCCAAAGCAATTTATAGATTCAATGCAATCCCCATTAAATTACCAATGGCATATTTCACAAATCTAGAACGAACGTTCCAAAAATTCATCTGGAATAAAAAAAGACCCCGAATAGCTGCAGCAATCCTGAGAAAGAACAAAGTAGGTGGGATCTCAATACCAGATATCAAACTGTATTACAAAGCCACTCTTCTTAAAACAGCTTGGTACTGGCACAAGAACAGACATATAGATCAATGGAATAGAATAGAGAGCCCAGAAATCGGCCCGAACCAATATGCTCAATTAATATTCGACAAAGGAGGCAAGAGCATACAATGGAGTCAAGACAGTCTTTTCAATAAATGGTGTTGGGAAAATTGGACAGATACATGCAAAAGGATGAAACTAGATCACCAACTCACACCATACACAAAAATAAACTCAAAATGGATAAAAGACTTAAACATAAGACGGGAAACCATAAAAATACTAGAGGAATCCACAGGCAGCGAAATCGCAAACATATGCCGAAGAAATTTCTTCTCTGATAATGCTCCTAGGGCAATGGAAACTAAAGAGAAAATAAACAAATGGGTTATATATTTTTTAGATTATAGAGGCTGCTTTATATCCTGTAATTACTTTGTCTCATAAACTCATTTAAAATTGTCACTGAGCATTAAGCAATATTCTCTCAGAGACTTTTGATATTATTTCTGTACAACATGGATATGCTTACAAGTTTTCTCTATATTTTTGACTATTTGTATTCTTCATAGACTTTTGTTAATATATAACAGGATTTCTAGAAAAAAATGACAAATGATTATTGCATATACAAGAGGAGAACTATTATTAGTAGAAAACTTTATTGTTAACATCAATTCAAATATTAATAGGTACCTAGAGATAAAATTGAAATTACATATAAAAAATGTTTAAAGGCAACGTTTCAAAAGAATGTTGACATATATTTCCATAATAAAAACTAGGGCACACAATTATATATTTTTGATAGAGTGATAAATTAGCTTACATTTACATCATTTTAAGTTCTTTTTTTAAAGTTTTATATCTGTAAGAAATTTTAAAAATCCATAAATTGAAAGATATTACGGATTTAAATTCCCACCAGAGATGCAATAAATGAAGATAGTGGATATCCATAGTTGTGACGTTTTACTTGATTTTCTACCAAAATTGCAAAGGGCTTTAACTAGGTTAATATGCATTCTAGTTCTGTGCCATTATTTCAATATTTTATTATATAAGTAGTTATTAAATGAGCAATGAAACATCATAAATTCTATGTTCACACAGGCATCATTTATATCCACAAATATTATTAAAATTTAAGAAAAATAAGCTGCATAAATTTACATCAAACATTTAATAATAAATCTAAGTTTCATATATATAACAAGATAATAATATTGTTTCTCTATGAGCAGTTTATCAATTCAGGGGAAATATTGATGCAAGTAAAATACAGTACAACAGAGACAAATAATTAGAGAGGGTTTTCAATCTGATTTACATAGGGTTGTGCCAATGCTTCCTCCAACAGGAAAATGACATCTATGCTTATGCCACCAAGTATGAGTACTTTTAGAATAAACTCTTACTTGGAAGATTGGAATCAAAAAGAAGCATGTGTTGTCAATATTCTTCAATATATTAAAAAATAAGACATGCTCTCAGTTTTTCTGGTTTCTGCAAGATCATACCTATTACATTGCAGTCAGGTATTAGCTATTACATAGAGCAGTCTTTATCATTGTTAAAGCACTGGCCCACATTGCTTCTGACTGGGGATATATTAGTAGTAAACAGGCCCTTAGATAAAACTGAAAATTGCTGCAGCGTGTTTTGTAGTCTGTTGAAATAGTCATAGGTCACCTCAGCTAACAGAACTCCTTGTAGTCAGAATGCCTATTAGATATGCTGCTTATAATAAACTTACTCATTTACTTAACCAAAGTTGATAAGGTCATGTTATGTAACCTGAAAGATATTGTGAAATATATTATACTAGAGGCCCGGTGCACAAAAATTTGTGTACTCGGGGGGCTGGGGGGGGGGGCCCTCAGCCCAGCCTGTGCCATCTCTCAGTCTGGGGCCCCTCGGGGGATGTCCACCTGCTGGCTTAGGCCTGCACCCCAGGGGATCGGGCCTAAGCTGGCAGTCAGACATCCCTCTGGCAGCCCAGGAGCCCTTGGAGGATATCCACTTGCCAGCGGGGAGCAGGTCTAAGCTGCAGTTGGACACCCTTAGCGCTGCTGAGGAGGCAGGAGAGGCTCCTGCCACCACCGCTGTGCTGGCAGCTGGCAGCCTGGCTTTTGGCTGAGCAGAGCTCCTCCTATGTGAGAGCACACTGACCACCAGGGGGCAGCTCCTGCATTGAGCGTCTGCCCCCTGGTGGTCAGTGTATGTCATAGTGACCAGTAATTCCAAGTCGTTCTGCTGTTAGGGTCAATTTTCATATTACCCTTTTAATATATAGGATTGAAGCCTGGTGCATGGGTGGAGGCTGGCTGGTTTGCTCTGAAGTGTGTTCTGGATCAGAGTGGGGGTCCCGCTGGGGTGCCTGGCCAGACTGGGTGAGGGGCTGATGGCTGTTTGCAAGCTGGTCAAGCCCCCCAGTGGGGACTCTCACCCCATGGGGGTGTGGCCAGCCTGGGTGAGGGGCTGATGGCTGTTTTCAGGCTGGCCAAGGCTGCGGGCTGAAAGCAGATATGTGGGATTTATTTAACTTCTATAATTGAAACTTTGTAGCCTTTGTCCCACTTGAAGCCTGGGTTGCCCCTGGCAACCCATGTTCCCAGCCCCTCCTTGAGCAGAGGACAGGCTGGCTGGAGGCAGTATCTGACATTTATTTATGTTCTATAATTGAAACTTTGTAGCCTTGAGTGGAGCTCAGGGCTGGCCAGGGCAGGCAGGAAGCTTGGCTTCCTCCATTGCCGGGGGCAACCTAAGCCTCCTGCTCACTCCAGCTCTGTGGCTGCCACCATCTTTATGACGGACTGACGGAGTGAGGGAGTGAGGGTGTGATGGTTAATTTTCATATTACTCTTTTATTAGATAGGATGATATTCCTTGAGGAGCTCAGACTATAATGGACAGAAGGAACAGCAAACTGACATTAGAGTGAGAGGTGCTGTGTTTGGGATATGCAGAGGATTCTTTTGAAACATTAAAGAAGGGGATTTCATTCAGACTTGAAAGAGGAAATCCGTTCTAGAAAATTTGACATTGGGAAGAGGAGTAGTACTAACTTGAAAATGAGTTAGTGGGGAAAATATTTAAGGAGAGAAAATATCACATATGAGGTCATGAACCCATGAAATGGGATAGCTTCTCTTAGAGACAAGGCTGTATGTGAGGATCAGAGCTAGAAAAATGTAGGGATGAATCAGACCAGGATGCTAGTATATTTTGTGTACTAAATTAAGGAGTTCAGAGCAACAGAGAATTATTGAGGATGGTTAAGAAATGGAGTGTAGTGATAAAACTCCAGTGGCTGAGAGGAGAATAACTGGAGAAGAATGAGCTAAACACAAGGTCATGCTTAAAAGACTAGTGTAAAGATTCATGTTTTTAACTATATTAAGCCCCTTAGCTTTTAATTCTCTTGGGTAGTGAACTCCTTAGATAATCTAGCAAATGCTGCTCATGCTGGCATTGCATAATCACGTATGTTTGTTATAAGTTGGAAAATATGCTTTCACAGATTGCAGAGGTTGCACTTATGAGAAAAAAATCCATAATGAAGACCACACTGCACATTTCTGGAGATTTCTGGTTTCTGAGTTCTGTGTATAAAGCAAAGTGTAGGAATGGGTGCTAAGCAGTATGAGAATGGCATGGTGGCAAGGGGCTATGTACAGAGTGAAATGGCTCTATGAAAACACATTGAAGAACTGAATTCAATAGAGGAAATATCAGAGGATTTTAAATGACTAAATCTTATCCCAGAAAATGAAATGAATAAATAGATCAATTACCAATGACTAGAAGATTTCAAATGTAAAAAACGTTGTCAAACAAAAATCCAGCTTTCTCTTCTCCCAAAACATACATGTGCAGAAAGCTTCACAGGGAAATTCTATGAAACTGTTAAAAATTGCTAACAGCTCAGCCAGTGTGGCTTAGTGGTTGAGTGCCAACCCATGAACCAGGAGGTTGTGGTTCAATTCTGGGTGAGGGCTCATGCTCAGGTTGTGGGCTCAATCTCCAGTGGGGGGTTTGCAGGAGGCAGCCCGTCAATGATTCTTTCTCATCATTGATGTTTCTATTTCTCTTCCCCCCTCCCTTCCTCAATAAAAATATATTTTAAAAAACTGTTAAGTACAATGTGAATAAAATATGAAGAAAGCCTAAAATATGAGGAAAATCTTTTACATTATTTTCATTTGGGAACATAATAGTCGATACAAAAGACTGACAAAGTTTAAAAAATAAATTACAGATCATATTGAATATGCATATTGATGCACATATCCCAAATGTATATCTTAGCAACATAATCTGGTATAATATAACTCAAAATAGTGGAATTTATTCCAAAAGTGGAAAGGCAGTTCCATAATTCATAACACAAACACACCTGAAGAGAAAAGTCATATAATCTCACACAACCATGTGTACATATATTAAGAGGCATATTTGATGGACCATCTATTTTTGATAAATTATTTTAATAAAATATTTTAATATATAAAATATGTACATGCATCATCCTACATGCCAACATTATTCTTAATGTGAAAGTATACATCATATTAAACTCAGAAAAAGACAAAGGTATTTATGATTAGCCCTGTTATTTTATTTTTCTAGATTTTAATAATTATTTTAGTTCCTAATACTTCTGCTATATTTAACAGCTCTTAGTTGATATGTAAAGAAAATCAAGTGAGCAGAAATTAATACTCCCTGAGGAAGAACATTTATGTATTTAATTTATTCTGGGGATATAACTTCTTCAGCAATGCAGCTTGTAAAAATTAAAATAACAAACATTCACATAGTGCTTACTGTGCTTCAAGCATTTCCCCAGCACTTCTTATTAATAATTTAATATTAAAAACTATAGTGTCTTAGGAAAATCTCAGATTAGAGGAGTGGAGGAATTTGCCCAGGATCACATAAATAGCAAGTGGCAGAATGGTCTCTACATCTATACACCTGGACTACTCATAGGATTATGGTTACTTCTGATAGGATTGGTCACTGGGTTTGAAATTAAGCTAATAATCCTACTGGCTTTTGTCTCCAGTGGATACAACTTTTTCTGGAACTCCCTTTATTTTTTTTTTCACATTAACTTTTTAATATTGGGATTAGGTAATCAATCAGCATTGCCCTTTTTACAATTTAGGAAATCAAATTCTAGAAAGTTAGACAAGTTGACTGAGGACACTTATCTAGTAAGCAGCAAAAGTAGAATCTGAATCCAGTTCTTTGAATGCCATTCCTTGTTCAGCATTCATCCATTGCGGGGAATGTAGATTTTCTTAGACCGCACAGAGGAAAGGAGGATTCCAGTGGAACACTGGTGGAAGGGTCCTGGGACTGGGAGGCTATTCAGGGTCCAGGAAGCTCTGGGGCCACAGGGCTTCATTTGTGTAGCCTTAGCTTCTTTGCAAAGGATTGTTCCACTCTCAACTTGCTCCGTCGGGCCAATTTCCTCTGGAGTTACTAGCACAAAGGTAATTGGCTGCTGCTCTGATTGGTCGATATCTATCACCCCTACTCAACTGCACCTTTAGTGATAGGACCCCTCATGGTTTGCTGGCTGGCCATGGGAATCCAGCCTCCAGTTCAATACTGCCTTTACAACAGTAGGTGGCCATAACCAGTTGGCTTAGTGGAGAGAGTGTAAGATTGTGGGTTCAATTGCAAGTGAAGGGCACTTACTACATACCTCTGTTGTGTGAGAGGCAACCAAACAATGTGTCTCTCTCACATTGATTTTTTTCTCTCTCTCCCTGTCTCTTCCCCTCCCTTCCATTCCCTCTAAAATTCAATGGAAAAATTATCCTCATGTGAGGATTGACAACAACAACAAAAAAAAAATGAAAAGAAAAACTACTTGTGTATTTTGTGCTTATCTGCAGCTGTTAATTTGTAAAAACACTTTCAAGATGAGGTAATTTTCTAATTAGACCAAAATGAGATGTTATTTTTCTTCTTAATTGGAAAAAACCTCTCTTTATTTGAATTCTTAGATGTTCCACTTTCTTTCCAGGTAAAAACATACTTTTAAATTGAAATTCAACCAAAACATATATTCAAGATTGTTGTGATTATTAAATGAATTAATACACATAGTATTATATATATACTAGAAGCCAGGTGCACAAAAATTGTGCACTGGCGGAGAGGGGGGCATGTCCCTCAGCCCTACTTGTGCCCTCTCTCAGTCTGGGACCCTTCGGGAGATAACGACCTGCTGGCTTAGGTCCACTACTAGGTGGCAGAGGGCAGGCCCAATCCCTAGGTGCAGCCCCTGGTTGGGCTCAGAGCAGGGCCAATTGTGGAGTTGGGGAGCCACCACCTGTCATGCACAGAGCAGGGCGGTTCAGGGGGTTGCGATGCCACCCCCAATCACGCTCAGGGTAGGGCCGATTGGGGGGTTGGGGCACTGCCCCTTGTCACACTCAAGGCAGAGTCGATGGAGAGGTTGCGGCGCCACCCCCTGTCACACACAGAGCAGGGCGGATCAGGGGGTTGGGGCGCTGCCCCCTGTCACGCACAGAGCATTGCCGATCAGGAGGGTTGGGGTTCCGTACCCTGTAACACACAGAGCAGGGCCAATCAGGGGGTTGGTTAGCTCCTCCCTGTAACACACAGAGCAGGGACGATCAGGGGGTTGGGGAGCTCCCACTTGTCATGCACAGAGTAGGGCCAATAGGGGAGTTGGGGAACTGCCCCCTGTCACATACAGAGCAGGGCGGATCAGGGGATTGTGGCGCCACCCCTGTCACATACAGAGCAGGGCCCATCAAGGGGTTGGGGCACTGCCCTTTGGCACGCACAGAGCAGGGCCGATCAGGGGGGTTGGGGTTCTGTACCCTGTAACACACAGAGCAGGGCCGATCAGGGGGTTGGGGAGCTCCTCCTTGTCACGCACAGAGCAGGGCTGATCAGGGTGTTAGGGATCTCCCCCCTGTCATGCACAGAGTAGGGCTGATAGGGGAGTTGGGGCACCGCCCCCTGTCACACACAGAGCAGGGCCGATCAGGGGGTTGGGGCACCTTCCCCTGTCAGGAACAGAGCAGGGTGGATAGGGAGGTTGTGGTCCCGCCCCCTGTCACACACAGAGCCGCATGGCGATCAGGGGGGTTTGGGTGCTGCCCCCTGTCACACTGCTCCAGGGGTAAGGAGGCCTGCGGCTCCACTGATCCTAGTGCTGGGAGGCCTTGCGGCTCCGCTTGACACAGGGGCAGTGAGGCCTCGTGGCTCCGCTTGACACCAGGGCAGTGAGGCCTCACTGCTCCACTGATCCTGGTGCTGGGAGGCTCCGCTGATCCCAGGCCGGGAGGCCTCGTGGCTCCGCTCATCCCGGGATCAGGAGGCCTCGCAGCTCCACTGATCCTGGTGCTGGGCGGCATATTACCCTTTTACTATATAGGATAGAGGCCTGGTGCACGGGTGAGGGGCCAGCTAGTTTGCCCTGAATGGTGTCCCAGATCAGGGTGGGGGTCCCGCTTGGGTGCCTGGCCAGTCTGGGTGAGGGGCTGAGGGCCATTTTCAGGCTGGCAGGTGACTGAAGTTCCCAACCTCTCCTTTTCATCTTTTTTTTTTTTAATTCTGGGATTTATTTACCTTCTATGGCTGTCACTGGAGCTGAGAGCCAGCTTTAGCTCTGAGGCTCGGCTCCAGCTCTGAGACCTTGGCTGCTGAAAGCAGGTATCTGGTTTGTTTGGCTTCTATAATTGAAACACTGTTGCAACTCCAGCTCATCCGCCTAGCTGAAAGCATGGGGATTGTTAAGCTTCTATAATTGCAACATTGTTTCTCAGAGGCCGGCAGTGGGAGGCGGGGAACCGTGGCTTCCTCCGTCACTGGAGCAAGCAAGCCTCCTGTTCGCTTCAGCTGCCTGGCTGCTGGCCGCCATCTTGGTTGGCAGTTAATTTGCATATCACCCTGATTAGACAATGAGAAGCGTGTCAGACGTACGGTTAATTACCATGTTTCTCTATTATTAGATAGGATGATATAGTATATACACTATCACATGTGTAATAGGTAACATTACATATATTAGCACTATTACATATATGTGCATATGTAACATATTATATGTAGTTATACTTTACATTATTTGTAGACATAGTGACATTTATAATGTATCTAATTATATATAATATGTGATTTTAAAAAATACTATTATATATGTATATATTGTATACATACTATTACATATGTGCATATACATACACAATATAATATATACAATTATAGTTGCTATGTTGATATATATGCGATACTATATATACAATATATATTACTTATATGCATACATGTAATAGTATATATATTATTGATGCAAAAAATTAAAAATATGTAATAGTGTATATGTGCACATATAGGTTCTTGCTCCTATTTTTGTAGTTGCTGTGTTGACACAGAGCAGTTTTCTACCTGAATACATGTGGCTTTGATTCATCCACCAAATATCTCAACAATTTAGGTACATTACAGTAATAGTAAAATTATTTTGGAAAGAAGAACAAAGTAAACATGATCTGTCTATACCACATTTCTATTCTAGAATAAATGTCATGTTTTTGTTTACCAGATTGATGTGTGGATCCTCAATCCAGACCCACTGAATCAACATTTCCTAGATGAAGCTCAGGTGTATATATTTTGACAAAGACCCACAGACGATTCAGGTCTATAAAGAGAAATAAATTCATCAGGTGGAGTGACATAGTTCTGGATTCTGATACAGGATCAGAGTCCTTACCTGTAAAGTCGGTATGATAATCTTTATAATCATCCTATTCTAGTAGGAATAAAATTCATTTATTGATTGAACTAACACAACTTTATATGTAAAGCATTATTCTATACACTTTGGGTATGGTGGTTTAAAACAAACACAAAAATGGACAAGTCTCTGCCCCAGTGGGAGAAAATAAATTTAATAGAAAATAAATGAATGAATGAATGAATAATAAATAAATAAATATTAAATTAAAGCCAGGTTTTAAGATTTTCAGTAAAGAGAAGGAGTCCTAGCCATTTGGTTCCATGGATAGAACTTTGGCCCGTGGACTGAAGGGTTCCAGGTTTGAGGCTAGTCAAGGGCACTTATCTCGGTTGTAGGCTAGCTCCCCAACCCTGATAGAGCCTCAAGGGAGGCAATTGATGTGTCTCTCTCACATAGATGTTTCTCTCTCTCCCCCATCCCTTCCACTGTCTCTAAAAATCAATGGGAAAATCTCCTTGGGTGAGGATTAATAATAAATAAATAAAAGAATGAGAGAGAAAAAAAATAAGAAAAAAAGAGGGGGGTGGGGGTAGGGTGGGCTGGGAGAGGACAATGGTGGATAAAAGGGACATATGCAATACTTTCAACAATTAGAATTTAAAAAAAGAAAGAAAAATATAGGAAGGAAGGAAGGAAGGAAGGATGGAGGTAGGGAGGAAGGAAGGAAGGAAGGAGGAAGGAAGGAAGGATGAAGGAAGGAAGAGAGAGAGAGAGAGAGAGAGAGAGAGAGAGAGAGAGAGAGAGAGAGAGAGAAGAGAAAGAAAGAAAGAAGGAAAGAAAGAAAGAAAGAAGGAAAGAAAGAAAGAAAGAAGGAAAGAAAGAAAGAAAGAAAGAAAGAAAGAAAGAAAGAAAGAAAGAAAGAAAGAAAGAAAAGAAAAGAGAAAAGAAAGGGAAATAAAGAAGACGTTTGGCAAAACCAAAGGAGAGTCAATGATTCATGGAAATATTTGGAGGAAGAGCATTCTAGGTTGAAAGAACTGGCAAAGACCCTGAGGCAGGGAAATGCTCCGGAATTTTTATAGCATCTCAAGGTGGCCAGTCTGGCTGAAGTTGACTGAAACATACAAGGGGTAATAAGGGGGAGAGATCAACCAAAGGACTTATATGCAAGCGTATAGGCCTAACCAATGGACACAGACAACAGGGGGGTGAGGGCATGAGTGGGGGGATCGGGGGTAAAATGGGGATAAGGACACATATGTAATAACTTAATCAATAAAAAAAAATTAAAAAAGAGGGGTAATAAAATTTTGAGATCTAGTCAGATGCCAAATAACAAAGACTCTGTAGGTCTTTTTGTTTTATTCTAAGGCAATTATAATTTATTGAATGGTTTTCAGGAGGTAAGGAATATGATAATGAACTTAATGTGACTTGCATTTTACTGGGATTATGGGAGTTACTGTGAAAATAAGGAGACTCTAATTATAACCAAGTCTAGGAAAAATTACTGGTGGCTTGGACTATAGAGGTAGAGGTGGAGTTGGTGAGAAGTTGTTAGTTTTCAGAAATATTTAAAATTAAAATCAACAAAACAAAATAGATCTGAAGATCATTGTAACAATCTGCCATGGTTTCATTTCTGCATTTTCTTCCCACTATTACTTTCACATTTTTGTATACTTCATGAAAAATTGAGAACTCCCACCAACCCTGCCCTTCCCTTAAACAGTTTAGAAAAAAAAAAAATTGGCCAGTGTTTAATAGACTTTTCATATTTCAAGTTAAATTAAATAATAGTGATTTAATAAAACATTCTAGCCGAAACCAGTTTGGCTCGGTGGATAGAGCGTCGGCCTGCGGACTGAGGGGTCCCAGGTTCGGTTCCGGTCAAGGGCATGTACCTGGGTTGCGGGCATATCCCCAGTGGGAGATGTGCAGGAGGCAGCTGATTGATGTTTCTCTCTCATCGATGTTTCTGACTCTCTCTCTCTCTCCCTTCCTCTCTGTAAAAAATCAATAAAATATATTAAAAAAAAAAAAATTCTAAAATTCAGAAAAGTAAACACCATTACAACAGAAACATCAATATATTTGGCAATAAATATACTACATAACTTTATCACATAAGTTAAAGGCCAGCAATTTTCAAGCACTAGTTCATGAAACCTTAGGAATTTTATTTTATTTTTCATCATGATGAAATCACATTCCTGCTAAGTTGTTGACAGAAAAGAAAATATTTAAACCTATTGCCTCTATGATGGACAAAAATAGGAAAACAAAATTAACATATATAGTTTTACTGGGAGCAAAAGAAATTATAATACATTGTTAATGAATAGCTATCATATATTCATAATGTATTACAATGTAAGTTTTGCTACAGAGAATTTCCCAGAATCTTTGTCCTGTACTAATTCTCCATTGAAGATTACTTAATGTGGGAAACTGTTTATTGCCTTCACTATCTGATAAGCATAGACAGAGAACTCCCCGAAACCCCCCCCCCCCCCCCCCCCCCCGCAAGGCTGGGTGCCTTTGAAGCCCTAGCAAAGCTGGGAGCTAGGCGCCACCTCTGTTTGTCCAGACAGTGGTAGCTGAAATTACTCCCCCATTTATTATTATGTAAATCCTTGCTGATGGGCTAGTCTGCTTGTTACTAGGGGGTCACCTGCCTAAGGGCTATGCTATGGGGGCATCCCAGATCAATAAAAGCTTGGTGAGGCCTGAGCACGGAGGAAGTCCTTCGGGACTTGCCGCCTGGTCCCCCAATATTGCAAAATTATCTCGTGTCTTTTTCTCTCATTTGCTGTGCGGCTCCTCTTTCAGATACCGAACCCTACTCCACGCAGAACGTGGAGGGAGTCTTACTCAACAACTTAAGTTGTTCTATTTCAAGGATTTGTTAGCATCACAAATTACAGTAATGTTTTCTTACATGTCTACACACATATACAAATCTAGCTTTGTCCCCTTGCCTTGCTTTATTCTCTTCATAATTTATGTAGCTAAAATTGAATACTTATTTTGCAACTATTTAATATATTTTTGGCTATTATGGATCATATTAAGATGAATATATTTGTACATATGTCTTTATCTTTTTCTCTGTTTTTACCTTAGTTTTAATTATTTTTCACAGGATTTTGAGTCAAAGTTCTGAGCACCTCTAAGGATCTTGATATATATTATTAAATTGCTTTCCAGAAAACTTACATGAATTTAGTACCTACCAGCCATGTGTGAATATGCCTGCTTCACTTCATTCTCAATTATAGAATTCATTAAACATAAGTCACTATTCTATCTTAAGACCCCAAGAGACTGTTAGCAGGTTACATAAGGTATCAGATATTTTTATCAGCTCTATGCAAATATGTTCCATACTTCCATGTCTCAAGATCTATTTTGTTCATCAGTTTATTTTGTTCATTAGATTCCACACATAAATGAGATCATGCCATACTTGTCTTTCTCTGACTAACTTATTTAGCTTAGCATAATAATGTTTTGAAAATATCAGATTTCTCTACAAAAAACATAAGCAATTTCTATTTTATTTGTGACTCTTTTTATGTCTTTAAATAAAGCATTATATAGTCTTGCTTTGTTTTTATATGTTATTTGATTTTAATATTTTTGTAAGTCTATTACTTGCATTTCTATAATTTTAGTTTTGTGGAATCAGAAAGGCAAAAGAAAAACATTCTTTTTTAGTTGGTAAGCTTGAATTAAAAAGCCTATAAATTTTCTCTTCTATTAAAAATGAAATAAAAATATTTACTCTAACAGGATTTTTTTATGATTAAATGAGATGGTATATTAACATATGAAACATTTTACCTACTTGAAGAATTAATCCAATATAACTTAGGAATTCAAAGAACAAGGACTGGGCCAACTTTGTCCAACCTTATCTGTATTTTAGTGGTTCTCAATCTTCCTAATGCTGTGACCCTTTAATATAGTTCCTCATGTTGTGGTGACCCCCAATTTCATTGTTACAAATTGAACATAATTAAAGCGTAGTGATTAATCACAAAAACAATATGTAATTATTTATGTGTTTTCCGATGGTCTTAGGCCACCCCTGTGAAAGGGTCATTTGACCCCCAAAGGAGTCACGACCCACAGGTTGAGAACCGCTGCTGTATTTGGACATTTTCTATGTGTCCAGTAACTAATTCTGGCTTCATTTCCAATATTAAAAATAATACTTGGGTGTCCAAAAATTCTAATTGTTAACTCTAAAAAAAACCCAATGAGTGTTAACTTATACTATTTGCTTGTCAGGAAAGTCAAGCTTATCAATTAGGAATATGGTTTCATCCAACAGTATGCCCCAAACAATAGTTGCTGTTGTATTTTTTTACATAAAAGACATTTAGAGGTAGACACTTGCTAATGTTGGTACCTCGGTGTAACAGTTCCACAGAAAGCCCAGGTTATCTCCATCTTCATGCTCTGTCACTCTTGTATGATAATCTCTATTCAGTACCAAGGTGATTGCTGCAGCTTAGAGAGTTCTTGTTCTCACTGAAAGCAGAACGAGTGCCACCCTCTCAAAAAGAATACCAGGGGACTTCCAGTAGTGTGTGTATACTTTTATCATGAAAATAATAATTTTCTCATTGGAATCTTTCCCATTGCAAAGACAATCTTTAGTTTTGTTAGCCTTATGGTAGAGACAGGCAAGGATGAAGAGGTTTAAGGGGTTTTGTAAAACAGGGTGGGGCCAAAGGAGGTTTACAGATTTTATATGGAAAATAATAAAATAATCCTATCTAATAATAGACTAACATGGTAATTAACCATACCTCCGATACTCTTCCCATTAGCTAATCAGCAGGCTATGCAAATTAACAGCCAACAAAGATGGCGGTCAGAAGCCACGCAGCTGAAGAGAACATGAGGCTTGGTTGCCCCGGAGATGGAGGAAGCCAAGGTTCCCCGCCCGCCACAGCCCAGCTCTGAGCTCCGGATGCAACAATGTTGCAATTATAGAAGCTAAACAAACCCCAGGTACCCGCTTTCAGCCAGCCAAGGCCTCAGAGCTGGGAGCACCAGTGAAGGCAACAGAGCTTCAATTATAGAAGGTAAATAAATCCCAGAATAAAAAAAAAAGAGACTGGGAGCTTTAGTCACCCACCAGCCTGAAAATGGCCCTCAGCTCCTCACCCAGACTGGCCAGGCACCCCAGTGGGGACCCCCACTCTGAAGGGGGTGTGATCAGCTGCAAGCAGCCATCAGCCCATCAACCAGGCTGGCCAGGCACCCAAGCGGGACCCTCACCCTGATCCAGGACACCATTCAGGGCAAACCAGCCAGCCCCCACCCGTGCACCAGGCCTCTATACTATATAGTAAAAGGGTAATATGCAAACTGACCCTAACAGCAGAAAGACTGGGAATGACTGGTCACTATGACACACACTGACCACCAGGGGGCAGACACTCAATGCAGGCACTTCCCCCTGGTGGTCAGTGCGCTCCCACATGGGAGGAGCTCTGCTCAGCCACAAGCCAGGCTGATGGCTTCCAGTACAGCGGTGGTGGTGAGAGCCGCTCCTGCCTCCTCAGCAGTGCTAAGGATGTCTGACTGCAGCTTAGGTCCGGTCCCCGCTGGCAAGTGGACATCCCCCGAGGGCTGCCAGGCTGCCAGAGGGATTTCTGACTGCCAGCTTAGGCCCAATCCCCCGGAGAGCAGGCCTAAGACAGCAAGTGGTCACCCCTGAGGGGTCCCATACTGCGACAGGGCACAGGCTGGGCTGAGGGACCCCCTACCCCCAAGTGCACAAATTTTTGTGCACCGGGCCTCTAGTCTATATATATAAAAGCCTAAGCAACAGTTATGGCCAAACAACTGGAACAACTGGTCGACCAGTTATTATGATGTGCACTGACCACCAGGGGGCAGATGCTCAATGCAGGAGCTTCCCCCTGGTGGTCAGCGCACTCCCACAGAAAACCTCTTGCAGCCGCCCCCCCTTGGCCGGCCCCCAATAGGCCTTGATTGTTTGCCAGGCCGAGGAACCCCACCCATGCACAAATTTGTGCATCGGTCCTCTAGTTAATAAATAATAATGCAAGAATAAACTGTGTTTCACATACTCACAACTATCAACCTACTTTGCCTCACTTTGTATTTTTTGGTTCAATCACTCTCCATTTCTATCCAAATAAATATGAAAGGAAATAATCTTAAAAAAAAACTAAGATGTTCATTGACTTACAGTTTATCACAAATGGCATTTATTTTCATTATTTTAAATGTACCCATATTCTTAGTAGGTCAAATGACCACACACAGAGAGCCTTTTTTACTTTTTCCAAAGGATCACAAATAAATAAAACCTTTCTTTTTTTTAATGTAGAAGCCACTTAGGACATCATGAATCCCATATTAGTACACAATTTCCACAATTTGTTCTTCTCTCAGTTATGATTCATCATTAACCTGGGAGATTATTTCTCTATCTACTAAGAATACTCTGAATTGCATGAGGATGAAATAAAAAGCCCTGGCATAAATAGTGTTTAATGGATAGGAAGAGAGTATTCTAATACTGGGTAATAACCCAAACAAGGGAAACTTGAAACAAATACAAAGTGGGGCAAAAGTGGGTTCACAGTTGTTCTTATGGAAAGTAACACAATAATTAGTAAGTATTAATACAATAATAAATTCTGTGTTTCACGTACTCACAGCTGTAAATCTGTATGCAGACTGTTTCCTATTTGACAGGCAGTATCCTGGGTTGGGTGGATAAAATATTTAGTAGTATAGATATACTACGTGCTCTTCTATAGCTTATCACTCAGAGGACAAATAAAGGAGTAGCTCTGCTTTAGAAATTTATGTTCATAACATATAATCAAGGCAAAATTATAATGTAAGTATTATTAATTCCCTTTTTTAAAAAAGAAAAAACAAGGTGAGTTAGATAATGACACATAGTTAGGAACGGATCAAATATTAGTCAAATAAGCCTGGATCCAAATCTATTACATCCCCTACACTACCAATCAGTGATCAATTTATATTACACTAAAATTTATTTACATTATACACCATTAAAGTGTTTTCTGTCTCTAACACAATGCTGTACAAATCAGTTAAATGGTCTAAGTCTTACTTTTAAGCTCTGTGATTTTGTGGTTTATGAAACAGATAACTTCCCATAAAATTGTTAAAAGGTTTCAGTGAAAAATCCATGTAAAATATTTCACGATAGAACCTAGAAATTGTTGTTTATTAAATAGTAACTAGTTTGTGACTCACAATGAGATTATAAACCCTATATAGGTAGGGACTTGTCATTAGTTCTTTTCACCATGAACACAGATATAATCGTGAACAAGGGCTCTATGTGAGATTGAGCATTTGGTGTATAGAAAGAGTAAGCAAACATTTTAATAAATGTAAACAAATTACACTTTTTATTCTACTTTAAATTTTATTACTAACAATCTGGTAAATGCAGGGGAAAACAATGATGACCAATTATTTATTACTTATACAGTTGAGAGGAAAAAGAGAAACAGTATTGTCATAAAGAGTGAATGAATATTGTCACTCTCATTTGACTCTGGTATTATTAATGAGGACATCTTACAAAAAGCCTAAAATGATACTTTTTAAAAATCCAATAATTATAGTTTTAGGAGTTTATTCTAAGGAAATTATCAGAAATTCCATAAGAAACATTAACATTATAATGTTCATTATAACAGTATTTATTATAATAATACTCTGAACTAAACTGTTAACAGCTCCATGCAAAATATTAATATGCAGTCATTAATATAAATTATCTTAATAAATAATAAAATAATTTTTCAAATATATTATTAAATTAAAAAGGACTACTGATTCAACTGCCCAGGTACTATAGCGATCATGGCTGTATTGTACAAAATAAGAACTTTATTGAAAAACGTAACATTGAGACTATGTATTACTTTCCTATTGCTTGTTGCCTTCACAAACTCCTACAAACTCCTACAAAGAGAGTGGCTTAAAGCAATACAACTTTAATCACAGTAAAGTTCTAGGGTCCAAAGTTAAATCAACCTTACATTTCTTGGGTAAATCTCATTAGTTATGGTTTTTAACCTATTTTATATGTTGCTGAATTTGGTTTATTGTGGCGGTTTTTCTGTGAGTTAATAAATGTTTATTTTTTAAAGTTTCATGTCAATATAGTATACTTCAATAGGTAATACAGATTGATACTATTACTGTCTCCATCTTATAGAAGAGCCTGTGAATGTTTGAAACTTTACATATTTCTAAAACGAGGTCGTTTTCTTTTTCTTTTTGTTGAATGAACTCCTTTACCTCTCTGTGGATCTGTTGGTGATGTTTGGTGGGGTTTTTGGACATTTCCCCAAAACATTTAATCTGTTATAGCCCAAAATAATCCAATCAGCCATGTAGAACACTTCTTCTAGCTTTTCTTGTTAAACAGATTAATGTTCCTAACCTTAAAAACAAATTCCTTTAATTCTTGACAGAAAATATCAGTATAATTGATTACATTTCACCACTTGCCATGTCTCAGCTTGTATTCCAAATCTGTAATATGACTTATGTACAAGTAAAAACCCCCTTTTCTTTTTTTTAATGTAAGTTCTTTATTGTTGAAAGTATTACATATGTCTCCTTCCCCCCAACCTATTGAACCCTCCCCAGCCATTCCTGTCCCCCAGCACGTGCCCTCACCTCACTACTGTCTGTTCCATAGCATTCATACAAGTCCTTTAGGTGATCTCTTAGAACCCTCTCCCCGGCCTTCCCTCTTAGGTTGGATGGTCTGTTCCATGTTTCAATGACTCTGGCTCTATTTTTGTTCATCAGTTTGTGTTGTTCATTATATTCCATAAATGAGTGAGATTGTGGGATATTTATCTTCCTCCGACTGGGTTATTTTGCTTAGCATAATGCTCTCCAGTTCCATCCATGCCGTTGCAAAAGGTAAGAGTCCCTTCTTTTTCACAGCAGCATAGTATCCTATTGTTTAGATGCACCAGTGGTTTTTACTACACTCATCTGCTGATGGGCACTTAAGCTGTTTCCAAATGTTAGCTATGGCGAATTGTGCTGCTATGAACATAGGGGTGCAAATATCCTTTTTGATTGGTGTTACTGATTTCTTGGGATATATTCCTAAATAGACACTTTTCAAAAGTGGGCATACAGAAGGCCGAGAGACACATGAGAGATGAAAATCAAAACAATGAGGTACCATCTCACACTTGTCAGAATGGCTAACGTCAACAAGTCAACAAACAACAGATGCTGATGAAGATGTGGAGAAAAAGAGAACAGTATGGAATTTCCTCAAAAGATTAAAAATAGAACTCCCATTTGACCCAGTAAATCCCCTTTTCTTGTTACCTGCCGTAGTAGCCCAAGAAGCTCCTAAGTCAGCAAATAAATTTGATTTAACTTATCTAAATGCACAGAGGTACATGGTGAATAAAAAGCAGTTGTTGAGAATTTTTGTGTCTATAATCATAAGAAATATTTTTCTGTCCTTTTATTATTGTACTAGTAGCCCGGTGCACGAAATTCGTGCACTGGGGTGGGGGGGGGGAAAGGGGCCCCACAGTCTGGCCTTCACCCTCTCCAATCTGAGACCCCTCAGGGAATGTCCAACTACCTGTTTGTGCCCACACTTTTAACAGATAACAGCTCCATTGTTGTTTCTTTCTTATGCTTAAAGCCATTGGAATTAGTAGGTATTCAAAGTGTGTATACATTTTGGGGGGACACCCTGTATATCTCTAGTCAGCGGTGAAAGAATCCAACAGCAGATTTGGAACCCTGAGACAGGGAACCTCGCTCACTCCCCACATGTCTCCCCACTTCACTTTCCACCTTCATGGACAGCAGGAGAATCAACGTTTTCTCTCATTAATTCGGGAAAACAAGTCCTGTCGCCCGCTGCCCGGCAGGAGTGCGCTAGGCCCCAAGCAAGTGAGGCTCAGTCAGGGCAGCCTTCGCTCATGGGTGCTAGCACCCAAAGTGCACATTCCTCCTCTACAGTCGCCCCACTGTCCCACTGTTTCACTGAGAGGACGGAATTCCTCTACGCCTCTGGGTTCTTGATCTTGAACACTGACCGAAGGCACCTCAGCTAGGGCAGCCTGCGCCCACCAGGTCTGTCTGTCTGCATCTGCTCCTGCCTCAGCACCTGCATTAACCCCCTAGAGGTGATCTCATAGCTGCACTGGCCTCTGTGGGAACAGGGCATCACCACTCCGCCCTCTCACTGTCATCTCACAGGTGCCCACCCTCAGCACCCAGAACACCCAGACACTCTCCAAAGGATGTGAGTGCATCAGAGGGGATGTGTGCACATCCTGTGGGGATGTTAGGCATGCTGGGTTGATGGAAGTGCGGAGGAGAGGCGGGGAGAACTTGTGCACGCCTTGGTTTGCAACTGTTGCAGGCGTGGGAGGGTGACAGTGTGCTGGGGATGTTCGCACACCAGGGGGCATGTGCACACCGGAGGCCTCTGGCTTTGCAGATCCGCAAACCCCCGTGGTGTGGCCAGGAGGACTTCAGTCTGGCCTGCCACGGTGGCTGTCCCTGCGATCCTCACCTTCTGGGCCAGGAGGCAGATCTTGCGCAGCCACTCCTGGACACTGATGGCCTGTAGGCGCTACCTCAGCTCAGCCTGCAGGCTCCGCTTGCTGCGCTCACAGTTGTCACCTCCATCATGTGGGGAGTACAGGCCGCCCACCGCTGGCCTGCCTCCCCTCTCCAGAGGCTCTCTGTGCTGCTCACCTGCCCAGAGTGACTGGGGCTGGGCGGAAGCCAGATGCCCTGCCCTGCCCAACCCCAGCTGATCCGTCCCTGTGCGATCTGCCACTCCGCTGGGAAAGGTCACTGCTCTGGGTCCCAGGACCACGGACAGCTTTTAGTGCCCCCCCCCCCCCACCTGCCAGATCACGGATCCAGGTCCCAGACTGTGGATAGCCTCAAGCACTGCCCCCCGCCCAGCAGGGTCACAGATCTGGGTCCCGGACTGCTGACAGCCTCAAGCACTGCCCCCAGCCCGGCAGGGTCACAGATCTGGTCCAGGACCTTGGACAGCCTTGCCGCTGCCGGCCCGCCATCAGTATGAAAATTAGCCGCCATCTTGTTGCTTCAGGGTGGGGGTCCTGCTTGGGTGCCTGGCCATCCTGGATGAGGGGATGTTAGCTGTTTGCAGCTGGTCACACCCTCTTCAGAGTGGGGGTCCACACTGGGGTGTCTGGCCAGCCTGGATGAGGGGCTGAGGGCTGTTTTCAGGCTGGCGGGCAACTGAAGCTCCCAACCTCTCCTTTTTTTCTTTTTTTTTATTCTGGGACTTATTTACCTTCTATGGCTGTCACTGGAGCTGAGAGCCGGCTTTAGTTCTGAGGCTTGGCTCCAGCTCTGACACCTCGGCTGCTAAAAGCAGGGATCTGGGTTTGTTCTATAATTGTAACACTGTTGCAATCCTGCTGGCTGAAGCCCAGCAGGCTGAAAGCAGGTTTCTGGAGTTTGTTTAGGTTCTATAATTGCAACATAGTTGTTTAGAGTTGCAGCTCAGAGGCTGGCAGCGGCAGGCAGGGAACCTTGGCTTCCTCCGTCACTGGAGCAAGCAAGCCTCTGGTTCTCTTCAGCTGCCTGGCTGCCGGCCGCCATCTTGGTTAGCAGTTAATTTGCATATCGCCCTGATTAGTCAATGGGAAGCGTGTTGGAGCTATAGTTAATTACCATGTTTGTCTATTATTAGATAGGATTTGTTGTCTAGTTTTGGCTTCAGGGTAATACTAGCCTCATCAAATGAGTGGTTAAGTGCATCGTATTAGTATGTTTTCTGGAAGTAATTCTCAAAAATTGGCATTCATTCTTTATATGTGTGTGTGTGTGTGTATGTATATATATATATATGTATATAAATATATATACATATATATATATTTTATTGATTTTTTTACAGAAGGGAAGGGAGAGGGATAGAGAGTTAGAAACATTGATGAGAGAGAAACATTGATCAGCTGCCTCCTGCACACTCCCCACTGGGGATGTGCCCGCAATCATGGTTCATGCCCTTGACCAGAATTGAACCTGGGACCCTTGAGTCCACAGGCCGATGCTCTATCCACTGAGCCAAAGCGGTTAGGGCTTGACATTCATTCTTAAGTATTTGGTAGAATTCACTGAAATTATTTATGTTTGGCTCAACTTGATGAGATGGTTTTTAAATTAGTAATTCAGTCTCTATTTGTATACTTACTTCTATTCAAATGTTTTAGTGCTTTTTGGGGTCATTTCTCTTTAGAATGTTGCTCATTTTATCTCAGTTATCTAATTTTATTAGTATGTATACAGTTGTTCATAGTCTTCCCTTATAATCTTTTCCATTTCTCAAAAGTGGTAGCAATGCCCCCTCTTTCATTTTTGACTTAGGAATTTGAGTCTTCTCTCTTTCTTCTTAGTCAATCTATCTAAAGGATTATCAATTTTGTTGATCTTTTCAATAACTAACTTTTAAGTTTATTGATTTTCCTTATTGTTTTTCTATTCCATTTATCATTAGTTTTCTTTTTATCTATAAAATATTATATTTAAAGCAGCATATCATTGGATTATGTCTTTTTATTCATTCTGACCATCTTAGATTTTCAAGGAGTTTTTAAACTAATTACCATTTAAAGTGCTTATTGATATAATTACAAATATATATTCTTGCTATTTGTTTTCTCTTTTCCCATATGTTTTTTAGATTATTAGCTGTAAGATTTTTGTTATTTAGGTATTGTAGAGTTAAGTATACATTTTTATAGCTTAGTTTATCACATTAATCATCAAGTGATTATATCACTTCAGATTTATTATGAAAAACTTAAAACATTCTACTTTTCTCCTTCAGACATTTGTGCTGTTTGTCATATATTTTATTTCTAAATATTCTATAAAACCAGAACACTGAAATTGTTTTGTTTAAACAGTCAATATTTTTATTGTACTCACTGTATTACTATTCCCAATACTCTACTCCATTGTGTAGAGTAAGATTTTATTTCTGCCTGTAGGACTCCTGCTAACATTTATGGCAGTATGAGTCTGCTAGTGATAAATATTTTTGGCCTTTGTATATCTGAAAAGTTCTTTATTTTGTCTTTCTTTTGGAAATATATTTTTGCTGATATATACTTTTATGATGATAGATTTGTTTTCCAGTGCTTTAAAGATGTTGCCAAAATATTCTTGCGTGACACATATTTTATACAAATTCCACTCTTTCCTTATCTTGTTCCTCCTTCCATAATGTCTGTTTTTTTACCTGCCTATTTTAAATACATTTTTTTTTACCTTTGATTTTAAGAAATGATTACTGTATGCCTTGAAGTTTCCATCATGTTATTTTGTGACTGGAATTCATTAAGATTTTTGGATTTGTAGGGTTATAGTTTTATTAAATTTGGTAAGTTTTGGTCATTATTTCTTCACATTTGTTTCTCTCCTCTTTTCTCCTTTCTTTTAGGAGTTCCCAGTACACATATGCTAGGCCTCTAAAAGTTGTTCATTTATCAAGAATTTTGTTTCTTTATGTGCATCATTTTGGATATTTTCTATTGCTCTGTCTTCAAGTTTACTTTTTTATTATCTATAAGTAATTCAATCTAGTATATATTTTAAGACATTAAAACTTAAGACATTAAGTTTTAGTCTTTAGAAATTTGATCTGGAATTTTAAGAACAATTTTCCAGGCACTTATTTTAAAATGTTTAATCTTTTCTCTGATGTTTTAAACATATATAATGCAGTTATAACAACTTTTAAATGTGCTTATCTGCTAATTCTTACATCAGTATTGGTACAGTTTTTATTGTCCTGATTGCTTTTACTCATTTGGATCATAAGTTCTTGCTATTGTGAGTATATGATAATTGTTTATTGCATATTAACATTACCTTTTGGGGTGGTTGATAATTTTGTATTCCTACAGTTTGGAAAATAAATTGAAAAGAATTTTTTCCTTTCAGTAATACTTTAATTACCTAGTACTGGTAGTATATTGGACCAGAGCAACTTTTAATCTGGGATGAGTTTTGCCCCACTACTAAAGCAATACTCACCCTTCTGAATAATCTGCCCAACAACGAAGTAAATTATAAGGTTTTCAAATCTGGCTTATGGGAGCAGACACTCACTATTCATGACCCTTTGTGAATGCTGGGTGCACTCCCCATTAATTATTTTGAATGTTTTTCCCCCCTGCACTACTCCCTTAAATCCATATTCTGATCAGAATTCTGCTGAATATTTCTAGAAGATATTGTGCATATCAGTAGGGTTTCCTCTCAGTGAAGTTCTGTTCCTTTGGTCTTTCCAGACCTTCAGCTCTATCTATTGTAATTGGGGAGACCACCTGGCTCTACCTAACTTCTTTCCTCTTGGCCCTCTGCCTGCAAACTCTCCCAAGGCAGGTGAGACAATTGTAGAACTCACCTTGTTTATTTCCTATATTTTTCCTAATGTTCAATGTCTTGAAAACAATTGTTTCACCTCTTTTTAATTATTTCAGATGGAAATCCAAAAACCAGCCTTACTCAGCCGCTAAAATAGATATCCCCTTATCAGACCCAGCCTCTATAATTTTCATCTAAGACACTGTAGTTTTCCTCTCTAGAAGTTTGATTAAGGTCTTGTTTTATATGTTTTAGTCCTCTTCTTAATATATTAAAATTTTCTTTTATGTCTTGAATATATGTTTTATTATTCTTGCATACTGTCACTTGAGTAATCACTAAATTAAATTTTTTTAAATATATTTTATTGATTTTTCACAGAGAAGAGGGAGAGGGATAGAGAGTTCGAAACATCGATAAGAGAGAAACATCGATCAGCTGCTTCCTGCACACCCCACACTGGGGATGTGCCCGCAGCCAAGGTACATGCCCCTGACCGGAATCGAACCTGGGACCCCTGAGTCCGCAGGCCGACGCTCCATCCACTGATCCAAACCGGCCAGGGCTAAATTAAATATTTTTATTATGGGTTCCATTTTCCTTCTTCTTTACATGCCTGGTAGACTAGACATTCTGAACTTTACTTTGTTGGGTGCTGGATATTTTTAATTTCTAAAATATTGTTAGAGCTTTGTTCTGGGACATAGCAAAGTTACTTAAAATGGTTTGACTTTTGAGCCTATATTATCAGTTATGTTAGGTAGGACAAAAGTATGTTTGTTCTAGGGGTGATTTTTCTACTTCTTCAATTGCATGTATCAATCAGTATTCAACTGAATACTTTGTAGATTGCTGGAATCGTATCTCTGTGTATTTTTCCCCTCTCTTTTACTAGCAAATTCTAGCCATTTTGGTTTCCAGGCTTTATCTCTGTCTCCTCAGCTTAGGGAGACTTACTAAACAATGCCTGGGGTTCCTCTTCCTGCACCATGGCCTGGAAACTTTCTCCAGGCAGAGAGATGGGTCAACATTAAAGCTCATCTCTTTTGTTTTCCATCTCTCAGGGACCATTGTTCACTGTCACCTGATATATAATGTCTTGAGTGCTTCTCCTCCTCTTTTTTCCCCTCCTCCTCCTCCTCCTTCTCCTCCTCCTCCTCCACATTTTCTCTTCCTCTTCCTTTCTTTCACATTCTCTGTTTTGGACTCTGTGAGTTGCAATCAACTTTCCCATTTACAGTGGGGCCTTGACTTACGAGTTTAATTCGTTTTGAGACCGAGCTTGTTAAGGAGCTCATTAACTCAAATTACTCTGTCAACTCAATGCAAAAAATCGGCGGAGAGACAGCTGGTATCTCAAAAAACTCATTAGTCGGGACACTCGTAAGTCAAGGTCCCACTGTATTTTCACTGTCAAAAGACTTAGAGACAAATCTGTGAGCCACTTATTTAAAAGTTTTACCTAAATCTTTATGATATAGATTTCTATCACATTGGGGATATATATGCCTCTTTCCTTGCTCACTTTTAAAATTATTTACATTCTGATATATGCTATTTTGGAGTATTGCATCTTTAAAGCCATAAACTTTTTTGCAAAAAGATACAAGTGTAACAAACTAAGAAGTACATAAGTATGTAATACTAGAGGTCCGATGCACGAAATTCATGCAAGGTTCTCGGCCCCTGCCTCAGTGGCAGCTGACTTGGCCCCCACTATCATAGCTTCGTCTGGAAGGTCATCCAGAGGATGTCCAGTCTAATTAGCATATTATGTTTTTATTATTATAGATGCTAAAGTAATTGTTTCTCTTAGCCTTTCCTGTTTATTTTCTCTGCAAAAAAAAGATTATTTTATATAAAATTATACAGAAATTTTGTGATTCTATAACCATATTTTTTATTTATTTATTTATTTTATTGTCTAAAGTTTTACATATGTCTCCTTTTCCCCCAATTGACTCCCCACCCAGCCATTCCCACTCTGAGCAAGCCCCCACCACCCCAGTGTCTTGTCCATTGGTTTTGCTAATATGCATGTATACAAGTCCTTTGGTTGCTCTCTAACCCTCCCTTCCCCTACCATTTCTCTCTCTGGATCTATTCATGTTCCTCAGATTATGTTGATCATTATATCCCACATATGAGTGAGATCATGTGAGATTTATCTTTCTCTTACTGGCTTATTTCACTTAGCAGAATGCTCTCCAGGTCCATGCATGCTGTTTCAAATAGTAAAGTTTCTTCTTTTTTATAGTGGCATAGTATTCCATTGCGTAGATGTGCCAGTTTTTTAAACCACTCATTTGCTGATGGGCACTTAGGCTGTTTCCAGATCTTAGCTATGGTGAATTGTGCTGCTATGAACATAGGGGTGCATATATCATTTCTGATTGGTGTTTCTGATTTCTTGGGATATAGTCCTAGAAGTAGGATCACTGGGTCAAATGGGAGTTCCATTTTTAACATTTTGAGGAAACTCCATACTGTCTTCCACAGTGGCTGCTCAAGTCTGCATTCTCACCATCAGTGTACAAGGGTTCCTTTTTCTCCACATCCTCATCAGCATCTGTCATTTGTTGACTTGTTGATGTTCGTGACTTTGAGCATGCTTTCCTATGTCTCTGGACTTTCTGTATGTCCTCTTTTGAAAGGTGTCTATATAAACCATTTGCCCATTTTTTTTTTATTGGATCCTTTATCTTTTTTTGTTAAGTTGTATGAGTTCTCTGTAAATTTTGGTGATTAAACCCTTATCAGAAATATAATTGGCAGATGGAAACCAAGATGGCAGCATAGGTAAACACCGGAGTTTGCTGCCTTGAACAACTACTTCAAAAATACAACTAAAAGACAAAACGGCTATCATCCAGAACCACAGGAAGGCTGGCTGAGTGGAAATACTACAACAAGAAGGAAAGAGAAAAGCATACCGAGACTCAGAGGAGGCGCAGTGCAGGAAGTAAAATACTAAGGTGCGGAGGTGCATGCGGAGTGGGCTGGCAGCTGAGGGCGCGGTTGTTGTTTTCAATCGGGAGGGAGTCTCAGGCTCTGAGCTCCAGTTCCGGGTGAGTCTTGAGGGACCCAGACTCATACGGGAGAAGTGGGACTGTCTGGCATCGGTTGGAACTCAAGGGCAGCTTTCTCTCAGAGGAGCTGGCAGGGATTTCCAGGACACTGAGAAGTGGAGATGCCATAACTGCTAGCCCCGCCCTGTTGATCCTGTGGGACCTGCCCCGCCCAAGCCCTGCAGGGAGGCTTTTGCTGGATAGCCTCAGGCAAAGGCTAGATTAGCACCTCCCTAGAGATCTAGGAGCCAGGAAACCCAGAGGTCAGAGTGGGACCATCCAGTTTGCAGCTCTGTGGAACCATAAAAGACACACTCAGGGGGCAGGCTCAGTGAGCACCAGAGCCCCATTGAAGCAAGTCTTGCCCCAGAGGGGTGTCTCCAGCACAGAAGTTCTCCCTCTGCAGACACAGCTGATTCTCACAGGCAAGTGGCCTGGAGGTCAATTCCTCTCAGTGATACCTACAACAATCAAAGCTTAACTACAACAAGACTGTGCACAAAGACCACAAGGGGGTGCACCAAGAGTGTCCTCCTCAGGTAATTGGGGAGGCTGAACCACTGGGCCCTAGAGGACACTTAGCACAGAAAACCACTGTATCAACACAGGGAAGCATAAAAAATGTGGAGACAAAGAAAAAGGACACAAATGACAGAAATGGAGGAAAGCAAACTACTTGATATCAAGATCAAAACCACATTTTTAAGGTTTTTCAAGAATTTTCTAGAAACTGCTGATAAACTTAATGAGATCTACAAGAAATCTAATGAGACCCTCGATGTTGTGATAAAGAACCAACTAGAAATTAAGCATACACTGACTGAAATAAAGAATATTATACAGACTCCCAACAGGAGACCTGAGCAGGGGTGGGCAAACTTTTTTACTTGAGGGCCACAATGGGTTCTTAAACTGGACTCAGAAGAAGGAGCTGCGGCGGTGTTTCCCGTGTTTCCCGACGTTGCCATGTTAACACTGCTGCTGGTGAAGGAGCGGAGGGGAGAGCAAGAGAACCCTCCGCTCTTTTGGCTCCATGGGCCGGATAGAACAGCCGAATGGGCCGGATCCGGCCCGCGGGCCGTAGTTTGCCCACGGCTGGACTAGAAGATTGCAAGAATCAAGTCAACGATTTGAAATATGAAGAAGCAAAAAACACCCAAACAGAAAGCAAAATGAAAAAAGAATCCAAAAATACGAAGATAGTGTAAGGAGCCTCTGGGACAGCTTCAAGAACACCAACATCCAAATTATAGGGGTGCCAGAAGAAGAGAGAGAGCAAGATATTGAAAACCTATTTGAAGAAATAATGACAGAAAACTTCCCCTATCTGGTGAAAGAAATAGACTTACAAGTCCAGGAAGTGCAGAAAACCCCAAACAAAAGGAATCCAAAGAGGACCACACCAAGACTCATCATAATTAAAATGCCAAGAGCAAAAGACAAAGAGAGAATCTTAAAAGCAGCAAGAGAAAGTCAGTTACCTACAAGGGAGTACCCATATGATTGTCAGCTGATTTCTCAACAGAAACTTTGCAGGCCAGAAGGGAGTGGCAAGAAATATTCAAAGTGATGAATGCCAAGAACCTACAACCAAGATTACTTTACCCAGCAAAGCTATCATTCAGAATTGAAGGTCAGATAAAGAGCTTCACAGATAAGGAAAAGCTAAAGGAGTTCATCACCACCAAACCAGGATTATATGAAATGCTGAAAGGTATCCTTTAAGAAGAGGAAGAAGAAGAGAAAGGTAAAGATACAAATTATGAACAACAAATACACATCTATCAACAAGTGAAACTGAAAATCAAGTGAATAATCTGATGAACATAATGAACTGGTGATTATAATAGAATCAGGGGCATAGAAAGGGAGTGAACTGGCTATTCTTGGGGCGGAAAGGGGTGAGGGGGATGTGGGAAGAGACTGGACAACAATCGTGCACCTATGGATGAGGACAGTGGGTGGGGAGTGAGGGAGGAGGGTGGGGTGGGAACTGGGTAGAGGGGAGTTATGGGGGGAAAAAAGAGGAACAAATGTAATAATCTGAACAATAAAGCTTTATTTAATTAAAAAAAAGAAATATAATTGGCAAATATGTTCTCCCATGAAGTGGGCTTTCATGTTGTTTTATTGATTATTTCTTTTGCTGTACATAAGCTTTTTCTTTTTATGTCGTCCCATTTGTTTATTTTCTCCTTAGTCTCTATTGTCCTAGGAGCTGTGTCTATAAAGATATTGCTACAAGAAATGTCTGCTATTTTGCTGCCTATGGAGTCTTGTAGGATTTTTATGGTTTCCCATCTAACATTTAAGTCCTTTAGCTATTTTGAGTTTGTTTTTGTGTATAGTGTAAGTTGGTGATCTAGTTTCATTTTTTTGCATGTATCTGTCCAAATTTCCCAGCACCATTTATTGAAGAAACTATCTTGACTCTATTGTATGCTCTTTCCTCCTTTGTCAAATATTAATTGAGCATAATGGCTTGGATCAACTTCTAGGTTCTTTGTTCTGTTCCGTAGGTCTATATGTCTGTTCTTGTGCCAGTACCAGGCAGTTTTGAAGACAGTGGCTTGGTAATATAGCTTGATATCTGGTATTGTGATCCCTCCAACTTTGTTATTCTTTATCAGAATTGCTGTAGCTATTCAGGGTCTTTTTTTTTATGCTAGATGAATTTTTGGAGAGTTTGTTCGAGATCTTTGAAATATGCCTTTGGTATTTTAATTGAGATTGCATTGAATCTGTAGATTGCTTTGGGTAGTATGGACATCTCAATGATGTTGATTCCACCAATTCATGAACATGGTATGTTCTTCTATTTGTTTATGTCTTCCTCTACCTCTTTTTTCAATGTCCTGTAGTTTTCCGAGTACAAGTCTTTTACGTCCTTAGTTAAGTTTATTGCTAGGCATTTTAATTTTTTTGGTGCAATGGTAAATTGGATTGATTTTTTCATTTCTCTTTCTGTGAGTTCATTATTGGTGTGTAAAAAGGCCATAGATTTCTGGGTGTTAATTTTGTATCCTGCTAGGTTGCCAAATTCATTTATTAGGTCTAGTAGTTGTTTGATGGAGTCTTTGGGGTTTTCTATGTATAGTATCATGTCATCTGCAAATAAGAACAGGTTTGCTTCTTTTCCAATTCGGATGCCTTTTATTTTTTCTTCTTGTCTGATTGCTATGGCTAATACTTCTAGTACTATGTCAAACAGGAGTGATGAAAGTGGGCATGCTTGTCTTGTTCCTGTTCTTAAGGGAATTGGGTTTAGTTTTGCCCATTGAGTATGATGTTGGCTGTAGGTTTGTCATATATTGCCGGGAGCCGGCCCATGCTTGCTGTTTCAAGGGACCTGGCATATATGGCATACTGTTCTTAATATGTTTGCTCACCTTCTTGGCACTATGTGTTTTAACCAAGGTCTCTGAGAAAGGTTGTTTCCCCAGGTAGGGATTTTCCCCTGGAGTTAGGGAGGGAATAAAACCTCTTAACTAGTGCCAGGTGGGTAATTAATCACTTTACGAACAATCATGCTTAAGCTACATAATCTTTACTCCCTGGAATGGAGATAAGAAACGCCCTAACCTTTGTAATAGAGATTGATAGGATTGAATCAACTGGTATAAATACAGATGTAATAAGACAGCAAGACACAGAACTTAGAATACGGAACCAAGAGAGCCAGAACTTAGAACACAGAACTTAGAACACAGAACTTAGAACACAGAACTTAGAACACAGAACTTAGAATACGGAACCAGGAGAGACAGAACCTAGGCACAGAACCTACACAGAACGTTCTCTAGAGACAGAAGAACTTCGCTGGAGAGAACATGGCAAAAGATCCTGGACTGAACCTGACTATAGAAATTGGCAAGAGAACCTAACTAGAACCTGGTGACTGAACCTGGCTGGAGAACCTAGCAAGGGAACATGGACACAGAACCTGGCTGGAGATCCTAGCCAGAACTTCGCTGGAGATCCAGACCAGAACTTGGCTGGAGATCCTGGCTAGAGATCCTGGCTAGGCTGCTGATCAACTGAACGCTGTCTCTGTGTCATTCCTTCTTCGCCGACTCCATCCACACCTTTGGGGACCCCTGGACCTGCTGGGGTTGGACTCCGGCAATATATATATGGCTTTTATTATGTTAAGGTATGATCCCTCTATTCCCACTTTGCTGAGAATTTTTATCAAGAAAGGGTGTTGGATTTTGTCAAATGCTTTTTCTGTGTCAATTGATATGACTATGTGATTTTTGTTTCTCAGTTTGTTTATGTGATGTATCACATTTATTGATTTGCAAATATTGCACCATCTTTGCATCCCTGGAATAAATCTCACTTGGTCATGGTGTATGATCTTTCTAATGTTCTGGTGGATCCGATTTGCTAAAATTTTGTTGAGGATTTTAGCATCTATATTCATCAAGGATATTGGCCTGTGGTTCTCTTTTTTTGTGGTGTCTTTATCTGGTTTTTGGGATTAGGGTAATGCTGTCTTCATAGAAAGAGCTTGGAAGTGTGCCTTCCTCTTGAATTTTTTTGAATAGTCTGAGGAGGATAGGGTTTAGTTCTTTGAATGCTTGGTAGAGCTCCCCTGTAAAGCAATCCAGACCAGGGTTTTATTTGCTAGAAGATTTTTGATGGCTGCTTCAATTTCTTTGGTAGTTATTGGCCTATTCAGGCTTTTTGATTCTTATTGATTGATCTTTGGGAGCTTGTATTTTTCTAAGAATATGTCCATTGTGTCTAGGTTGTTCATTTTGTTGGAATAGAGTTGTTCATAGTATTTTTTCATAATCATTTGTATTTCTGCGGGATTGGTTGTTATTTCACCTCTTTCATTTCTGATTTTGGTTTTTTGGGTCCTCTCTCTTTGCTTTTTGGTGAGCCTGGCTAGAGGTTCATCAATCTTGTTTATCCTTTCAAAGAACCAGATCTTGGTTTCATTGATCTTTTGTATTGGTGTTTTTTTTTGTTTGTTTTTTTTTTTGTCTCTATCCCGTTTCTCTCTGCTCTGATCTTTATTATTTCCTTCCTTTTGCTTACCATTTTTTCTTTTTCTTTGAGGTTGGCCTGTAGAGCTACTGACTTCCCTCTCAAGACTGTTTTCACTGTGTCCCATAGATTTCAGATTGTTGTGTTTTCATTGTAATTTGTTGCCATGATGCTTTTTATTTCTACTTTGATCTCTTTGGTAACCCAATCATTGTTTAATAGCATGCTGTTTAGCCTCCAGGTGTCTGTTTTTTATTGTTTTTATTGTAGTTTATTTCTAGTTTTATGCCATTGTGAGCTGAGAAGATGCTTGATAGGATTTCTTATCTTCTTGAATTTGAAGAGACTTTGCCTGTGACCCAATATGTGGTCTATCTTTTAAAATGACCATTGTGTACTTGAGAAGAATGTGTATTCTGTGGCTTTTGGGTGAAATATTCTGAAGATGTCAATTAATTTCATCTGATCTAGTGAATCATTTTAGGATTGATGTTTCTTTGTTGATTTTTGTTTAGAAGATTTTTCCAAACATGTTAGTGGGGTATTGAAGTCCCCTACTATGACCGCATTTCTGTCAATCTCTCCCTTGATATCCTCCAGAAGTTTTTTTTTTTTTAATCTATTTAGGTGTTCCTGTAATGGGTACATATATGTTTACCAGAGTTATATCTTCTTGTTGAATTGCTCCCTTTAGTATTATAAAGTGGCCTTCCTTATCTCTTGTTATGGCCTTCACTTTGAGGTCTAATTTGTCAGATATAAGTATTGCTACCCCACTTTTTTTTCATTTTCATTTGTCTGAAAAACCTTTTTCTATCTCTTCACTATCAGTATGTGTGAGTCCTTTGTCCTGAGGTGGGTTTCCTGTAGACAGCAGATAAATGGGGCGTGTTTTCTTATCCACTCAGCTACCCTATCTCTTTTGATTGGGGCATTTAATTCATTTACATTTAAAGTTATTATTGATAGGTACTTGTTTGTCACCACTTTTATTCTTTATGCCTGTGTCCCTTCTTCTCTTCCTATTTCTTCTTTTTATAGCTGCACCTTGACCATTTCTTGCATTGCTGGTTTAGTGGTAATAAACACCCTTAGTCCTTTTTTGTCTGTGAAGCTCCTGATTTCACTCTTAATTTTGATTGACAGCCTTTCTGGTATAGTATTCTTGGATTCAGACCCTTGCTTTGCATAACTTTGTATATTTCATTCCATTCCCTTCTGGCCTGTTGTGTTTCTGTTGAGAAATCAGTCGATTGTCTAATGGGAGATCCTTTGTAGGCCACTTTCTGTCTCTCTCTGGCAACCTTTAAAATTTTTACTTTGTCATTGGTGTTTGCCAACTTAATTTTAATGTGTCTTGGTGTTGGTCTTTTGGGGTTCATCTTGTTTGGGATTCTGTGTGCTTCTTGGACTTGTGTGAGTTTTTTTCTTCCTGATATCAGGGCAGTTTTCTGTCATTATTTCTTCAAACAGGTTTTCTACTCCTTGCTCAGTTTCCTCTCCTTCTGGCACCCCCATTATGTGGATGTTGTTTTGTTTTGTGTTGTTCCAAAGTTCCCTTAGGCTCTCCTCCTGTTTTTTAAGTTTCTTTTCTAGATGCTCCTCTGCTTGGGTATTTTTTCCTACCTTGTTCTAGCTCACCGATGCGGTTCTCCACTTCTTCTAGTCCACTGTTGATGCTTTCTATTGAGTTATTTATTGCAGTGATGTCATTTTTCATTTCTTCTTGGTTCTTCTTCATTTCCTCTTGGTTCTTACACATATTGTTGAATTTGTTTTCCAACCTTTTTAGGGTCTTTATGACCATTGCTCTGAATTCTTTCTCTGAGAGATTGCTTGCCTCCATTTTATTTACTTCCTTTTCTGGTGATTCCTCCTTTTCTTTTGTATGCAGGCTGTTTCTTTGTCTCCCTATGATGACTCCTCTTAGGGTGTTTGGTTATGTAGCTCTCTCTGTCCTGCATTGACTTAAAGGCACAAAATACAACACAAAAAGACACAATGCACAGGGCACTAAAAACAAATGTATTCACAATACTGATAACCTCAAATAAAGGTGACCACCAGAGAAAAGAGAACTAGGGGATAGAAAAGGGTGCAAAACTGATATTGAGAAAAGGAAAAAAATGTAAGAGAGAAAAGAAAGAGAAGAAAAAAATAAGGAGAAAAATATATACGTATATGGGGAGAAAACTCCAATAAAACAACTAATTCAAAAATGTAAACAACAAAAACCCAGAGATGACTGAAAACAATAAACAACAACTAATACAAAAAATGCAAACAACAAACACCCAAACAACAAATACCCAGATGAATCTGAGGAGGCAGAGCTTATTTCCAGGAGGTAAGGTCAAGGAATTGAATGAATGGGGAAATAGCCACAATTCACTATAGAGTAGGTAGAAAGAGAATGAGTGTATAAGAAGAAAAGTTAAAAATAAAATACAAAACAAGAATATAGAAATCCTATCTAATAAAAGAGAAACATGGTAATTGGCGTACGACCGCTACCCTTCCCAATGGCTAATCAGCGAGATATTCAAATTAACTGTCAGCCAATATGGCGGCCGGCAGCCAGGCAGCTGGAAACTAACATGAGGCTTGCTTGCTTCAGTGACGGAGGACTCCAACTTTCCCCGCCTGCCACTGCAGGCCTCTGAGCCTGCAGTTTCAAACATTGTAACAAATATAGACGCTAAACAAAACCCCAGAAACCAGCTTTCAGCAAGCTGGGATCTCAGAGCTGGAGTCAGAGCTGGAGTTATACATTGTTTCGAACCGACACAAACCAGATACCTACTTTCAGCAGTGGAGGCCTAAAAGCTGGGGCCTCAGAGCTAAAGCTGGCCCAGAATTAAAAAAAGAAAAAGAAAAAAAAGGAGCGGTTGGGAGCTTCAGTCACCCGCCAGCATGAAAACAGCCCTCAGCCCCTCACCCAGACTGGCCAGGCACCCCAGTGGGGACCCCCACCCTGAAGGGTGTGTGACCAGCTTCAAACAGCCCTCAGCCCCTCACCCAGGCTGGCCAGGCACCCCAGTGGGAACCCCCACCCTGACCCAGGACACCCTTCAGGGCAAACCAGCCAGCCCCACCCATGCACCAGGCCTCTACCCTATATAGTAAAAGGGTAATATGCCTCCCAGCACCAGGATCAGCGGAGCTGAGAGGCCTCCTGGCACTGGGATCAGCGTGACAGGGGGCAGTGCCCAAACCCCCTGATCACCCTGCAGCTCTGTGTGTGACAGGGGGCAGGGACACAACCTCCCTATCCGCCCTGCTCTGTTTGTGACAGGGGAAGGCGCCCCAACCTCCTGATCAGCCCTGCTCTGTGCCTGATAGGGGGGAGCTCCCCAACCTCTGATCACCCTGCAGCTCTGTGTGTGACAGGGTGCGGCGCCCCAACCCCCCCCCCCCCCATGGGCCCTGCTCTGTGTGTGACAGGGTAGAGACATAATCTCCCCATTGGCACTGCCCTCAGTGTGAGAGTGGCAGCGCCCCAACCCCCTGATCGGCCCTGCTCTGTGGGTGATAGAGGGTGGCGCCACAACCCCCCCCCCCCCCTCACGGGCACTGCTCTGTGTGTGATGGGGTAGAGCCATAACCTCCCCATTGGCCCTGCCCTGAGTGTGACAGTGGCGGCATCCCAACCCCTTGATCCGCCCTGCTCTGTGTGTGACAGGGGGCAGCGCCCCAACTCCCCTATTGGCCCTACTCTCTGAGTGACAGGGGGGAGCTCCCCAACCCCCTGATGGGCCCTACTCGGTGCGTGACAGGGGGGAGCTCCCCAACCCCCTGATCAACCCTGCTCTGTGCATGACAGGGTACGGAGCCCCAACCCCCCTGATGGGCCCTGCTCTGTGTGTGACAGGGGGCAGTGCCCCAACCCCCGGATTGGCCCTGCTCTGTGTGTGACAGGGGGTGGCGCCGCAACCTCCCCATCAACCCTGCCTTGGGTGTGACAGGGGGCGGTGCCCCAACCCCCCAATCGGCCCTACCCTGAGCATGACTGGGGGTGGCATCGCAACCCCCTGATCCGCCCTGCTCTGTGCATGACAGGGGGCGGCGCCCCAACACTCCAATCGGCCCTGCTCTGAGCCCGACCAGGGACTGCACCTAGGGATTGGGCCTGCCCTCTGCCACCCGGGAGCAGGCCTAAGCCAGCAGGTCGTTATCTCCCAAGGGGTCCCAGACTGCAAGAGGGCACAGGCCAGGCTGAGGGACCCCCCCCTTCCCGCCAAGTGCACAAATTTTAAGTTTGTGCTCCCCCACTTAATACTGGGTTGGAGGAGGGACTGCCCCAAAGCTGATTTCCTGTTTGTCTCTCCCCACTCTGATCCCCAGTTTCCACAAAAACAACTTTCCCCTGGAGTCTTGGCAATTGTTTTTAATTGGAAGATCCTATGTACTGGACTTAGCAAGCAAAAGCAAGGAGTTAAAAAGGAACAAAGGCCAAAGCTGATTTGTGTCTTTTTCCCCTGGCACTGTGCAGCCAGTATAGAAATTCAGGCTGCCTTTCTGTGTCCAGCCCAGCTGTGGGATAATATCTAGAGTTCCCTTCTGCCAGCATCCCTGTGGACCCCCTTCCATATTCGAGGGCTACACTGACTGCAATGGCCACGGATTTTGTGGGGCACAGTCTTCCTCTGAGACTCTACTAGTCCCCACTGGGAATGTTTATCCCTCTAGCCTGGATCTCAGATCACACCTCTCTCCAGGGGATCTCTGACCTTTCTGTCCATGGATTGCCAACTGTGTTTAATTCACCAATGCCAGGTGGATGTTGTTTAATTCAGCTGTTCCTTCTATCTGCTCTGTGAGAAGGTGCTGGTCCCGTCCGCGTATTCAGCACCACTTTGTCTTCCTCTGGCATACTTTTTAGGTGCCCATGGTCAGGGAGGCTGACGTCCTGATGTTCATGGGTTCACAGCTGAGGCAGCTGGTCCCTGGGCATTGTGGTTGTAGGGTCCCAGGAGTTATCTGAGGTCTGGCTAGGCTTCCCATCACAGCCACTCTCCCCTTCAAGATAGCACAGACTCTGCAGCAGAGCTGGCTGCTCTGAGAGAGATTTCAGCAGCAGTAGAGGCTGCCCAGCCAGGGAGACTGGTCTACCAGTCCCCAACAGTCTTGTAAAATATAGCTGTCCCTCTCTCACAAATACAGACACTCCCTGCACGTCAACGTACTGTGCTTTTGTTCTCTTACTCACACACTATCTTGCAGCCTGCCATCCCATCAGCAGCCATCTTGGACCTCCCCATAATTTGTATTTTTTATGGACTACTAGGAACAAAATTAAACTCATTGCCCATTTCCTGGAAGTTGGAAAGATAAGGATTTCTATCCAACCACTCTGGCTGCTGTATTGATAGTGGATCAGATCAGGATAAGTGGTCAGATCATTTTGTAATAATCCAAGTAAAGCAGTAGTGGCTTCAACCAGCATGGTAGCAGAGAAAATGGTGGGAAGTGGTCAAACTCTAGACACAACAGGTAGAACTACAGGATTTCCTATTTGAAAGTAAATTCTGTGTAATAGAAAGAGAGGAGTGAAGGATGACTTCAAGTTTTGGGTCAGAGAAATCAAAGTTATCAAATCATCATTAAGTGATGGAGGAACACTGTGGGAAATGGGTTTGAAGAAGTTAGATCAGTAGTTAGGTTTTAGGATAATTTTTTTTGAAGTGCAGTTTAGACATCTAAGTGTAGATCACAAGTAAGCTTTTGAATAAAGGAGTTTAAGATAAAGAGACAAAAAGTTTAGAGCTATAAATATGAGGTTTCTAGATATATAGATTATATTTAAGATTTTGAGATTGAATATGACAAAGACAGTGGCTACAAATAAAGAAACGATCCATGGATGGTATTTTGAGGCACTCTAACATTAAGATATCAAGGAAAAAAGGAAATTATTAAATGGAACTGAAATGGATATTATTCAATCATAAATATTGAAGTTTTCTAGATGCCATGCAATGTGTATAAAGGAGAATGAAATAAGCAATGTCATATGCTGCTGCTGATATATCATATACAAGAAAAAATAAAAGCTGGAGTGGTGAACACACAATATACAGATGATGTAGCATAGAAATGTACATACCTGAACCCTATATAATTTTATTAACCAATGTCCAAGAAAAATAAATAAATGAGTGAATGAATAAATAAATAAATCTAACAATAAAAAAATAAATAAACCAAAGAATATCTCATAAGAAAAACCAGAGATACAAATACAGGTAGATGTATAAGCAAATCATATCTATCCTATCTAATAAAAGACAAAAAGGGTAATTAACCATACCTCCTCTGTGCTTCCCATTGGCTAATCAGTGAGATATGCAAATTAACTGCCAACAAAGATGGCGGCCAACAGCCACGCAGCTGAAGTGAGCAGGAGGTTTGCTCGATCCAGTGATGGAGGAAGCCAAGGTTCCCCGCCTGCCGCGGCTCAGCTCTGAGCTCTGAAAGCAACTAAGTTTCAATTATAGAAGCCAAACAAACCCCAGATACCTGCTTTCAGCCAGCTGCGGCCTCAGAGCTGGGAGTGCCAGTGATGGCAACAGAGTTTCAATTATAGACGATAAATAAATCCCAGAATTAAAAAAAAGAAAAAAAGGAGAGTCTGGGAGCTTCAGTCGCCCACCAGCCTGAAAAGGGCCCTTAGCCCCTAACCCAGACTAGCCAGGCACCCCAGTGGGGACCCCCCACTCTGAAGGGGGTGTGACCAGCTGCAAACACCCATCAGCCTCTCACCCAGGCTGGCCAGGCACCCAAGTGGGACCCCCACCCTGATCTGGGACACCTTTCAGGGCAAACCAGCCGGCCCCCACCCAGGGAACAGACCTCTATCCTATATAGTAAAAGGATAATATGCAAACTGATCCCAACAGTAGAAAGATTGGGAATGACTGGTCACTATGACACACACTGACAACCAGGGGGCAGACGCTCAATGCAGGAGCTGCCCTCCGGTGCTCAGTGCACTCCCACAGGGAGAGCTCTGCTCAGCCACAAGATAAGCTGATGGCTGCCAGTACAGCGGTGGTGGTGGGAGCCTCTCCTGCCTCCTCAGAAGCGCTAAGGATGTCCAATTGCAGCTTAGGTCTGCTCCCCGCTGGCAAGTGGACATCCCCTGAGGGCTGCTGGGCTGCCAGAGGGATGTCTCATCACCAGCTTAGGCCCAATCCCCTGGGGAGCAGGCCTAAGCTAGCAGGTGGTCATCCCCTGAGGGGTCCCAGACTGTGAGAGGGCACAGGCCGGGCTGGGTACCACCCCCGCCCCCCCAAGTGCACATATTTTTGTGCACTGGGCCTCTAGTATATATATAAAAGCCCAGCGCCCAAATGGCAGAAGGACCAGAACGACTGGTCAACCAGTTGCTGTGATGCACACTGACCATCAGGGGGCAGACGTTCAATGCAGGAGCTGCCCCTGGTTGTCAGTGCACTCTCACAGCCAACTTCCTGTGGTCAGCCAACCTCCTGTGGTCCTTCCTTCCAGCTGGTGGCCCTGATTACCAGCTAGGCTGAGGGACCCCACCTGTGTAAGAATTCATGCACTGGGCCTTTAGTAGGTTTATAAGAAAAAAAATGATTCCTATTAAATGAGAGGTGGGTGAATTTATTTATTTATTTTTAATATTAAATTACTATGTTCATTATTTTTCCATTTCTTAAATAAAAAGTAACACAATATACATACTTATGGCACTTGACTCTTTTAATTTAGTAGCATTTTCTCCATAATATTTTTGTTTGTTTGTTTGTTTTATCTTGATTGTTGACAGTATTACATATGTCCCCTTTCCTTCCCCATTGATCCCTTCTAGCCCACCCTTGACCCCACTATTCACCACATTATTGCTGTGTCCATGGGTTATGCATATATGCATATAAGTTCTTTGGTTGATCTCCTTCCACCCATCCATTACTGTCTTCCTTCTGAGATTTAACCACTAGTGATTTATGGGTAAATATACATGAGCAATATACATTTTAATAGAAACTTGTTTTTATTATTTCAATATATATATATATATATATATATATATATATATATCACTCTATAAAATATGTGACATATATTTATGTCACAAATGCATGAGGCTTTGCATTTGAACACACTTGATTTTTTTTTTAATTAAATCTTTATTGTTCAGATTATTACATTTGTTCCTCTTTTTTTCCCCCCCATAACTCCCCTCCTCCCAGTTCCCGCCCCACCCTCCGCCCTCACTCCCCACCCACTGTCCTCATCCATAGGTGCACGATTTTTGTCCAGTCTCTTCCCGCATCTCCCACACCCCTTTCCCCCCCAGGAATAGTCAGTCCATTCCCTTTCTATGTCCCTGATTCTATTATAATCAACAGTTCATTCTGTTCATCAGATTATTTATTCACTTGATTCTTAGGTTCACTTGTGGATAGATGCATATTTGTTGTTCATAATTTGTATCTTTACCTTTTTCTTCCTCTTCCTCTTCTTAAAGGATACCTTTCAGCATTTCATATAATCCTGGTTTGGTGGTGATGAACTCCTTTAGCTTTTCCTTATCTGTGAAGCTCTTTATCTGACCTTCAATTCTGAATGATAGCTTTGCTGGATAAAGTAATCTTGGTTGTAGGTTCTTGGTATTCATCACTTTGAATATTTCTTGCCACTCCCTTCTGGCCTGCAAAGTTTCTGTTGAGAAATCAGCTGACAGACGTATGGGTATTCCCTTGTAGGTAACTGAGTTTCTTTCTCTTGCTGTTTTTAAGATTCTCTCTTTATCTTTTGCTCTTGGCATTTTAATTATGATGTGTCTTGGTGTGGTCCTCTTTGGATTCCTTTTGTTTGGGGTTCTCCGCGCTTCTTGGACCTGTAAGTCCATTTCTTTCACCAGGTGGGGGAAGTTTTCTGTCATTATTTCTTCAAATAGGTTTTCAATATCTTGCTCTCTCTCATCTTCTGGCACCCCTATAATTCTGATGTTGGTACGCTTGAAGCTGTCCCAGAGGCTCCTTACACTATGCTCGCATTTTTGGATTCTTTTTTCATTTTGCTTTTCCGGTTGGGTGTTTTTTGCTTCCTCGCATTTCAAATCATTGACTTGATTCTTGCGCTCCTCTGGTCTGCTGTCAGGAGTCTGTATAATATTCGTTATTTCAGTCCGTGTATGCTTAATTTCTAGTTGGTTCCCCAATATAAGATCGAGGGTCTTATTAGTTTTCTTGTAGATCTCATTAAGTTTATCGGCGGCTTCTAAACAGTTCTTGAGAGACCTTAAAAGTGTGGTTCTGAACTCTATATCTTCCATTGACAATTTTGTCCTGTTTCTTTGTCTCCGCATTTTGTTATGCTTCCTTGGTGCACCCCCTAGTGGTCTTTGTTCGCAGTCTTATAGTTAAATCTTGATTGTTGTAGGTAATTCCAGGGAGGGTTTGACCTCCAGGCCAAGTGGCTATGAGAATCAGCTGTGTCAGCAGTGAGAGAACTTCTGTCCTCTAGGGAGGTGCTAATCTAGCCTTTGCCTGAGGCTATCTGGCAAATGCCTGTGTTCGGGGCTTGGGCGGGGCGGGTCGCACAGGATCAACAGGGTGGGCCAGAGAGAGCAGTTATGGCGGCTCTCAGTCCTGTCCCCAGGGGCTCTGCCCCTCTGAGTCCCAGCACCCGATGTAAAGCTCGGAGAGAAAGCTACACTCGCTCTGACCGAAGCCAGACAGTCCCGCTTCTCCCGTTTGAGTCTGGGTCGCTAAAGACTCGCCCGTATCTGGAGCTCAGAGTCTGCGACTCCCTCCCGATTGAAAACGCCAACCGCGCCCTCCGCCGCCAGCCCGCTCGTGCACTCCGCACCTCAGAATTTGACTTCAGCACTGCGCCTCCTCTGAGTGTGCGTATGAGTTTCTCTTTCCTCCTAGTTGTAGGACTTCCACTCAGCCGGCGTTCCTGTGGTTCTGGGTGATGTCCCTTCCGTTTTTTGGTTTCACTTTTGAAGTAGTTGTTCAAAGCAGCAAACTCCAGGCGTTAACCTATGCCGCCATCTTGGTTCTCCTCTGAACACACTTGATTTGAATTTAAGTTCTGCCACTTGCATTTGTAAACTTTGAAAATGCATTTATGCTTTTTAAATCTTAGGAATAATAATAGAACTTTGAAGGAAAACTAATCATAAATAAGTGAGAAAACCTTTTATCTAGTATCTATGAGAAACTCAATAACAAATTTTTCCTTTCATAGAAAATAGAGAATTTAATAAAATCATATTATCAAATGAATTATGTATATATTAACATAATAAAATTTGAAGTATGAAAGCAATATCTTCTGTCATGGACTGAATTTAATTGAATAAGTTTCTATTACACTTTACAATTACTGTCCAATGAATTAATAATTTCACAGGAAATTATACTTTTTCTCGATGCCTTATAATTCAAGTTTGTAATAGATATTAAATATTATGCAGGAAATTTTAAGGAAAGGAACCATATCAAAATGGCAATCAAAAGTTTACCTTTTCAAGACAGAAATGTATACCTTTTTGAATATTCTTATATAGCCAATAACATTTTTAAAAAATAATACATGTTTAATGAATACCACATTAGCATTATTTTTCTCTCTAGTGAAGTAGGCATTTGAATGAACTTACTGAATCAAAATATATTTTTCCTCATGTGGTATATACTATTCTTTCTACAATTTAGAGGTGGCATTTCTTCTTTTGTAGAAGGAAGACTTCATCAGATAGTGAAAAAAACAATAAATTGTATAGAGTTCAAGAGCTTATATGCTGATATCCCAAGGAAAAGGAGATGCTGCAAAAGCTGACATTTAATTGGGAGCCTCCAGCAGAGAGATGCATTTTTCATGCTAGGAAAAGGACCAGCAAAGTCAAATAAGCACTTTTTATTATTATAAGAAAAACAAATAATGCCTTTTCATCACAAAAGGAACTAACAAGAGAAACCAATATTAAAGACTGGCTAAGCTCAAAAATATATTTAGCAATTGTATAATTTCTGTTAAAGATAAATATAATTGTTTTGTAAAGTTATTCCTTTTTTTTGAGAAATTTGCTGTAGAATAAAAGATTTAAACAATTGTCTATATCTATCCCCCACAAAGAAACATATGAAATAAAATGAATGTTAACAATAGTATACAGACTGGGAGAGACAAAGAGAAATACACTATTGTCCAGCCAGTGTTGCTCAGTGATTGAGTGTTGACCTATGAACCAGGAGGTGGTTCAATTACTGGTTAGGGCACATGCCGAGATTGCAGCCTTAATCCCCAGTAAGGAGCATGCAAGAGGCAGTCGATCAATGATTCTCTCTTATCATCGATATTTCTATATATTTTAATATTACAAATCAACAAAAATAACAAATAAAAATATATTTAAAAAAATAAAAATTGGAGAAACCAAGATGGTGGCATAGGTAAACACCTGAAATTGCTGCCTTGCACAACCACTTCAAAACTACAACTAAAAGACAAAATGGAACCACAGGAAGGCTGGCTGAGTGGAAATTCTACCAATAGAAAGAAAGTGAAAAGCACACTGAGACTCAGAGGAGGTGTGGAAGTAAAGTGCAGAGGTACAGAGGCGCATGTGGAAAGGGCTGGCAATTGAGGACACGGTTGTCTTTTCAATCAGGAGGGAGACACAAGCTCCCGACTGCTCTGAACTCCAGTTCCAGATGAGTCTCTGGGAACCCAGACTCATACGAGAAGAAACTGGACTGTCTGGCAGCGGGCGGAACTCAAGGGCAGCTTTCTCTCAGAGGTGCTTGCAGTGATTACCTCAGGACACTGAGACCCGGGGCCTCTTAGGGCAGGGCTGAGGATCAGCCATAGCTGTTTGCTCCAACTTGTTGATTCCCTGAGATCCCACCCCACCCAACCTGTGTGCAGAGGCTTTTGCATATGAATGGCCTGGCCCTTTGCAATCTAAAATTACCTAACAAACTGCAGCTGTGTCAGAGTGATCCAGAACATCCAAAAGAAGGCCCAAGGCCCCACAGCAGCTTGCATTGCTTCACAGCTCGGCCTCATCTGGGCACCTCCAAACCCCAAACAAGAAAGAGGAATCTGCAGATCTCTCTGTAGCTCCTTCTGGGTAGCCTCAGGCAGAGGCAAAATTAGCACCTCCTTAGAGATCCAAGTGCCAGTGTACCCAGTGGTCAGAGTGGGACCATCCAGATTACAACTCTTCAGATCCATAAGGGACACACTCAGGAGGCAGACTCAGTGAGCACCAAAGCCCTACTGAAGCAAGTCTTGCCCCATAAGGGTGTCTCCAGCAAAGAAGTTCTCCCTCTGCAGACACAGCTGATTTTCACAGACAATTGGCCTGGAGGTCAATTCCTCCCAGTGATACCAACAACAATCAAGGCTTACCTACAACAAGACTGTGCACAAAGCTCACAAAGGGGTGCACCAAGAGTGTCCACCTCAGGTAATTGGGGAGGCTGATCCACTGGGCCCTAAAAGACTCCTACCACACAAAGCCACTCTATCAACACAGGGAAGTATAAAAAATACGGAGACAAAGAAACAGGTCACAAATGACTGAAATGGAGGAAAGCAAACTACTGGATATAGAGTTCAAAACCACGGTTTTAAGGTTTTTCAAGAATTTTCTAGAAACCGCCGATAAATTTGTGAGACCCTCGATAAATCTAGTGAGACCCTCAAGGATATAAAAAGGGATCAACTAGAAATTAAGCATATACTGTCTAAAATAAAGCCTAATATACAGAGATCCAACAGCAGACTAGAAGGTCAAAAAAATCAAGTCAAAGATTTGAAATACGAAGAAGCAAAAAACACCCAAACAGAAAAGCAAAAAGAAAATAGAATCCAAAAATATGAAGATAGTGTAAGGAGCCTCTGGGACAACTTCAAGCGTACCAACATCTGAATTATGGGGGTGCCAGAAGAAGAGAAAGAGCAAGATATTAAAAACCTATTTGAAGAAATAATGACAGAAAACCTCCCCTACCTAGTGAAAGAAATAAACTTACAAGTCCAGGAAGCACAGAGAACCCCAAACAAAAGGAATCCAAAGAGGACCACACCAAGACATATCATAATTAAAATGCCAAGAGCAAAAAACAAAGAGAGAATTTTAAAAGCAGCAAGAGAAAAAAAGTTAGTTACCTACAAGGGAGTACCCATATGATTGTCAGCTGATTTCTCAACAGAAACTCTGCAGGCCAGAAGGGAGTGGCAAGAAATATTCAACTTGATGAATAGCCAGAACCTACAACCAAGATTACTTTATCCAGCAAAGCTATCATTCAGAATTGAAGGTCAGATAAAGAGCTTCACAGATAAGAAAAAGCTAAAGGAGTTCATCACCCCCAAACCAGTATTATATGTAATGCTGAAAGGTATCCTTTAAGAAGAGGAAGAAGAAGAGAAAGGTAAAGATTCAAATTATGAACAACAAATATGCATCTATCAACAAGTGAATCTAAAAATCAAGTGAATAAATAATCTGATGAACAGAATGAACTGGTGATTATAATAGAATCAGGGGCATAGAAAGGGAATGGACTGACTATTCTTGGGGGGGAAAGGGGTGTGGGGGATGCGGGAAGAGACTAGACAAAAATTGTGCACCTATGGATGAGGACAGCGGGTGGGGAGTGAGGGTGGAGGGTGGGTGGGAACCGGTTGGAGAGGAGCTATGGGGGGGAAAAGAGGAACAACTGTAATAATCTGAACAATTAAGATTTATTTAAAAAAATTAAAAAATAGAAATACACTATTTTCAGGTCTTATAAATGATCCTATATAATAAAAAGAGCTAATATGCTAATTACACCTAACAGCAGAACAACCATCCAGATGACCTTTTGGACAAAGCCGGGTTGCAAGGGGCCTAGCCCTTTTCATGTATTTTGTGCATCAGGCCTCTTGTACAATATAAAATTCTATGTGCGAATATTTAGAGGCATACTATAAATGCTTATTCAACCATTAAAATAACAAAATAAAGTTATAACTAATTAGCCACAAAAGAGATAAAAATGACTAAAAATACTTAATTTCAAAAGTAGAGGGAAAAGGGTAAACATAGTAAATATGGGATAAAAATAAAAGAATAAGACAAAATCAATAAGGAATATAGAAGACTTAACATTGTCAATAAAATTGACTTAATTGGCTTTGATGGAACACTCCAGAAATATCAGCAGAATGCACATTCTTTTAAAATATGTACAGAGCCTTTTTAATATGGGCTATATTTAAAGCTATAAAGTAAGTTTGAATAAGTTTTAAAATTTGAAGTAATGTAGAATTGTTCTCTAATCAAAATATAATTAACATATAAATAAAAAAATCTGAAAGACCTTAAAATATTTAGAAATTAAACAAAAGACTTCTAAATAATTTGTGGTTTTCTGAAGAAATAAAAAATAAATAAGAATAGTTTTAACTATATAAAAGTGAAGACACACATATAAAATTATTTAGGATGGAGCTAAGAATCCTTAGAGTGAAATTTATATTATAAAATGTCATTACTAGAAAGTAAATTTCTAAATACATAAACTCAACTTCTACCACAAGAAATTTTAAAAGAAAAGTAAAAGCAAAGCAAACTAAATATAATAAATATTAGACTGAAAAACAGAGAAATAAAATACTAATAGAGAAAATAAAAATAAACAAAGCTTGTTCTTTTATCATACCAATAGAATTGAAACCTCCAACCAGATTCATTAGGAAAAAAGTGAGAAAACAAAAATTATCAATGTCAAGAATTATAGAGATATCAGCACAAGTTCTACAGGCATTAAGAAACAAAATAAAGTGAATATTATGTAAAAGCTTATGACCAAAAATCTACAACCTAGATAAGGAGAATAAATCTTTGAAAATCACAAAGTAATGAATACCATATTGGCGTATTCATATTGGCTCACTCAGTATGAAACAGATAATCAGAATAGCACTATATTGAATAAATTGAATCTTCACAAAGACTCAAGTTAAATAGCTTCACTGGTAAATTCTATTCAACATTTAAGGAACAAATACTACAGATTTTAAGCACACTATTCCAGAATATTGAAGGTAAGTGCATATACTCCAATATTCTATGAGGTCTGCATTATCTTGATATCAAAACCATGCAACAACATTACAAGAAAATAAACTACAGACTAAGATCATCTTAGTAGATACATAAAGGTATTTGATAACATCTTACATCCATTTATCAGGAAAACATTTTAGTTACTTCCCCAAATTGATTATGGGTATTTACAAAAATCATACAAGATTATATCATATTTAATAGTAAAAATTTGAATGCTCTTTTTTAAAGACTAGAATCAAGGCATGTATGTCTGCTCTTAGCATTTCCATTCAATGTTGTACTGGCCCATGTACTAACACAAGGAAAAGAAATAAAAGGCATCAAAATTTAAAAGCAAAAATACATGATGATCTATACAAACATTTAGTGGAAAATATTTTTTAAAAGTTGCTACAATTAAGCAAGTTTTGTAAGAGTACAGTATGTAATGTCAATATAAAAAACCACTACATGTCTAAAAACTAGTAATTAAAAATCAGAAATTGAGCTGGCCAGTGTGTCTCAGTGGTTGATCGTTGACCTACAAACCATGAAGTCACGGTTTGGTTCTTGGTCAGGGTGCATGCCCAGGTTGCAGGCTCAATCCCAAGTAGGGGGCGGGCAGGAGAGAGTCAATCAATGATTCTCATCATTGATTTCTCTCTCTCTCTCTCTCTCTCTCTCTCTCTCTCTCTCTCTCTCCCCTTTCTCTCTCTGAAATCAATAAAAATATTTTTAAATAGGAAATTGAGATAAAAGTATTGTTAAAATAGCATCAGGTACAGAGAAGCACTTTCAGAATATCAGAATAAGGATTTCTGAAAATCTGCTCTTAATAACAGCAATAATATCTATCAGTGGCAAAATTTGTTAAAAATAAAGTTTTTCAGAGGTCTGGAAATTAATCAAAACCTTGTAAAAATGCACAGAACATTTAGTTACTCAAGAAAAAGGGCTGGATTTCATAAAGAGCCTTCCTATCTTTTTTGGGAATGGCAGGGAGGAAGCAGGGAATTGCAGGACATTTTGTCATGTTGCTAACGACCTTGGGATTGCAGAATCAATAACAGGAGTATTGAAAAAATTATTGGGACAGTGTCTTTAAATAATACAAAATGAAAGTAAATAATACAAAATAAAAACACTTTCAAAAGGTAATTTATGATTTTAGCTTTATCTTTTATAGTGTATATCAACATAAGTTCAAATGTGAGATATTTTGTGTAAGGCTAGATTATATTAACACTAGAGGCCGGGTGCACAAAATTCATGTACTCATGGGGGTAGGAGGGGGGTCCCTCAGCCAGGCCTTTGCCCTCTCACAGTCCGGGAGTTCTCAGGGATGTCCAACTGCCGGCTTAGGCCCGCTCTCCTAAGCCAGCAGTTGGACATCCTTAGCGCAGCTGTGGAGGCAGGAGAGGCTCCTGCCACCACGGCTGTGCTCACCAGCAGTGAGCCTGGCTTCTGGCTGAGCAGCGCTCGCCCTGTGGGAGTGCACTGACCACAGGGAGAAGCTCCTGCATTGAGCATTTGCCCCTTGGTGGTCAGTGCACATCATAGTGACTGGCCGACTTGTCGACTGTCTATCCCCTGGTGATCAATGCACATCATAGCTAGCAGTTGAGCAGCCTTAGCATGTCATTAGCATATTGCACTTTGATTGGTTGAATGGATGACCGGATGACCGGACACTTAGCATATTAGGCTTTTATTATATAGGATAGGTGCCAAATTAAATGCTTAAATTTTATATATCAATTAGCCAGGCCAATTGTTTTGTCTATGCAAAGATTATGCCTCATATTTGTGGATATAATTGTTTAAGATATTCAAATATGAATTTATTAATTCACTTGTATTAACCACATACATAACTTTTTTTCTCAGGTACAGTTGTTAAATGTTTACTGAAAAATAACATCTTTTATAGAATAGGTAGATGTTTAATTGATATATTGAAGTTTTACCATGTTATAAATTTTATTTTTATCATATGTTTAGTCTAGCTTAGAAGCTAAAAATTAAGCCTAATTATCAGATATCATAAGAAGCAACTTGATTTGTAGACTATAAATCTAACTATGTCATTTTTATTTTAAAATAAAATTTTAAAATAACTTTGACAGGTTTGTAGTTCAGGTCAATTATCTGGACAAAAGCAGAATAGAGTCCTGATTATTTTGCTCTCTGAAGTTCTTATTGCTAAAATCTAAAAGCTGAAGTGGGGTTTGAATATATTGAATTTGTAACACATTACACTCTAGTAGATACAAACTTGAAATTAAAACTCAACTTGACATTTCTAAACTTTATTAAATTTACTATCAGTCAGAACATCCTTTAGAACAGAACATTTTCAATGAGGCTATGGCAAACTATTTTGGTTTGACATTTAGGACTCGGTTACTTTGGAAGGACATTTGCCCATGGAAGTTGACTGAATCATTCATATTCTGTACTCAAAGATATCATAGCTTACAAAAATGAATTCCATTCCTACTCAGTGTTGTTTCTTAAATGCTCTTCATCATTAAACTTATATTTGTGAGCTAATAACTTCCTCTGAGGTTACTTTTACTCTAGAAATATAGCAAGTACTAATGTACATAATATAGAAATTAATTTGTGACACCATGAGAATTCTCTTTTAGTGAACACTCAGACATAAATACTAGTCAAGCAAACTTAGTAAAATACTTAGCCACCTGGTTCCATGTGCTCTATGAATAATTACACTAGTTCCCTGACTGGCTTGCCTCAGTGGACAGGGTGTCTGGCTGCAGACTGAAAGGTCTCAGGTTCAATTCCAGTCCAAGGCATGTACCTTGGTCATGGGCTCAATCCCCAATGGGGGGCGTGTAGGAGGCAGCTGATTGATGTTTCTTTCACTTTAATATTTCTAGGTCTCTATCCCTCTCTTTTCCTCTCTGTAAAAAAATCAATTAAAATATATTTAAAAAAATAATAATGACACTAGTGAAGTTATTTCCCTGGCAAGAATTTGGACTAATAAAACCAAGGTTTAGAGAGCTAAAATGCTTAGGGAATATGTGGTTTGGATCTTTTTTCTTTATCTTAGATCTTTTGAACAAGTTACTACATTCTGAGCATTATAGCTTTTTAATTTCAATTTTCTTTTATTTTTTATTTTTTAAATATATTTTATTGATTTTTTACAAAGAGGAAGGGAGAGGAATAGAGAGTTAGAAACATCAATGAGAGAGAAACATCTATCAGCTGCCTCCTGCACACTCCTTACAGGGGATGTGCCCATAACCAAGGTACATGCCCTTGACTGGAATCGAACCTGGGACCCTTCAGTCCCCAGGCCAACGCTCTATCCAGTGAGCCAAACCAGCCAGGGCTCAATTTTCTTTTAAAGCAGGGAAGATTTTTTGTAGTGACTTTTGAAAAATAAATAGCACCATCACATAAGCTTTATGAAGAAACATATGTTGATGTCCAGACTAAAAAAATAAACCAAAATAGACATTTTTCTTTTCCTGTGATGTGTGTTCAATCCTGTTTTTCCCAAAACTCCCTGAAATCACTTCATCTCCCAATCCCATCTAACTGGCCACTACTAAAATGATCTTTTATCCTTGTTACTCTCCTAGAAAACACTGCACTGGCTCCTCAGGGTCCTGAAAATCAGGTGTGTTTATTCTTTCTTTAGGGTTCTACCTCCTTGGTGACACTTCATATTTTTCTTACTCTTCACATATTGTTTATGAAAGGAAATTTTTCTTTATATGTTATCAAGAAAGTCATCTTTTTGGCATATTCTATGTCAGGTATTTTTAACCTATTCATGTGCTATATACCCTTTTGGCAGGCTGAGAAACATATCCAATATGAGAATAATTTATTTTTTATTGACTATTTTTTAGAGCAGTTTTAGATTCACAGCAAAATTAAGGAAAAGGTACAGAGATTCCTCATATACCTCCTACCTCTACAATGATACAGCCAACCCAGTTGTCAACATCCCCCACCACAGTGGTACATTTGTTACAGTCGATGAACCTACAGTGACGCGTCATACTAATCCAGAGCCCATAGTTTACCTTAGGATTCACTCCAGTATTGTATGTATAGTCTGTGGGTTTGGACACCTGTATATTGACATATATCCATCATTATGGTATCCTACAGAACATTTTCCCTGCCCTAAAAATCCTCTGTGCTCTGCCTAGTCACCCACCCCCACTGCCACTTATAGCAACCTGTTATTTTTCATGTCTCAAAATAGATAGTTGAAAACATATGTAGACTTTTTCATATTTACCTTCTTTCACTTAGCAATATGCATTTAAGGTTCATCCATGTCTTTTCATGACTTGATAGCTAATTTCTTTTTAGCACTGTCCGGGCCAGGACCTCTGGGGGCTGGGGTGGCCTAGGCCTCCTGCTGGCCCCACCAAAGCTGGACTTGGGCTTGGCCGGCTGCCCCAGTCCCCACCCACTAGTTGGGAGTGGCCTCCGCCTCCAAGGCAGTGTGATGTTAGCACTTGGCAGGCCTGAGTGTGCCTGCACTGCACGCGGAAATCCCCGCCCTCGTCCCTACCCACCAGCTTCTGCCTGGTTGTGACTTAGACACCACTAGGACCAATTAGCATATTACCTCTTTATATATATAGATTTTATTTTTCAATTACAGTTTACATTCAATATCATTTTGTATTAATTTCAGGAGTACAACATGGTGGTTAGACCTGTGGTCGGCAAACTGCGGCTCGCGAGCCACATGTGGCTCTTTGGCCCCTTGAGTGTGGCTCTTCCACAAAATACCACGTGCGGGCAGGCACATACAGTGTGATTGAAACTTCATGGCCCATGCGCAGAAGTCATTTTCGGCCTGGGCGAGTCTATTTTGAGGAAGTACTGTTGATATTTGGCTCTGTTGACTAACGAGTTTGCCGACCACTGGGTTAGACAATCATATACTTTGCAGTGATCCCCTGATATTTTTAGTACCCACCCACTTGGCATTAGACATACTTACTACAGTATTATAGTGTATATTCCCTATGCTGCACTTTGCATACCCAAGTGGGTTGTTTCTAAATGTTGAGTTTTAATCTTTTTTTGTATATTTTAGATAATAGTCCTTTATCAGTGTGATTTTTGACAATATTTTCTTACAGTATAGGGCTTGTATTCTAATTCTCTTGATAGTGCTTATATGTATTCTGCTGTTATTGGATGAAGTAGCCTTTAGATTTCAATTGTATTCAGCTGATTGATGATATTGTTGAATTTAACTGCCTTTACTGATTTTCTGCTTGCTGGTCTGCACATTTCAGAAAGAGGGGTGTTCAACTGTGGTAGCATATATATTATATTTGTCTTTCTTTTTTTATTAGTGCTTGCCACATATAGCTTAACATTGTGTTGTTACACACATACATGTTGATTGCTATGTCTTACAGAATTGACCCTTTAATAATTATGTAATGCCCATCTTTACTCATAACTCTGCTTGTTTTGAAATCTGCTGTCTGAAGTTAATATAGTGCTACCTCTTTCTTCTTATAAAATATATTTTATTGATACCAGAAAAAAGCTAGAAAAGGTTTTTAAGTAGACAAAAAAATGAAATGTCCAAAAACTCCCACTTCTGGTAATACAACAAGGGAATGGAAACCGTAAGAAAATGGCTTGGCAGCAGAGGTCAGTCATTCTGCCACCTGCACCCATCAGAGATCTGATTCAATTTCCCAAACATCTCTGAGACAATTCATTTATCAGTGTGCAGAGCCAAATGAGTCATGGCTGGTCCCTGAAGGGAATGTTCCATTTCATTCCTTCACCCCACTCTGAGAAAATCCAGAGACCACATTCCAAGTGAATTCTCTGTTGGAACACAGTGGGGAATGGTAAATGGTGTGCTCACTGGGCAGGACCTATATTTTCAGCAATGGTGCAATAAATATCTGCTACATCGACAGGTAGAACTGGACTACACTCTCCTATGGGTTCGGGAGTTTGGAGAATAGTTGCTGTGCATACTGGTGGATCAGGTAAACTAACCTAAGGGCTCTCTACCAATTCTGTATATGAATGCCTAGTAAGACACTTTGGAGCAACTAGAAGCTTCTGTCTTGACATTGGAAGAGTAAGTTAGTTGATATATTTTTAATGATATAATGGAGTCTGAGTAAAATTTAGAAAGTTCTTAATTTATTTTAACTTGTCTCAGTGATGCTCATGAGGGCCTTGATTGGCTCTTTGTCAGAGCCAACAGCACTTTATTCACATGGCCAATGCAGGGCCATCCAGGTACTGACCTAAGCATTGGCACAGTAGAAACTTCCCTGTATGAGATGGATCTGTGTCTCACAGCATCAGGATTAAAAATAGGGCTCGGCTGGCATGGCTCAGTGGTTGTGTTGACTTATGAATCAGGAGATCACAGTTCAATTCCCAGTCAGGGCACATGCCTGGGTTGCTGGCTGGATCCCGTGTGGGGCATGCAGGAGGCAGCCTATCAATGATTCTCTCTCATCCATGATGTTTCTATCTCCCTTCCTCTCTGAAGTCAATAAAAATGTTTTTTAAAAATGATTAAAAATAGGTAACCTGTTCTTGTCAGTGGGATAGTGAAACTGTTTTGTAGGGTATGCTTAAAAGAAAATTGGAGTGTTCAAATAGAGTGCTGATCACTATATGTTATTACCAAGAATAAATAAATGATACACTATTTTGAATTAAAAAATAACATTCATTAGGTTTCTGAGTACAATTACTCATTGGTCAACAGTGTTTTTCTCAGCCCATTTGAACCACAGTTCTAATATAACACCATTCATAAATTAACACTTTCAATATGACAGGTACACAGATTCTGATTGCTAAAGAAGACTCAGAGGACCAAAATGGCAATGCTGACACATTTCCAGTTTACTTCAGGATAAAGGTACAATATAGCCACTGTCTTAAAATAAGAATATGTATTGCAGCCAAAGGCTGTCACACAGCAAAATATCTGCAGAAGCCAGAAGTGAACTCCGGCTTTCCTCCCTCTGTAAGGGTCATCCTGAGATACGGGTTCTTTCTAGAGCCAGAAACCACGAATGTGTGAATGGAATACTACAGAATAAGGGCACCCAAAACTCAGGCTCGTCAGGGTTCCTTCTGCCCTACTGGCTATGTTTGAATATTCTTGGTACATAATGCAGATGTCTCACAAAGACCAATGATATCAAATGATATTTAGAAGCTGATACAAATTGCCCCCAATATTCTAAGACCTATGGCTAACAAGCAACACCGTTAACAATATTTTGCAAATTGTTAACATAAGAATCATTCAAACCTGTGAAGAATTTTTGTGAATTTATTTCAGCCAAACTGCTGACAATTGCTGGGAAGCAGAACCTCAATGGATTGAGACAATGCTCCAGAAAATGGCAGTTTTGCACCTTGCTTTATACATTATAATCAAAAGAGGAGATATAGATGTGTTGCATGAAATTAATTCATGATAGATTTGGGATTCAAATGGATAAATTTGAATAAAGAAACAACAAAAAAGAATTGAGCTGAGTCCGTAATACCTTTAGAATTAATTGACATCTACATGTTAGGTATATTTTTATTCTAAAACTTAATTTACTTGAGGTAGATACAAAGAGCGTAACCACTGAACGAAACTATTGAGGCAACCAAATTATAAAAATGTAAGGTTTTAAAATCTGACATTTGAGTAACAGATTTTGTCAATATAAAAACAGTAGCTTGTCTTGGTGTTTTTCTAAAACAAGTAATTACTAAATGCTTTGAATGTTCTCTCTTTAGAAATTGTATTTGTAAATCTAAATAGAGTTATCAGAAGTAAATAGGAGTTTGGAAAATTCCATAGGTAATTTACTAATACCTAAATTTGAGAGAAAAAGAGAGAGAGAGAGAAAGAGAGAGAGAGAGAGAACAGTAAAAGCAAGAGGGAGAGAGGGAGAAATCAAGTTTCATTTCTAAGAAATAATTTTTATTCTAAGAAGTTCAACAAATGTCTAGTACATATTGATTGTTCAAAAAATGATTTCTCAGTTCCTTTTTCTGTCTTCCTTTCTATTTCAGTTGTCTATTATCAGGTCAATTTATATCCCATGTGAACCTGTGATGTAAATTTTTTTACAAAGTCTACTTTTTGTCAAAGGTAACTTTTAAAATTTCTTGTAAAGCTTGGACTAAAAAATGTGAAAATAATATAAGTGAGAATAAAATTTTATATTCTATTTTAATTTATTATCTATCTAATCTAATAAAAGACAAACATGCAAATTGACAGTACCTTCGCTATGCCTTAAGCCACGCCCACCAGCCAATCAGAGCAACTATATGCAAATTAACCCAACCAAGATGGTGGCCTGCAGCCATGTAGCTGAAGCGAGCAGGAGGATTGGTTGCTCCAGTGATGGAGGAAGCCAAGCTTCCTGGCTGGCTCTGAGCTCCACTGAAGGCAACAAAGTTTCAATTATAGAAGATAAATAAACCCCAGATACCTGCTTTCAGCCAGCCGTGGCCACAGAGCTGGAGCAAGCAGGAGCCAGCTCTGAGCTCCACTGAAGGCAACAAAGTTTCAATTATAGAAGGTAAATACATCCTAAAATTAAAAAAAAAAGGAGAAAAGGAGTGGTTGGGAGCTTCCATCACCGCGGGGCTTGGCCAGCCTGAAAACGGCCCTCAGCCCCTCACCCAGACTGGCCAGGCACCCCAGTGGGGACCCCCACCCTGAAGGGGGTGTGACCAGTCTGCAAACACCCATAAGCCCCTCACCTAGGCTGGCCAGACACCCCAGAGGGACCCCCACCCTGATCCAGGACACCCTTCAGCCAGCCCCCACCCGTGTACCAGGCCTCTATCCTATATAATAAAAGGGTAATATGCAAACTGACCCTAACAGCAGAAAGACCGGGAATGACTGGTCACTATGACACACACTGACCACCAGGGGGCAGACACTCAATGCAGGAGCTGCCCCCTGATGGTCAGTGCACTCCCACAGGGGGCGCTCTACTCAGCCACAAGCCAGGCTGATGGCTGCCAGTACAGTGGTGGTGGTGGGAGCCTCTCCTGCCTCCTCAGCAGCACTAAGGATGTCTGACTGCAGCTTAGGTCTGCTCCCCGCTGGCAAGTGGACATACCCTGAGGGCTCCTGGCCTGCCAGAGTGATGTCTGACTGCCAGCTTAGGACCAATTTCCCAGGGAACGGGCCAGCAGGTGGTCATCCCCCAAGGAGTCCCAGACTGCGAGAGGGCACAGGCCAGCTTGAGGGACCCCACTCCCCCCCACAAGTACACAAATTTTTGTGCACCTGGCCTCCAGTGTATGTATAAAAGGCTAAGTGACTGGCCAACTAGCCAGTATGTATGACACACACTGACCACCAGGGGGCAGATGCTAAATGCAGGAGATGCGGAGCTGCAGTGACTTGGCAGCAGTGGTTCTTGGGTGACACACCCCAGAACCAGAGAAGTAGTAGCCCAATTCCTCGTGGGGGCCACACAATTCCACCTTCAGCTGTGGGTTATGTTGTTGCTGGGGCACTGTTGCCCAGAATCTGGTTTATTGCCGAGCTGCAGTGACTGCAGATGCCCTTCAAGCCATGGGGCGGTGCTGCCGCAGGTGCAGCCAGTGGGGAGGGACCAAGGGAGGCTGGCTCCAGGGCGTGTCCAGCCCATCTCACCCAGTCCGGCCCCACTGGCCACCTTCTAATCAATTTCCTTTCAATGCGCACAAGTCTGTGCACCAGGCCACTAGTTAATCTATATAGATCTTTTAAAATTACCTTTTCTAAATCTGACAGTTATTTTCAACTTGTATTAAATATGTATAATTATAGACAAGTTTATAAGTTTACCTGTTTCTAAGGAGAGAATATTAAATATGTGTGTGTTGTATATGTTTTGAGTCTAATTTGTGTCTATATATATAATGAACTGAATGGTATCTTCCCAAATTCACATGTTGAAGCCCTAACCTCCAATGTTAAGTGAGATGAAAAGGGTGGTGTGGGGCGCGGTTATGGTGTTTTGGCCAAGTTCAAGCCTCAGACTAATGAAAGGACAGGGTCCTCTCATTGCCAGGGTCCCAGGTGGAGGGCAGGGCCCTCCCAGCACAATTATAGCCAACGGCTGTGGTTGTAAGCTTGAACCTACGGTCTGAACATGTAGCCCCACGTGCCTTGTGATAGAGTTTGGGTGCATGTAGTTGGGTGAGGTTGAAACTCACGAGAACGCTGTAAACAACGTGATCACACCCCTACTTTGCCTCGTGCCATCTGCTATAAAATAAAGACACAGCTTGTGGGCGCTGTCATTGTCTCCTCATCAGGGAGGCAGCATCCCACCGAGACCTGGCTATTATTCTCTTGTCTGTCTTTCCTTAATCCTTTCACCCCTCCACTCGGGATCACCCTTGGTCGTGCACAGGGTGGGGTCTTAATCAGATAGGAGTGGTCTCTTTATAAAAAGAAGGAAACACTAGAGAGCACTCTCTTTGTATGAGTATATGTAGAGGTAAGGCCATGTGATGATGCAGTGAGAAGGAGACCTTCTGTAAGTCAGAAAGAGATATTTCATGAGAAATTAACCCTAAGAACAACTTAATTTTGATCTTCTTGCTTCCAAAACTATGAACAAATAAATTTTGTTGTTTATGCCTCCAACTATGTGGTATTCTGCTATGCAGCCTGAGCATATTACTGATAGATAAATAGATGGATGGATTGATAGGTAGTTAGATGGATAGGTAATAGATAGGAAAGAGAGAAAATGTGAGTGAGATCTAGAAAGACATATTTACTTGAGAAATTGAACTTCAACTTCTATATGACATATAGCCAATGATTATGAATTAATAAAAATACATTACTGCCATAGCTGGTATAGCTCAGTGGCTAGAGCATTGGCCTGGTGACTGAAGAGTCCCAGGTTCAATTCTGGTCAAGGGCACAAGTCTGAGGTATGGGCTCAATCCCCAGTAGGGGGCATGCAGGAGGCAGCTGATCAATGTTCTCTCTCATCATTGATGTTTTTATCTCTCTCTCCCTCTCTCTTCCTCTCTAAAATTAATAAAAATATATCTATATATATAAAAGCTCAGCGACCGAAGGGCAGAACGACCAACATGACCAGTCGACCAGTTGCTATGATGCACACTGACTACCAGGGGGCAGACGCTCAACACAGGAGCTGCCCCCTGGTGGTCAGTGTACCCCTACAGTGGGAGCGCCACTCGGCTGACTGGGATGAGCAGCTGCTCCAACTGCCAGAGCAGCTTCTAGCAGGCCCAGGGTGAGGCCAAGTCTCTGCACCTATCAAATACCTGAGACAATCCAGACTCTGGCCTGACCCCACCAGCCGATACAGGCTCTCTAAGGTATGTTCTGGAAAGAGTGTGGGGAGCTGGCACAGGCAGATGGCAAGAGGAGACATGACTGTGGACCCCTCAGGGAGGCTGTCCTGATGGCTGAATATCCTGGAGCACAGCCACCCTGAACATCCCTGATGGTGTCACCGACCTGGCATCACACATCAAAGACATTCACTGAGTGACTTTGGAGTCCAAAGCTCTCAACCAGGTTCCTCCAGGACACAGAATACGCCTTTTACCCAAGATATTACCCCCAAATATCAGCTTGAACTAATTTCCTCATTCAGCAGCCACTCAGAGGGTGGGTCCACAGCCACTCAGCTGACTGGGATGAACCGCGCCCACAGTGGGCCGATAGCCACACACCATGTTTCCCACCAGTGCACAAATCCATGCACCGGGCCTCTAGTATATATAAAAACACATTATTCTATATTTGCTAAAACTATGTGTTTTTAGTGCATATAAGGCAGTGGTTCTCAACCTTCCTAATGCTGCGACCCTTTAATACAGTTCCTCATGTTGTGGTGACCCCCAACCATAAAATTATTTTTGTTGCTACTTCATAATTGTAATTTTGCTACTGTTATGAATCGTAATGTAAATATATGATATGCAGGATGTATTTAGGCGACCCCTGTGAAAGGGTCATTCGGCCCCCAAAGGGGTCTCGACCCACAGGTTGAGAACCGCTGATATAAGGACTGTTATTAAATAGTACAAATCTTCATTTGGTTTATCACTCACAAGATCTCTAAAACTTCCCAATTATGTAATTTTGTGTCAGCAAAAATTGTTGATATCATGATTGCAGATAACCTTAAATCTCAACTAAGTAACAGACTCCTGAGTTTTACTTTGCATATCAAGACCCACCTTGTACCATAATGCAAATTATATATCTTTCTATGTATCCAATTCCCCCACTTTGACTATAATCTGTGGTTCTTTGAATAGTAAGTAACCTTATATGAAGAAATCTCTGACTTTTAATTGGAGTAGATAGTGCATTAACATTTAATAAAGTCACCAATTGTTAGATTTAAGCCTACAGTTAAATTAAATTGTTTCTTTGTCCTCTTGGCTTTTTGTCCCACTTTTCCTCTTTTCTTGCCTTCTTTAATATTATTTAAATATATTTTTAGATTTACATTTTAACATGCCTATTGGCATTATAGCTATTATCTTTTAAATTGTTAATGCATACTTAAATTTTCACAATCTAATTGAAGCTATATATTACCCACTCTACCTGAAATGTAGAATTCCGGTAAACATATAAGTTCACTTTACTGATTTAATCAATTGTACCTATGTAATAAAATTTCCACAAAACCCCCAAAAGATTAGGTTCTTTGAACATTTGGAGATTCAGGGAGAGTGGCACACTCAGAGAGTATGGAAACTCTGCACTCCTTCTGCATACCTTTCTAGGCATCAATTCTGCCTGGCTGTTCCTGAGTTTCTGGAAGCTAATTCCAGCTGGGCATAATAAAATGCAAAAAGTTCATCAAAAGGTTGATGAATCTTGAGGCTTCAGCATGGCTGAACATCTGTATATATTATTGCCTGCTGCTGACAGCTGAAGGCAGTTCCCCCAACCTGACAATACCTACTGTATACCAAACCTTACCTTTGATAAGTATATCTGCTTTGCTTTAGGGCAATTCGTGTTAATAAAAAGCTAGGGGTCCAGAGATTCAGAGAACTTGGTTACTGAAGCTAGGTCTCCACTGGCTCCCCAAAATGCCTTCCAAATTTATATTTCATGTCTAGTCTCTTTATTAATTTACTCACAGCCCCTTCTCCAGATTCCTGAACCCATCTAGATATTGGATAACACCCTGGCACTGAGTAATATCCTTTTATAACAAACAAGTAAGATAGTAAATAAAAGGTTTCTCTGAGTTCTGTGAACCTTTCTAGCAAATTAATTGAACCCGAGGTAGAGGTGATTTATAGCCAGTAAGTCAAACACAGGCAATAACCTGGGTTTGCTATGGGCAGTTGAGGTGGGGAGAGTCTTGTGGGAGCCCTTAATCTGTGAAATCTGATGCCATCTCCAGGTAAATAGTGTCAGAAATGAGTTAAATTGTAGGATACCAAATTAGTGTAGAACTGCTTGGTAGTGGGAAACAAACACATTGGAATTGGGAGCAGAATTGGAGCTACTAAACATGTAATTAAATCTCTCCCTTTCCTATACTGCCAAATTTCTAGGAAGACATTGACTATTTCTTATTTGCTTCCTGTTTTTTATTGCCCAATCCAGTAAGAACATTAAGGTCACTATCTTATTTTACCTCTGTGGGACTTTTGGCTTATCCTCCTCTTTAGCCATGTTTTGTGTCCTTGGTGAGCTTCTCTTTTGTTCTGTTTTTTCTTTCCTCAGTATTGATGTACCTTTGTTCTAAACTTGGAACAGCCTCAGTTGCTAGTTCCTAAACTCTCTAAGTTTCTCTCTTTTCATCTGTTTGCTATGTCACGAGAATCCTGGCCCCATATTTGTTCCTCAGCTCCAGATTGACGTCTTCACTCTCTGCATATGAATGTCTTACATGCAAATTAACCTGATCATGTTCCCAAATCACCTCTCCCATTCCTCAACAAAACTCATCCTGGATTTTCTGTTTCAGTGAACTGTATGCCCACTGTTACCTCGTTTACTAGATGAAATGTGAGGTTTCTTGGGCTTCACATCAAATAAGTTGGGGCTTAAATGTTCTAAATATGCTTCTCAGCCATGCATATTTGAATAGTTCCAGTGGCCTCAATGACATTCTACTGAAAAGGAACTTATTTATTGCCTGTATATCTATCCACTGTGGGCAGAGCTTTTTCATTGTTAGAAATGATGTGTTTCTTTTTTGAGGTTCTATAGACCATAGAAATTAACTAACTTCCTACAGGTTTTATAACATTTTTACTAAATTTATGTTATGTGATGAAGAACGTCATTTTGAATTGATATTTGGTACAAATCTGGGTAGCTATGTGGCAATAGAATGAGTTTATTTTATCTTTTGAAGCTAAATCCATGCTTTTTTTCTATAGTTATCTTCCTTAAAATGTAAAAAGATTTCATCTACTTGCTGCTTTAAAATGTCCACTCTCCCCTTAGTAACTACACTAAAATATAACTTCTTGCTATGTTGAGAAAGAGTCTACCCTACCTTTCTACTTTTCTGATATTTTTTCATCACATTTACCATCATCTTATACAGCCAAACTGGTCGGCTTATGAAATACCCGAGCTTATACCTTTTCTTTTACTTTTGTGGGCATCAGGCAATGCAGCACTATAGCCCATGTAAAATTGAATTATAACTCATTTTTATTTGCATTTTCCAGAAACGTAAATGTAAGTAATAGGCAATGTTTCATTTATTTGCTTAATAAATATCTTGGAAACAAATATATAGATGTCCAGTGATCTGACCTTAAAAATTCACATAATGATATGAAGAAGATGTTGTGACATATATGTAGAAATTGTAAAGGACACAGGACTCACTTAAAACTCAGTAAAGTTAAGGATGGGGTAAGATGCTTTAGCCATTGTCAATAAAGTTTTCATAGCGTTCTCAGGAATATATGAGTAGTGTTATGTATGCTATGCATGAAATGCTATAATGGAAACATTTAACTCATTGGTTTCAGAGCATCCAACTTGTATTTGAAAAAGATAAAATTTAGATATTTAAATTTAATAAAAGTTTCATGCATAGCTTTTTGTTATCAAAATTAACTAACTTTATTTTGTAGTTATTTGAAGTAAAATAAAAAATATGGTTGCAGCCCTGACCAGTTTGGCTCAGTGGATAGAGCATTGGCCTGCGGACTGAAGGGTCCCAGGTTCGATTCCGGTCAAGGGCATGTACCTTGGTTGCGGGCACATCCCCAGTGGGAGGTGTGCAGGAGGCAGCTGATCGATGTTTCTCTCTCATCAATGTTTCTAACTCTCTATCCTTCTCCCTTCCTCTCTGTAAAAAATCAATAAAATATATTTAAAAAATATGGTTGCAAATGTCTTCTTTGTGGGTTAAAAAACATTTTTGCTTTCAATAGAGAGAAATATTCTTTATGTGAATTCACTTATCCATAAATATTTATTTTGTGTTTACAGAGCTAAATGCTAAGCATTCAATCATGAAAGAAAGTTAGATTTTTGCTCTGGGAAAAATTACTGTCTAATGGAGAAGATGAAACTTGTAAACAAATCAACTATAATATGTTGTACAGAGTGCTATAGTAAAGTCATAATGAGAGTGAATCTGAGGACACTAAAACTAATGAGATCTACAAACCATGCTAGAATTATCACAGAGAAAAAGATGCCTTCATTCTCCAATCTATATGGACTCATTACCTGAATCCTCATAATCATACATCTGTTTTGTCACTTATTATTTCTACTGAAACACATGTGTTTACAAGTCTTTTTTTTCTCTAGAGTGATGTTACATTTCTGTATTGTTCCAAGTAGACTGTAAAGTATCACAGAATAAGTAAGATAACTGTTTTGGAATCAGTCTCTGAATTTAAATCCACCCCATTTTCATTCATTCAATTTCTTTATGCCTTCAAATTGGGATAATAGTAATATTTAGAATTACAGACTTGATATGATGGTTAATTGAATTATTGTAGGGTAAGTTACTAAGAACTTATGAAGCACTCAGTGACTGCTAATAATCTTACCATTATTATTAGAATAAGAGTTTCTTAAAGGCAGAAATAATATCATATTTTGGGGTCACTCCTTGTGCATGCACCACAACTAGCCTCTAGTAGAATGAATATCCTGATATGTTGGTTTAGACTATCTCAGTTTTTAGCTAAAATTTAAAAAACGTGTGTGTGTGTGTGTGTGTGTGTGTGTGTGTGTAAACATTTTAACCTATATTACCCTGGCACGCCCATATTTAATAATAAAATTAAGCATCCAACAGCAGTCTATTCAAAATCAAATTTATTTTATATTTCACAGGGTACAGACAGCAATGATGACATTAGAAGCCCATCTCACTACACAAACATCGTTGCCTGTAACACATGATAACCTCACTGGGTGAGTGTTCTTTTTCAAGGTGGATTAAGTTGATGATTTAATAATGGTAGTGGCCTTCTGGCTTTAGCTTGGCTGACATTGGGTCCTAAGCTTCACTTGTTTATTCAAGGAGGTAGTTTAAGGTTCTACTATCAAAACAGCATCCAGGTAAGCAGGAAGCAAATCACAGACACCCATGTTCAGCCATTTCTTACAATAACTGCTCTTATTCTCTCTTCATCCGAGTCTTAGGGTATTGTAGGGATCAGGGAGCATTTGTCAGGACTCTGTTTCACTCAAGGTTGTGAAACAACACATTTGTTGTTTAGCAGCCCCAAATTCACTCCATATAATTTTGGCCCTAGTACTTTAATTTTGTTGTGCTGAAAATAACCTAAGTGCTTCCAATGAAACTTATTTTATCCCTAATTCTAATTGTGGAATTGATGACCTTGGCTGGATTATTTACTGCTGTCTACTCTGATCATGATAGTTTGATAGAAGAAAGACATGGACCACATCTGCCAATCAAGTCAATGAAATTCAATCTCAGAGGTTTGGCTTGGGTTATTGGGAGAAGAAGACTCTGTCTTATAGATGATGTGGAAAAGAAAAGATGTAATAGCTATGAATTGTAACAATTACTCTGTAAATATGTAAGCTTAATAAAAGAGCCAACTTTAAGGATACAGTTTAGAAAGATTAGAGCTCTAACGGGGTAGCTCAGTTGGTTAGAGCATCATCTCAATAAACCCAGATTGTGGGTTTGATTCCCAGTCAGGGCACATACAGGAACCAACCAATTAATAAATAAATAAGTGGAACAACAAATCATGTATCTCTCTCTATCTCAAAGCAATAAATACATTTTAAAAATTTATTTAAAAAATTTAAAAATAGAGATGGACTACACAATAATCTTTCTATATAAAAAGCCAGCACCCAGAATGCTGTAATGACTGGAATGATCAGTTGCTATGACACCCACTGCGGCCAGCAAACTGGCCCGATTGGGGGCGGGGTCGGCCAGCCACCCCCCCACGGCCCCTCCCCTCTGGTGGGCCCCACCCCTGACCAACCCCCCTACCCCAATAGGGGGCAGGGACAGCCAACCAACCTCCTATAGCCCCTCCCCCTGGCTGGCCCAGCCCCCGATTGGCCCCTGCCACACCAATTAGGGGTGGGGCTGGCGGGTCCATTGCCCACAGTTCCTCCCCATGGCCGGTCCTGCCCCCAACTAGCCCCCTAATCCAATCAGGGACAAAGCCCATTGACCAATTGCCTGTGGCCCCTCCCCCCTGGCCAACCCAGCCCTGATTGGGCCCCAATCAGGGCGGACTGACCGGCCAACCTCTCATCATCTCCTCCTCCTGACAGGCCCTGCCCCGATCCACCCCAATCAGGACCAGGCTGTCAGGACACCACCTGTGCACGAATTTGTGCACTGGGCCTCTAGTGTTTAAATAATTTGAGACCTGTATAACTTAACTCCTTAATCTTGTTTAAATAAAACAAAGTTGAATAATATTGGGAATTAACTAATATTGCTGACAGAACATTATTGCCTGCTTTTCCCTACAGTATGTAAACATGCTAACACTCTCCATTACTATCTTCTATTTGAAATAACAAAAACATAATAATCTATACTAATAAAAGGGTAATATGCTAATTAGACCAGACATCTTCTGGATGTCCTTCCAGACAAAGCAACAGTGGAGGGGGTCGAGGCAGAGGCTGTTAGGGGCAATCAGGCTGGCAGCGGAAAGCAGTTAGGGGCAATCAGGCTGGTAGGGGAGGGCAGTTAGGGGCGATTAGGCCAACAGGGGAGGGCAGTTAGAGGTGATAAGGCCGGCAGGGCAGGGTAGTTAGGGGGCAATCAGGCCAGCAGGGGAGCAGTTAGGGGGTGATCAGGCCAGCAGGAAGAAGTGGTTAGGAGAGATCAGGCCAGCAGGGGAGCAGTTACGGGAATCAGGCCAGCAGGGGAGGGCAGTTAGGAGGCAATCAGGCCAGCAGGGGAGAAGTTAAGGGCATCAAGCAGTAGGGGAGGGAAGTTAGGGGCAGTTAGGCCAGCAGCAGAGGGCATTTAGGGGCAGTTAGGTCAGCAGCAGAGGGCAGTTAGGGGGTGATCAGGCCAGCAGGCAGAGGTGGTTAGGGGATATTAGGCCAGCAGGGGGGCAGTTAAGGGCATCAGGCCAGCAGGGGAGGGCAGTTAGAGGCTATTAGGCCAGTAGGCAGAGGTGGTTAGGAGCCAGTGTTCCCGGATTGCGAGAGGGATGTCCGACTGCCAGTTTAGGAATTGGGCCTAAACCAGCAGTTGGACATCCCCCAAGGACTCCTGTATTGGAGAGGGTGCAGGCCGATCTGAGGGGGCCCCCCCTCCATGTACAAATTTCATGCACCGGGCCTCTAGTATCTCTTATAATGGTTACTGATATTCATTTTTATGTCAATTCAGTCTGCGTCATATAAAGAATAAATTTTATTTCCTGTGAAACAAGAAGGCATTTTTTCTATAAATAAAAAGACATATATGGCTTATACAAAAGGGAATGGCATTTTGGAACTAATGGTCAGTTCATTAAAGGTGGACCTGTCCATATTCACTACCCAATCACAATATAGCATATACACATAGACACATGCACACACACACACACACACACACACACACGAAGAAGGGAAAGGGAGATTCTTTTTAAAGCCCTAAAAACTGTAAACCACTAGGAATAGACTGTTATCTATATTGAGTTCATGGAGAATAATAAAAGAGAAGTTTTTATCCAGATTCTTAAAGTATGCAGAGGATTAATTTTTGGTAATATTAAGATGCACATCTTAGTCTCAACTGAGGAATAAAACTCAATAGAAACAAAAAGAATTTATGTCTTTTTTAAAAGAGAAGGATTCATTACCTAAAACATTTACTAGTAAGAAAAAATACAAGGTTTTTAAAAAAGGGTGTTAGAGGCCTGACTGGAGTCTAGACTGGTGGCTAGAACGTTGGCTCCCTATATCAAAGGGTCGTGGGTTTGATTCCTTGTCAAGGACATGTTCCTGGACTGCAGGTTTGATCCCTGGCCCTAGTTTGGGTGCTGGAGGCAACCAATCAATGTGTCTCTCTCACATTGATGTTTCTCTCTCTCTCTCTCTCTCTCTCTCTCTCTCTCTCTCTCTCCCACCTTCTCTCCCTAAGAGAAGGGGAGTTAAAGATAATATATTTTCTGTCAGAGTTTCAAATTCCTTGATGAAATCCAATGTGTAAGAATCAAGCAAGTATTGAGTTTTCACTTTAGTTTCTCAAATAAATATATTCATGGTTTTGCTGTCATATTGCTTAATTGAAAAAACTCAAGTGAGATTTCTAAATGCAGCAGGGCATTGGTGAGTCAGGTGAATCTTAGCAAACAAGGCATTTGCTACACCCCTCGTCAGTCACATTGGGTAAAGGTCAGACAACTGTGTGGGGAAACTCTGAGTTGATAAGTAACCATATAACACAGAGCATTAATAGTATAACATGAACAAAATCACTTCCTCAGATGTGTGTGCATCCTGTGAAATTAATTGTTATCATCTCTGAGTAACCTCTCTCCTACCTGTGTATAGTAGTGACAGTTCAAATGAGTGAAATTATTATTTATTTTTGTATATGCCCCAAAATAGTTGTAGATAGGAATATTTGAAAGTAAAAATAATTTACTTAAGTGCTTTAATCTTTTAGGATATGTTATGGGTGGAATTGTGCTTCCAGTCTAATTGATTTGTGGAAGTATTAACCTCTAATACCTCAGAATGAGATTGCATTTAGAGATAAGATCGCTAAAAAAGTTATTACATTACAAGGAGATCATTAGGGTGCTCCCTACTCCAATCTGATTGGTGTCCTTACCAGTATAAGAAGAGGAAATTTGGACACAGACATATAGACACAGAGCCATTACCATGTGAAAGAGACACAGGGAGAAGACAGCTGTCTATAAGCCAAGGAGAGAGGCCTTAGAAAAAAATAACCCTGCTGATACCTCAATCTAGAATTTATATCCTCCAGAACTGTGGGAAAATAAATTTCTATTGTTTAAATAAATTTCTATTGTAGTACTTTGTTACGGAAGCTCTAGAAACCTAATACAGGAAACATTTTCTTGAACTTGTTTATTGGATAATATATTTTCTGTCATAAAGTTTCAAATTCCTTGATGAAATCCAAGTGAGGGAGGCTGCTCATTTTTAATGACACAAAGGCATATCTTGTGGTTTTGAAAATGTAGTTTATTTACCTGCTTTAATGAGAGTAAATATTGATATTCTTTGATAGTAGGTGTTTAATCAATTTTTTTCCAATACTGGAAACTTACTTTTGGTGGTCTGAGGAATCAATACCACATCTCAATAAGAATTCCTCTAAATTCTAATCTAATTCATTATCACACCATAAAAATGGTTAAAGAAGATCAATGTCAAATTTGGTTATGCAAGGCAGGTACTATAATATTAAAGGAAAATGACAGTAAAAATAACATTTTAAAGGTCACTGCAATTCTAAGTGGCTAACTGGCTTCTTTTTTCACTAGTTTTTCACTATAAGAAGGAAACTAGTTGAGACAAGGAATAAGCTCATAGTTTTAATCATTGACCTCTAGGATGAATAAATCAAAAGGAAATAGCTGTCTAATGTACATATGATAATGGGAGAGCAGGCTAAAGAAACTAGTCTAACTCTCTGGTCAGAACCTATTGTTCACATCTCGCTTGAGTGTGAATGATGTTTTGAAACCAGACCTAATCCCTAGGCTTCCCTGTTTGAACTACAACTAAAAACTGAGGACCCAAAGTAATCAAGCCATATTCCAAAAGGTGCTATGGCATCGCACCCATCATCATCCACAGCCTTCCCATAGTTAAAATGCCTCATGACAATAACAATATCGTGTTGTCTTGGGACCACAGTAAGAAAATACAGGTAAAGATTGTTTATGAATTCCTTTTATGTTCGTTGAGCCTGTATATTAAAAAATATTTACTAAAGGTGTTTGTTGCATGAAGATGGATTAGACAACACTGAAGTGATTTCTTTCCTTAGCATTTTATACTTCTAGCTAACTCAGGGACTAAGTGAAACAATATCCATTCTAAATGACACGGTTTTTAAGCAGGCATGTCAAATGCCTTAGACGTTTGAATTAAATTTTCTCTCATTCCATAATTACTTAATTATTATCAATTAAGAGTGTGGCATGAGCATATGGTGACTTCCCATCTGCTCATTTCTTCCTCTCAATTTGTTATTGCCATTAATTTAGTTGATGGTGATGGTGTTTAACTAAATCAAACTAATTAATAACAGTCTACTAGGTCAAGGCCTTTCTCTTTGCATCTCATGCTCATTCACCAGTAGCTGACTTCTATAATATTATCAGGTTTGAGGAGAATAAAGTATTTTGGGAACTTAACAAACATTTTGAAAAGAAATATCTGAAGATTTCTAAATTTATGTAATTTCTTTAGCCAGAAAGTCATATTTACTTTATTTTGAATATGCTAAACATTCTAAGTATTCTCTTTCTTGAGATTTTTCAGGTTTTATTTTATGCAAACAAAATTATAAATACATTTTTATACAAAAATGTATGGAAATACATTTTTATGGAAATTCCTGATAAAGCAGTATACCACTAGATAAAAACATTAGCCATGAATACTAGCTTACCCCCAGGGAAAGCTATTGCTACAGTTTTATTTGATAATGTGCTACTTCCTTCTAATGACAAAAAGCTATTGGACCAATTCCTGTAAAAGTAGTTGCCAGATTAAGTATCAAGGTGGAGATTGGTGGGTGTACCTACCGGAAAAATATATAAAATGTTTTCTTTTATATGTTTTATGTATTTTATTAAAGACTAGAGGCCCAGTGCATGAAATTCATGACTGGTGTGGCTCAGTGGTTGAGCATCAACCTATGAACCAGGAGGTCAGGTTCAATTCCCCATCAGGGCACATGCCCAGGTTGCGGGCTCAATCCCTAGCTGATCAATTGATGGTTCTTTCTCAAAGATGTTTCTATCTCTCTATCCTCTTTTCCTCTCTCTCTGAAATCAATGAAAATATATTTTTAAAGGTTAGTAAAAGTTATTCTGAAAAGTGACATTCTAACAACTGAATTTGTAACAACATGAATTCCTTATTTAAGATCAAAATCTTAAAATCAAAAAACTAATTGGGCAGATAGAAAACTGAACTAAGCAGTCCCCAACACATCTCCTGAGTTTTATCTTTTCCCAAGGTTCTTTCATCCCAAATATAACTGTCAAACTCTCACTACAAGCCAGACTTTCAAAACTGTGGCTTTATCATAGACACTGTACTTCACCGGGAACTCATTTATTCAGCTCAAGCTTTAACCTGCTTTATAAAGGAATAAGAATAGCAAAATAAATGCAAACTATAAGAGTAAAACAGGTTGGTTTATTTAAGGCAGAACCTAGCCAGGATTCATGGACCTCATTTCAATGTCTTGAGTTACATATATATTAGCCTAGTAGTTCTCGCAATTTTTTCTTCAGACTACTTTGATTCTATAATAAATTAAAAAACAAAACAAGCCGAAACCGGTTTGGCTCAGTGGATAGAGCGTCGGCCTGCGGACTGAAAGGTCCCAGGTTCGATTCCGGTCAAGGGCATGTACCTGGGTTGCGGGCATATCCCCAATAGGAGATGTGCAGGAGGCAGCTGATCGATGTTTCTCTCTCATCGATGTTTCTAACTCTCTATCTCTCTCCCTTCCTCTCTGTAAAAAATCAATAAAATATATTAAAAAAAAAAATGTTTAAAAAAAATAAAAATAAAAAAAAAATAAAACACAACCAAAAAAAATCTAAATTAAACTAAAAAAAAAAACTGTTCAGAATACAAGCTTTTGATTATGTGGATTAAAAGGTCAATGGTTATTTTACATTAAACTGGTATTTTGAAAGTATGGGAGTGGCTATGTCTCAATATGTATTCCATTACTGGTAGACATAAATAACACATTTTTACGAAAAGTAACTCTGTTCTCTAAAGCAAAAATAAGTGCAGTACCAAAAGTGTCATTGTGTTACATTTTTGTAAACACTTAAACATCTGGCTTAATAATATAGAATTGGTTTTTTATACCTGACTCTGCATTCCAATTTCTTGCAATAAATCTATTGTGTTGGTTTGAATTATATGAAGGAAACCCAACCTCATGCAGTTATGGAAATCATAGGAGATATTAGTATTTTTATATCCTTTTCAAATAATTACGAATATTCTTATTTTATTTACAAAAATACATCATGTGGATTTGGGATTCTAATATTTTTGTGTTTTAATCTATAAGGGCAGAAGATTTTGACTTTAAGATCTTTGCACTTTAACTTAAAATAGGTTTTAATTTTGGAAATTCAATTTCTTCTTCAACATTTAAAATTGCAAGGGATTTTATTTCAAAATTGGGACATCTTATTGATGTTTTATTTGTAGAATATCTTTATCATGTCATTTGATTTAACTGCAGAACTTCTGAGGCTGCTAGAAAATGGTGAAGGAAATAATTTATGGTTGGAAATAAGATAAAGAATGAAAGGGTCTCTTCTGAGCATGCAGTAACCTTGGAGTTGATTTGAATAAGACAGTTTTGGCTTTCAAAGCCTTTGGAGCCTCAATACATAATGCCTATCAGAATGTGTGGAAGAATCTATAAAGAAGCAATGTTTCGTACTTAGGGAGTTGTGCAATATAGGGAGGAACAGGACTACCTAGCATATTGTAGGCTTTCTCTGACAGATAGAGCCACCATCTGGTTAACTACAGGCTTAACATGAAGGGTTAAGAAAACAAATAGCTAGAGACTCAAGATGCTGACTTTACTACCTTGGTTTCCTTGTGAACAAATATCCTATATCACAGCACTCCTTCGTGCCCTGCTTTCCATCTTATAAACAGAATTTGCTGACTAGGAAACCTATAGTGATCTAGCTGCCTGTGACAGAATGGATAAGTTTGTATAATTCTGGAGTGCAACATTGGAAAACCCAGTTTTCTACAGCCCTAAGTCAGATTCTCCAATAACTTTTTTAGCCAATAAAGGGGTTGTTTTGATTTTTATCTGCTGATTCTCTCTTCCACTCAATTGATTCAGAGTCCATAAGGAAAGAGAGGGGTCTGATAGGTATCTTTCCAAAAGAATAAAGACATGAAAGACGTGTGTCCACACAAAAACTTATATTCAAGTGTGCATAGGAGCCTTATTTATATTAGTCAACAAATGGTAACCTAGATGGCCATTCATTTGTGAATGGGTAAACAAAATGTGGTTCATCCATGGAATAGAATACTACTCAGCAATAAAAACGAACCAACATCTGATGCATACAACATCATGAAGAATCCCAAAACCTTCACTCTAAGTAATGGGAATCTACCACAAAAGACTACTTTTGAGTCTATTCCTATGAAAGTTTAGAATACACAGGATTATAGTGACCAAAAATAGATTAGTCAAAGCTCGGGAGCAGGGAAGTTTTTGAGAAAGACTTCAAAGGGCCACAAAGAACTTTTTGAGGGATGGAAGTTTTCCAAAACTGGATTTTAGTCATAATTACATATTTGTATACATTTATCAAAACCCTTTTAACTGTGAATTTTAAATAGATAAATTTTATTGTGTATAAGTTATACACGAATAAACTATAACTCAATGAAGCTTGAAAATAACCCAAGTTAGTAATGCTTTTGATATATCAGCATGTGGATTATGGATAATACTAGAGACATAGTTTCCCTTTTCAAGAAGCCAATGACAAAACCCAAAAAAGACATAATAGAAATGCAGATATCAGAACAGCCATGTTATACAGATGAACTTTGAGACACTGTTCCAAATAATAATAGGCTCAGTTAGTAGGATTTTATTGCCAACACTCTATTAAATTGGTCAAACAACATTATCTTAGAAAAAAAAGAGAAATGTTTGAAATGTGGCTTTTACCTTGTAATTAAATGATTTAAAAATAATATTAGTGATATGTAGACTATATAATGAGACCCACAGGCCAGGTTTGAGCATATCTCTGTGAGATAAGGTATCAAAATATGTTAAAATATACCAAAACAAATAAATATAAAGTGACATAATTATTTGATTTTAAAATGTATTACAATGTTAAGTAGATGTTCTGTTTCTCCAAACGTCATGTTCCCTCAATTTATCTTCTAAAATATTACCAGAAAAATATACATCACGTAAGCTTATGGAGAACAATTTTTTTAGTATTTGCACCATGACATAGTTAATAAATTAATAGATTGACAGAATCTAATAATACTTGATGATAGGGAAGGCAGGGGAGAGTGGGGGGCGGTAAGAGATCAACTAAAGGACTGATATGCATGCATAAGAATATAACCAATGGACACAGACAGTAGAGGGATGGGGACATGTCCTGGGGGGTGGGAGTGGCTTGGGAGAGGTCAATGGGGGGAAAAGGAGACATATGTAACACTTGAAACAATAAAGAATTTAAAAAAAATACTTGATGATGCCTACTGAAGGAGACGAGTTACGGCTTATTTTAGTAATAGCAAAGAGGTATTTTAGTATCAATAATAATATGAAGTGAAGCTAAAATAAACTATTTAGTTTCCATCAAAGCCCAAATGACAAGTTCAAAGGGAAAATTCCACTTATTCTTTGTGATTTTAACTTAAAAATCATCTTAAGAAGGTGGTGTTTTGATGCCCAATAGGGGTCATGCAGGAGGAAGCTGATCAATGATTCTTATCATTGAGCTCGCTCTCTCTCTCTCTCTCTCTCTCTCTCTCTCTTTTTCTCTCTCTTTCTCTCTCTCCTTCTCTGAAATCAATAAAAAATATGTAAAAAAAGAAGGTGGTGTGTTGAGTAGCAGATATAATTATTCTAGTCACTGATACTCTATTTTATTCTGTATTACTTTTTAATATAATGTCTTTGTGCTCTCTAAACTTTTACTAACTTTTTGCTAAACTAGGTTTTCATTTTAGTTTTGCTGTAGACTTTATGCATGGATTTTATTATTCCAATTTTCAGGCATCTGATCTATTCATCTAAATAACTTCATTTTGCATATTTTGAACCATCCTTTATCCAAAGGAAATATTCTTTTCAACTTTGTCAACAAGAAAATATTAAGATTATCTAACTCAATACACATTGGTAAAAAGCAATTAGTAGAAAAGAGATTCTGACAAGACCGTTGCCCTTATTTTAAGAGCAGTGATCTTTGTTCACTAATAGAAAAGAAGTTTAACAATATACACATATATGCTATTTATTTTTCCAATTTATGAGATGCTAAAATTAATAAATATTAATATGGCTCCATCATTTTAAAACAACATATAATTTTTAATTAACTCTAACTCAATAAATTGGAATCATTATATAAAACTAAAGGACCAATGCATGAATTCATGCATGGGTGGGGTCCCTCAGTCTAGCCAGCTGTGGGAAAACTACAGCCTGTGGGCCGGATCTGGCCCATTTGAAATGAATAAAACTATTGAAAAAAAAGACTGTACCCTTTTATGTAATGATGTTTACTTTGAATTTATATTAGTTCACACAAACACTCCATCCATGCTTTTGTTCCGGCCCTCCAGTCCAGTTTAAGAACCCATTGTGGCCCTCGAGTCAAAAAGTTTGCCCACCCCTGGTAGCCAGAGATCGGGGATGAGGGAGGTTGGCCAGCTCTGGGGAGCGGCTGTGGGAGGTCGGCCGGCCAGCCCAATCTGGGCCAATGGGGCAGGCCCGCTGTGAGGAGGGACCATGGGAGGTTGGCCAGCGGGAGGTTGGCTGTGGGAGTGAACTAACCACCAGGAGGCTGCTCCTGCATTGAGTGTGTATGACATAGTGATCAGTTGACTGGTCGTTCGGTTGTCCGATTGTTCGATTGCCTAGAATTATATATATATATATTAGAGGCCTGATGCATGAAATTTGTGCAAAGGGCTCAGCCCTTGCAGCCCCAGCTGCCTCGGCCCTTGCAGCCCTGGCTTTGTCCAGAGGTCATCCAGATGGTCATTCCACTGTTTGCTATCTGGTCTAATTAGCATATTATGCTTTTATTATTATAAATTATTATAGACTAGGGACCCAGTGCACAAACTCATGCACCTTGAAAGGAATTGTGGGCCGCAAGGCTGCAGTGGGCACAGGGGTGGGTCTCAGTCCATCCTCCATTCTCCCGTCCAACCCCTCCTACCACGGCCCCCAGTCTCCTGCCTGCTGGAAGCCCTGCTCCTGCTTCTGTAATTCCCACACACTGATGGAGCCAGCCCCTCTCGCACAGGCTGATGGCACAGAAAGATTGGGTCTGGCGCCAGTAACGGGTGCAAGCAGGGCTGGCGCTGACAGTGGGTGCGAGTGTAGCCTGCTGCCCCAATCACCCCTCAGGGGCAGGGGGAGGTAGAGAAGCCCTCAGGGGCAATCAGGGCCGGCAGCCTGCTGACTGGCACCGTGTGTTGGCAATGGGTGTAAGTGGGGCCGGTGCCAGCAGCAAGTGTGAGTGCTGGGCAGGACTGCAGCATGTGGGAGCAAAGAATTTTCAGTAACCACCAGAGACTTGCCCCAGTGACAGTGACTGGTGCCCCGCCTTTGTATGGCACCCCTGCTCACCTGCTCCACCATCCCGCCGTGGCCAACACCCACCATGTTTTGCGTGCACCCCCTGGTAGTATGCGCACATCATAGTGACCGGTTGTTCAGTTGTTCCACCGTTTGGTCTATTTGCATACTAGGTTTATATAGATAGATTATTTACTTCTGGGGAAAAAAGAGGGGTACATTATTAATACTTTCAACAACAAAGATAAATTAAAAACAAAACAAAAATAAAATAAAGTTATTTACTTCCAAATTTCAGATTCAGATGTTTCCACCATTTAATTTATCTAAATATATAATAACCACAGGCCTGGTGCACAAAATTCATTCATTCACGGCGGGGGCGGAGGGGCCCTCAGCCCAGCCTGCACCCTTTCACAGTCTGGGAGCCCTCGGATATGTCCGACTGACAGCTTAGGCCCGCTCCCTGGGGGAAGCTCCTGCATTGAACATCTGCCCCCTGGTGGTCAGTGCATGTCATAGCCAACGGTTGTTCTGCCATCAGGCTATAATCAGCTCTCTGACATCCCCCAAGGGGTCCCAGATTGCAAGAGGGTGCAGGCCAGGCCGAGGGACCCCACCGGTGCATGATTGGAACCTGGAAGGAGTGCAGGAGGTTGGCCAGCTGGGGAAGGACTGCAGGAGGGCTCCAGGGCATGTCCAGCCTTTCTCACTCAGTCCCGGTAGGTCAGCAAGCTAACCTACCAGTCAGAGCATCTGCTCCCTGGTGGTCAGTGCATGACATAGCAAGCGGTTGAGTGGCCTTAGCATATCGTTAGCATATTATGTTTTGATTGGTTGAACGATGACTGGATGACCGAACACATAGCATATTAGGCTTTTATTATATAGGATGATGCTTCACAGCATGGCTCATTACAGAGCATGTTGAATTTGAGAATATTTTATAAAATGCAGATTCTTTTCAAATATTAATTTTATTTTCTTATCATTAATAATGGCAATATTAATATACTCATAGACCTTGATTTTGTGAGGATTCACTGTGGCTCTTTACAGATGAGCTCTCTGCTTGTATTCACAGAATTGCACCCAGTTATCCTGACCTGACTTAATGATAAAGAAATGTCACCAAGTGAGTTAGGGCTAACTGCACTTTCTCACTGAAATCTAATTTTCATATTATCTTTCAAACTTAATCAGAAATTTGGATTAGATTAAGATGGGAACTAGCTTGGAAGCCACTGAAAAGCCTAGAAGATCCCAGACATAGTAAAGGGAAATAATTGAATTTGAAAATTAAACAGAAACTTTTGCTGTTTCTGAATGCATTTTTATCTCTTACAGAAACTTATACCTGCAGAACACATTCTTGAATCTTTAGAGAAATATTTCTAATGGCAGTAATAAACATGAAAAAATCTTTTGCATGGGCTCTGTGCTAAAGATATAGCAAAATGTTGGCTTACAATGAACTTTAATTCAAATGGTGCCTCTTACCACTTATTTCCCATCCTATATAATAAAAGCCTAGCTGGTGTCATGTGATGCCCTTGCACAACATCATTACAAGATGGCCACTGCAATGTTGTCACAAGATGGCCTCCACAAGATGGCTGTCAGGGGAGGGCAGTTGTGGGTGATTGGGCAGGCAGAGGAGGGAAGTTGGGGGCAATCAGGCAGGCAGGCAGGAGAGTGATTAGGAGCCAGCAGTCGCAGATTGTGAGAGGGATGTCTGACTGCCACAGGGATCGGCCCTAAACTGGCAGTCAGACATCCCCACCCGGAGGGGTCTCAGATTTGAAAGGGTGCAGGCCAGGCTGAGGGACACCCCCCCATGCACGAATTTTGTGCACCGGGCCTCTAGTCATAGTAATAATATACTCGCTCATTAAATAATTGTTAATTTTATATGATAAACAGTACTCTTACTCTTTTTTCTTTTTAAAAAAATTTATTTTTTTCTTTTTATTTAATTTATTGGGGTGACACTGGTTAACAAAATTATATAGGTTTCAGGTGCACAAGTCCACAACACATCATCTATACACTGTTATGTGTGTTCACCATCCCATCAAGTCTTCACTGGTTTTTTCCATATGCTTTATGCTAATCAATTCATTATATAATCAACCTATGGATAGGAAAACATTTTAAAGATTCAAAAATGAAATCCAAGACAATTGAGAATGCATACTTTAGCAAGAATTAACTATGAATCAGTAATTTCACCTGACAGGAAACTTCTGACCTTTTGAAACTGTGACATAAAATGTATGCATTTCTACAGTGCACATGTATCATAATCAGGCATTTCAATAATTGCCTCTATCAATAGCAGATACTGATTTTGTTTTTGAGTGAACCATCACTTACTCATTTTCTTTCTTTTTCCTAAGGTGAAAGTTAATGATAATATAATGGAAAAGATTAGATTGTTATACATTCCCTGTGATTTAGTAATTTGGAGCATGAGTCAGTAAGCCTAACATAATGGTACCCTCTTGATATTATTGATTTATTGTAAAGTGGATTTGACACATCTGTATGAATCATGTGCTTTGATCGTTAGGCTGACTATATAAATATTTATCAATTTTCCAGTTCTTTAATTCCCCACTCATCCCATTACAGATTGATTATAATTTGATGTCAGTAACCCTGATGGAGATTTTTGTTCACCACAGCATTTTTTTCTGGTAACAGAATATAGGTGCAAATGCTGTGTTCATCATCTAGGTAGTGGATAAATATTGTTAATTGGAGATTAGTGATGAGCTAAATATACACACAGTAAAAAAAATAGATATTTAAAAAGATTATTGAGTAAAAGGAAAAAGATTACTACAAATATACATGTAACTTGTATATTTAGTACCACCATACATCTATGATTGGCTCAAAATAACACTGCATACTGTTGCTAAGGATAAATCTCCACCTGAAGATATTTATTAAATCCATTATAGTAGGTGTTTATGTAGGAAAATGAATGGTTGTGTGAATGAAGAATGAAGAGAAAGCAATACTAAAACAAAATTAATCAATGGCATTATCTAGAAGCTATTATAATTGTCTGCTATTAGTTTATTTATTTTTCTTTTTGTTGAATTTATTGGAGTGACACAGGTTAACAAAATTATACGGGTTTCAGGTGCTCAATTCCACAACACATCCTCTGTACACTGTATTGTGTGTTCATCACGCAAATTTAAGTCTCCTTCCATCATCATATATCTCACCTACACCCTCCTTCACCTTTCCCCACCTGACATCCCCCCAACAATCACCATAGTGTTGTCTGTGTCCATGCATTTTTTCTTTTTTTAAAAAATTTAAAACAAATATAACACAAGGTTGAACATCTGAATTCAAAAACAACATATAAAAACTAAAATATTATGAAACTGATCATCTGAAGGCTGCCTCAAGACCCCACTTTGAGAAAACAAAGGGTTCAGTGACAGAAGAACAATGATTGATTATTGGTTTCTATGGCAATAACTACACATTCCTTGGTTGTCTTATAAGAGCCAGTCAGATCAAATTGAACCCTCTGACACAATAAGCATTACCTGCCTAGCATCCCTTTTTCTATATGGTGCCCAATGGTGGCTCTCATTTCTGGAGATGGGACTGGAGTGAACTGATGCCACCGACATGTCTAGGAAAGGACTACCTATCTCTGCTTATATTTAGAATTACCAAAAAAAGACAAAAAAGAAGCTTCTTTCACTGTTCCAAAGCAGAAAGTCATTTTCTATCTTTTTTTGTTGGTGGTGGTTTTTTGTTTTTTGTGTGTGGTTTTTTTTTTGGCACACATCAACAGAACAAACCTCCTACCTTGCATTCTGCCATCTACAATTTTCACCAACACAAGAGGAGCCATCATCCTGAATGGGTTTCTGAAGAGTCACATCTATCTACCATGGAAGGTTTTAACTTTAAAAAATACATTTTGGAGGACTTAAGAATTTCATAGATCTAAACCAACTTAAAAAATAAGAATAGGCAATCCTATTGAAACAGGTCAATTAGAACATGTAGAAAAAGAATTGTAAAAGTAATGAACAATTTTAAGGAGAATAAGTACGATAGAAAATACCTTTTGGAATTCAAAAGCATGATTTTCAAATTAAAACACACAATTGGGAAATTGTGTAAAAAGATATGTTGCTGTTAAAAGCCACGCTAATGTTCTCATGAGTGTATATATTTGGAAAGATACAACACATTCACACAATAAATATAAAGATTAAACAAAATAAAATACCTGACTCTTTCCCCTCCAAGATTTTCTGCTCACATTCCAGATTGTCTGAGACCTTCTCAATGTTTTCTTCTGGCCATAAACAGGGTGGTTAGTCTGTCAATAATTTTTGTTGCAAAGGCCACTGTCATTGCAGCCCAAGATGGAAATCAAGGCCCAAGAAGGAAAAACAAAAACGGAAAACAGAAAACTCACCTTTGTGAGGATTGCTTCTCCATATTTGACTTCCTTCCACATTCGCCTGCTTTAATTTTCAGA